>NW_028227271.1:85305000-85905000 GCF_978045245.1 Mus caroli
GTTTCCGTTTAACAAAGGTCCTGACAATTCACTAATCCTAGAGTAAAGGTTAATAACATACATTTCTGAAGACTGAATTTGATTGATTGTACTTGAAATAGCATTTTTAGAAAACTACTCAGACTTTTAAACTTGTACACATCAAGATTTCTAAAATTACAATCTGTGTCAAGTGCTTATGAATAAGATTTAAAAGAAAAACAAAACCAGTACCATTCAAGATCAAAGGGCCATTAATACATGAAAAAAATGTATTCGTACGATTTGAGTCAGGTCTAAAGCAACAGCACACACACCTGATTTTTATGTAAAATGTCACACCCTCTTAAGGACATGCATTCAAATCACACTGAAATATATTCAGGCTCTTACAACAGAGCAAATAAAAACAATTTTCATACCTATGTATCATATTTGCACTACTTATAACAATTCACAAGGGACCCAAGTTGTATTGCATGAACATTTACTTCATTAAAAATTCTGAAAATTTATCGTGGGCTTGGTTGGGCTATCTCATGTCTCTGAGAAGAACTGGCTTGAGAAGAACTTATCCTCTGGATTAGCTGGCTTCCAGTGATCTTTTCTGTAACTTGTGTGCTATGACTTAATGTGTCTCAACATTTGGTAATAATATATACGGGTCTTGAGATAGGTATTTTGAAATGTCTGGTTTTGAATTATTGCAGAGAGGTATATAGGAAATAAAGTCAAAGTGGTACCTGTTTTTCTATGGTAAGTGATTAGGACTTCTTATGTCTAATACCAACAAACCAAACAAGTATAAAAAAAAGTACTGACTATGAAATTATTGTGACATATTACTTTGTACAATCTTAATCTGTGGGTACCTTGTTGTTTTTTTTTTTCAGATTTAATTATGTTATTGTTTGTGTAAAGGAGTGTTTTGGCTGCATGTATGTATGTATGTGCACTACACAGAGGACAGTAGAGATAGTTAAATCTTCTAGGCCTGGAATTAAAGATTTTTGTGAGATGTCATGCCAGTGCTGTGAATTGAACCCAGGTCCCTTGCAAGAGCAAAATGTTCATAACTACTGAGCATACCATCCAAACGCTATGATGGGTATCACGGCAACATTTATCAAAGTGTCCAGCCACATGAAAACAAGAATTGCTACGTTGATATTTGTGTTTTCCTTAATCTACAACAGCATTTGTTGGCATCCTCGTCAGTGAGGAATTGAACTAAGATAACAACAGTAGGTGACAGTCCTTAGGTCTCCAATGTCTTCTTAGTTTTCTAAGGTTGCACATACTAGGAGAACACAGTATAACTCATTCTATAATCTTTCATAATTCAATTTTTCACTTTCTTCTCCAGATTTTATAAAATAAAAGAAAGGAGACGAAAGGGGATTAAAGGATAAACTGCAAGAACTTTTGAAATTGTAAGATAAAACTTAAGTTAGATATTCACTAGGCTTCCTATTTGTCCATACGTACTCTACTCCCTGGTTTTCAGACATTCATTTATCTTAAGGTACTCATTTATCTTTCTGTTCATTGAGGACTTCATGTTAATTGAGGACAGGTGATTTTTCTCAGTCTACTTTATCTTAACCCCCACTAAATATTTTCATCAACTTAATATTTTGGTTACTATAATATTATCATCTCTAAACAATAAAAGAAAGATATCTAGGGCTCCGGGACTCCGCCGAACTTAGGAACTTAGTCTGCACAGGTGAGAGGGCATACCACAGAAGCGAACAGCTTCTGGGACAGGCGGGAGCCACAGAGCTTCTGAGGCAGCACCTTTTTTGGACTGCAGACATCCGGCCAACCTCCCAGCCAGAGGACAGGTGTCAGCCTGGCTCGGAAGCCCTCTGCCTCAGGAGCGGTGGGTGCCATCTTGGTTCGTGACTCCTCTGAACTTAGGAACTTAGTCTGCACAGGTGAGAGTGTGCACCACAGAAGCAGACAGCTTCTGGGACAGGCGGGAGCCACAGAGCTGCTGAGGCAGCACCCTTTTTGGGCCTCAGATGGCCAGCCACCCTCCCTGCCAGAGGACAGGTGTCCGCCTGGCTCTGAAGCCCTCTGCCTCAGGAGCAGCGGGCACCATCCTGGTTCAGGGACTCCGCCGAACTTAGGAACTTAGTCTGCACAGGTGAGAGTATACACCACAGAAGCTGACAGCTTCTGTGACCTACCAAAGCAACACAGCTTCTGGGAAAGGTCCTGTTTTGGGCCTTCTTTTTCGGCCAAGAGGAGGTCCAAATGCAAGATATCTCTGCACCTTCCCTGTAAGAGGAGAGCTTGCCAGCAGAGAGTGCTCTGACCACTGAAATTCAGAGGAGAGAGCCTGTCTCCCAGGTCTGCTGATAGACGGTAACAGAATCACCAGAAGAACAATCTCTAAACAGAGACAACTATAACAACTAACTCCAGAGATTACCAGATGGCGAAAGGTAAACGTAAGAATCTTACTAACAGGAAAAAAGACCACTCACCATCATCAGAACTCAGCAATCCCACTTCGCCCAGTCCGGGGCACCCCAACACACCCGAAAAGCTAGACCTGGATTTAAAAGCATATCTCATGATGATGGTGGAGGACATCAAGAAGGACTTTGATAACTCACTTAAAGAAATACATGAGAACACTGCTAAAGAGTTACAAGTCCTTAAAGGAAAACAGGAAAACACAACCAAACAGGTAGAAGTCCTTACAGAAAAACAGGAAAACACATCCAAACAGGTGATGGAAATGAACAAAATCATACTAGACCTAAAAAGGGTAGTAGACACAATAAAGAAAACTCAAAGTGAGGTAACACTGGAGATAGAAACCCTAGGAAAGAAATCTGGAACCATAGATATGAGCATCAGCAAGAGAATACAAGAGATGGAAGAGAGAATATCAGGTGCAGAAGATTCCATAGAGAACATCGGCAAAACAATCAAAGAAAATGGAAAATGCAAAAAGATTCTAACCCCAAACATCCAAGAAATACAGGACACAATGAGAAGACCAAACCTAGGGATAATAGGAATGGATGAGAATGAAGATTTTTCAACTCCAAGGACCAGCAAATATCTTCAACAAAATTATAGAAGAAAACTTCCCAAATCTAAAGAAAGAGATGCCCATGAACATACAAGAAGCCTACAGAACTACAAATAGACTGGACCAGAAAAGAAATTCCTCCCCACACATAATAATCAGGACAACAAATGCACTAAATAAAGATAGAATACTAATAGCAGTAAGGGAAAAAGTTCAAGTAAGTTATAAAGGCAAGCCTATCAGAATTACACCAGATTTTTCATCAGAGACTATGAAAGTCAGAAGAGCCTGGACAGATGTTATACAGACACTAAGAGAACACAAATTCCAGCCCAGGCTACTATATCCAGCCAAACTCTCAATTACCATAGATGGAGAAACCAAAGTATTCCACAACAAAAACAAATTCACACATTACCTTTCCACAAATCCAGCCCTTCAAAGAATAATAACAGAAAAAAAAAAAAAACAATACAAGGACTGGAACCTCGCCCTAGAAAAAACAAGAAGGTAATCCCTTAACAAACCTAAAAGAAGACAGCCACAAGAACAGAATGCCAACTTTAACAACAAAAATAACAGGAACCAACAATTACTTTTCCTTAATATCTCTTAATATCAATAGTCTCAACTCCCCAATAAAAAGACATAGACTAACAAACTGGCTACACAAACAAGAACCAACAGTTTGCTGCTTACTGGGAACTCATCTCAGAGAAAAAGATAGACACTACCTCAGAATGAAAGGCTGGAACACAATTTTCCAAGCAAATGATAGGAAGAAACAAGCCGGAGTAGCCATTCTAATATCTGATAAGATTGACTTCCAACCCAAAGTCATCAAAAAAGACAAGGAGGGGCCCTTCATTCTTATCAAAGGTAAAATCCTCCAAGAGAAACTATCAATTCTGAATATCTATGCTCCAAATACAAGGGCAGACTCATTCATTAAAGAAACTTTAGTAAATCTCAAAGCACACATTGCACCTCACACAATAATAGTGGGAGACTTTAACACATCACTTTCACCAATGGACAGATCATGGAAACAGAAACTAAACAGGGACACAGTGAAACTAACAGAAGTTATGGAACCAATGGATATGACAGATATCTACAGAACATTTTATCCTAAAACAAAAGGATATACCTTCTTCTCAGCACCTCATGGTACCTTCTCCAAAATTGACCACATAATAGGTCACAAAACAGGCTTCAAGAAATACAAAATTATTGAAATTGTCCCATGCATCCTATCAGATCACCATGGACTAAGGCTGATCTCCAATAACAAAATAAATAATAGAAAGCCAACACACATGTGCAAACTGAACAAAAGTCTTCTCAATGATACCTTGGTAAAGGAAGGAATAAAGAAATTAAGGACTTCTTAGAGTTCAATGAAAATGGAGCCACAACATACCCAAACTAATGGGACACAATGAAAGCCTTTCTAAGAGGAAAACTCATAGCTCTGAGTGCCTCCAAAAAGAAACTAGAGAGAGCACACATTAGCAGCTTGACAACACAGCTAAAACCTCTGGAACAAAAGGAAGCAAACTCACCGAAGAGGAGTAGAGGGCAGGAAATAATCAAACTCAGGGGCAAAATCAACCAAGTGGAAACAAGAAGAACTATTCAAAGAATCAACCAATCGAGGAGTTGGTTCTTTGAGAAAATAAACAATATAGACAAACCCTTAGCCAGACCCACTAGAGGGCACAGGGAAAGCATTCTAATTAACAAAATCAGAAATGAAAAGGGAGACATAACAACAGATCCTGAAGAAATCAAAAACACCATTAGATCCTTCTATAAAAGGCTATACTCAACAAAACTGGAGAACCTGGATGAAATGGAGATATTTCTAGACAGATACCAGGTACCAAAGTTGAATCAAGATTAAGTTAATGATCTAAACAACCCTATATCCCCCAAAGAAGTAGAAGCAGTCATTAATAGTCTCCCAACCAAAAAAAGCCCAGGACCAGATGGGTTTAGTGCAGAGTTCTATCAGACCTTCAAAGAAGATCTAATTCCAGTTCTTCACAAACTATTCCACAAAATAGAAACAGAAGTTACTCTACCCAACTCATTCTATGAAGCCACAATTACTCTGATACCTAAACCACACAAAGACCCCACAAAGATAGAGAACTTCAGACCAATATCCCTTATGAATATTGATGCAAAAATCCTCAATAAGTTCTTGCTAACCGAATCCAAGAAGACATCAAAACAATCATCCATCCTGACCAAGTAGGTTTCATCCCAGTGATGCAGGGATGGTTCAATATAATGAAATCCATCAACGTAATCCAGTATATAAACAAACTCAAAGACAAAAACCACATGATCATCTCGTTAGATGCTGAGAAAGCAATTGACAAAATCCAACACCCATTCAATGATAAAAGTCTTGAAAAGATCAGGAATTCAAAGCCCATACCTAAACATGATAAAAGCAATCTACAGCAAACCAGTAGCCAGCATCAAAGTAAATGGAGAGAATTGGAAGCAATCCCACTAAAATCAGGGACTAGACAAGGCTGTCCACTCTCTCCCTACCTATTCAACATTGTACTTGAAGTCCTAGCCAGAGCAATTAGACAACAAAAGGAGATCAAGGTGATACAATTTGGAAAGGAAGAAGTCAAAATATCACTTTTTGCAGATGATATGATATTATATATACGTGACCCTAAAAATTCCACCAGAGAACTCCTAAACCTGATAAACAGGTTCAGTGAAATAGCTGGATATAAAATTAACTCAAACAAGTCAATGGCCTTTCTCTACACAAAGGACAAACAGGCTGAGAAAGAAATTAGGGAAACAACACCCTTCTCAATAGCCGCAAATAATATAAAATACCTAGACGTGACTCTAACTAAGGAAGTGAAAGATCTGTATGACAAGAAGTTCATGTCTCTGAAGAAAGAAATTAAAGAAGATTTCAGATAATGGAAAGATCTCCCATGATTATGGATTGGCAGGATCAATATAGTAAAAATGGCTATCTTGCCAAAAGCAATCTACAGATTCAATGCAATCCCCATCAAAATTCCAACTCAATTCTTCAACGAATTAGAAAGGGCAATTGACAGATTCATCTGGAATAACAAAAAACCGAGGATAGCAAAAACTCTTCTCAAGGATAAGAGAACCTCTGGTGGAATCACTATGCCCGACCTAAAGCTGTACTACAGAGCAATTGTGATAAAAACTGCATGGTACTGGTATAGTGACAGACAAGTAGAACAATGGAACAGAATTGAAGACCCAGAGATGAACCAACACACCTATGGTCACTTTATCTTTGACAAAGGAGCTAAAACCATCCAGTGGAAAAAAGACAGCATTTTCAACAAATGGTGCTGGCACAACTGGCTGTTATCATGTAGAAGATTGCGAATTGATCCATTTCCATCTCCTTGTACTAAGGTCAAATCTAAGAGGATTAAGGAACTCCACATAAAACCAGAGACACTGAAACTTATAGAGGATAAAGTAGGGAAAAGCCTCGAAGATATGGGTACAGGGAAAAAATTCCTTAATAGAACAGCAATGGCTTGTGCTTTAAGATCGAGATTCGATAAATGGGACCTCATAAAATTGCAAAGCTTCTGCAAGAAAAAAGATACTGTCAATAAGACAAAAAGACCACCAACAGATTGGGAAAGGATCTTTACCTATCCCAAATCGGATAGTGGACTAATATCCAATATATATAAAGAACTCAAGAAGGTGGGTTCCAGAAAAATCAAATAACCCCATTAAAAATGGGGCTCAGTACTGAACAAAGAATTCTCACCTGAGGAGTACCGAATGGCAGAGAAGCACCTGAAAAAATGTTCAACATCCTTAATCATCAGGGAAATGCAAATCAAAACAACCCTGAGATTCCACCTCACACCAGTCATAATGGCTAAGTTGAAAAATTCAGGTAAACGCAGATGCTGGCGAGGATGTGGATAAAGAGGAACGCTCCTCCATTGTTGGTGGGATTGCAAGCTTGTACAACCACTCTGGAAATCAGTCTGGCAGTTCCTCAGAAAATTGGACATAGTACTACCGGAGGATCCAGCAATACCTCTCCTGGGCATATATCCAGAAGATGTCCCAACCGGTAAGAAGGACACATGCTCCACTATGTTCATAGCAGCCTTATTTATAATAGCCAGAAGCTGGAAAGAACCCAGATGCCCCTCAACAGAGGAATGGATACAGAAAATGTGGTACATTTACACAATGGAGTACTACTCAGCTATTAAAAAGAATTAATTTATGAAATTCCTAGGCAAATGGATGGACCTGGAGGACATCATCCTGAGTGAGGTAACCCAATCACAAAGGAACTCTCACAATATGTACTCACTGATAAGTGGATATTAGCCCAGAAACTTAGGATACCCAAGATAAAAGATACAATTTACTAAACACATTAAACTCAAGAGAATGAAGACCAAAGTGTGGACACTTTGCCCCTTCTTAGAATAGGGAACAAAACACCCATGGAAGGAGTTACAGAGACAAAATTTGGAAGTGTGATGAAAGGATGGACCATGTAATGATTGCCATATCCAGAGATCCATCCCATGATCAGCTTCCAAATGCTGCCACCATTGCATACACTAGCAAGATTTTGCTGAAAGGACCCAGATATAGTTGTCTCTTGTGAGACTATGCCAGGGCCTAGCAAACACCTAAGTGGATGCTCACAGTCAGCTATTGAATGGATCACAGGGCCCCCAATGGAGGAGCTAGAGAAAGCACCCAAGGAACTAAAGGGAACTGCAACCCTATAGGTGGAACAACAATATGAACTATCCAGTACCGTGAGCTCTTGTCTCTAGCTGCATATGTATCAAAAGATGGCCTAATAGGCCATCACTTGAAAGAGAGGCCCATTGGACTTGCAAACCTTATATGCCCCAGTACAGGGGAACGCCAGGGCCAAAAAGGGGGAGTGGGTGGGTAGGGGAGTGGAGGGGGGGGTATGGGGGACTTTTGGTATAGCATTGGAAATATAAATGAGCTAAATACCTAATAAAAATTGGAAAAAAATTAAAAAAATAAAAAAGAAAGATATATAAATGTAATAAAGTAGATGGATAATTCATAATCTATCATATAAATGTCCTTCAGCTCTAATATAAAATATAACAATATAATGTATAATATAAGGTACTATAATAACAATATTTATATTAATTATGTGTTTTATATACTTATATGTTATAAGTATACAATTTTTAACCAAAAAAAAATCAATCTAATTATAGTAATAAGATTTACACAGAATCCTTCCTTATGGAACAGCAAAATATTTTATTTTATATTATTATTATTTGTTCAAGGTTTTTATTAATCATTTTGGAGAAATTTATAGAATACACTACTTTATCATGTCCATCCCTTCTCTATCCTTTATAATTCTTCAACATAAGTACAGCTCATTTGGGTATTAATAGAAGAAGAGGTCCTGAATTTAAAAGAATTGGCGAGAGACACAACAGGAGTTGGAGGGGGAGGAGAGGAATGGCTATAAAAACTTAACATTGGAAAATTAAATTAAATAATTACAGAATAAAACATGACCAGAGCATATGTCAAATCTTACATTTTTCCCGACAGTACCTAATCCAAGACTTTCATCTTGGAATTTCAATATAACATATTTTCTTATATTTTACATTATTTTATCTACATATATTTTCAGGTTAGATAGCATCAAGATGGAGAATTTAAGTCAAATCCATACAGGAAAGAACATGATATGGATGTTTTGTGTTTTAAATTACAGGCTTGATAGTTAAGTTATTAATAACAAGGCACATAAGAGTGACAACTTTAAAAATACTGATTTCCTTTTGATGTTTTCCCCTCGAATGTGGTATATCAGGTTCGGCAAACACAAATGTCTTTTACATCTAGATAAATGGGAAAACGTGCTTAAATAATCATGGAGGATATATGGTGGCAAACATGTTTAGTGGTCTTTTTCTGTTTGGTTATTGACTGTGGTCATGCTCTATTATTCAAACATACTGTGCTCACTAAGGTGGATGTTACATTATTACATGTATTGTGCAGAAAAATGCAGGTACCCATTCAATGAGTGCTTACTTTTCTGGTATTTTTATTTTTTTAATTTGTACAAAAATTCACTTTATACGTTTGAAAACTCCACAGATCACTTGATAAATATACACATGCTAGTACCAGATCACGACACAAAAATTTTCCAGACAGGCTCTGGGGAGTCAAGAACCATTTTATTTTCAAATTGTGTGAGTAAGCCTAAAGGGCTTTCCAAAAGCCTATTGGCTTGCTTCTCCTGACTGCATTTACCTTCTTCAAATTGTTTTGCTCTGTGGTAGCTACATGTAGCACTGAAACTGAGACTGGTGTGGCTCTCCAAAAGCAAGGTATCTCCGTGGCATCCATTCAAATGCATTGTTTCACTTGGGATGTATTTTAAGAAAGGGCAGATGGTGGCATTTCCCAGAACATCTGTTCCCCATCATTCTTTCACAGAGCAACCCAGATGCTGTTGACAACTAGTATGTAAATCATGCTGACAATTTGTTCAATGTCTTTCCTGCTGAGACTTAGGTTGTCCTGGTAAGGCCATTTATCAGATGTAGAAGGTACTGGGTCCCACAAGAACAGCTCTGACTGTGTTTTGACCAGGGAACAATAGCAGATATTAAATCAAAGGAACAATTTATATAACTTGACTTATCTCCACTCTACCTCAAAGATTTCCTTCCCCTTGTTTCTTATTCTTATCCAAAGGCACGCATGAGATATTAATGTTCCTCGGAATAAAGCATGCTAAATTGCTTCTTGATACCTGTCTTAAGTTTGTTTTATTATTATTTGTTAGGGGTAATCATCTTTTTGACCTTGCATTTTAAATAACTATCATCTAAGGGAAATGACATATAAGAGGGAAATTATGCATGCATTGCTGTATAAATGTCAGATTTTTAAGTTTGAAAATGCCTGCTATAAAATATTAACAATACTGAAAGAAAGTTGATTTACCATCCATTTCAGCCTGTTATATATATTATTCTAATTTGTACCTTGTATCAGACTTCATTTTATACAATTGTAATAAGACAACAAAGAGAAAAATACAATTATTTTCTTAATTAACCTTCCAATGTGAGTGATAAGACCAAACCATTGGTATTTATTAGATGATTATAGCTTTTCTAAACAAATTTAATTAGACTATAATACCAGTTATGAAAGCAAAAATGTATAATTAAACTTGAAAATATCTAAGCTTATGAAGGCACCATAGACATTAATCTTCCTGTTAAAAATAATGAAAATGAAAACAAAAAGATGTATTATGTAAAGTAAATATGAACTCTGCATATCAAATAGCCATTTAAGTTGCAAGGTAAATAAACTTTACTTTGGGAAGTAAATTAATCTGCATTTGAAAGTAATTTCTCTGACAAATACTATGTTATGCAATTATAGATTAATTGAAACTTCCAGAAAATATGCTATTAAGAGATTCTTAGTTTATGTTGTATTTATGTAACTTTGTCAATTATAACATTTGCATAAAATATGATACATATACAAATATAAAACTGTGAAGTAATAAATAACATGCTATTCCTCAATTTACAAAGGTTGGTTCTCAATATGAATAATCATTTTTATAATAAATGTCTTTAAGATATGTTTACAGTAAGTTTCCTTATACACTATAGCAGTTTTTTATATGTTTACACAAAACTGAATTTTTTTTATAAAAATAGAAACACTGCAATTTCAAAACAGTGTTCTGAAAATGTAAATGTGTATCCCTCTGGCCAATTTACTGTCTACAAAACAGTGTGATTCTGATTCAGAACTAGTAAGGTCACAGGACATTGAATCAAGCAGAGGTACACATGTCTGCACTACATGATGCTAATGGTACACAAAAATATGCACTTAAAACATGAGAGGAAATAGGTACCATCACAGTAGAAGCACAGTTTTAATCTCTTTGTGTGGAAAATTTGAAATCAGCTGTTATTTAAACTGTTTAGAAGAAACTCAACTGGAAAGAGATCATTCCGAGAATCAAGATGAGGACTCTCAAAGTTTCACAGAAGTTTGTGATCTTAATTGGCTCTTAATTTTTTTTAAACCTTTTGTTCAGTGAACACTACACAGGTTTAAGATTCAGACAATAGTGTCTGAACAGGATGCAGTCACCATATGAAGCTTTAACTTAAAGTTTGGGTAAAAAAAGAATGCACAATGAATATTAACTCAACTTATGTACCCAAGAGTTGGAAAGTCTAAGTTAACCTCAAAGAGAAGTTGATTCTACCATTTATAAGACCTATAAATAATCAGAGGCCAAACTGCTATTTTAAAACAGATTCTCTGGCAAATAAAAACCTTGTAGTTTAAACATATACTTTCATTTAATTTAGATACAAGACATTCAGTCTTTACCTTGGCTCCACCCTGCCATATGTGTGTTTTCCTATTTTAGAATTCTTAAAAATCTACCTTTGCTTCCCGTTTCCTGGAGCCACATGCTAAAAACTGAAGGCTCCAGTTTATATTACTCCATAATGGTAGCATACCTGCTGCCCACAGTTTAGTTCAGTTCAGTTTAGTTTAGTTTAGTTTAGTTTGATGTAGTTTAGTTTAGTTTTATTTTTAAGGGCTACAAATCTATTAATAAGAATTCTTTGGCTAAAAGTGTTAAATCTCAGTTGTATTTCAGTATGAACAACCTGTCCCAGAACTCAGGGACATTTACCGACATGGAGCATCTGAGTTTAGTTACAGTCTTCTTTGGAAGATTCTTTAAAAGGGGGTTTGGAGATATATCACAGGAGCATGAATTCATCTTTAATGTGTATCTACCACACTTAAATGTCCATACCTGTAACATCTGGAAAAAATATTTATTATACATTATCTGCTTCTTAAGTATAATTACTGATATGATCAATCAACTCAAGTTGAATGAGTAACATATATGTCTAGCATTGTTATTTCATAATGAATTTTTTTGTTAAATGTTTGTGAAAAGGATTACACAGTGCCATAGAGTTAATATTAGCTTTCATACTGTGATTTTAACAGTAAATTGTAGATGCCTCCCTCCTCTTACTCACATCAGAGAGGTTCACTATTTTAGGATCATGAAAAGCATTATATAAAGGATGTGTGTTTTCCCTATACCTGGCAGCTTTTCTAGGTACCAACTCTTAGAATGAGAATGGATGCGGAAAACCTTTAAGGCAAGCTCTGCTTTGCTCCCCAATTCGCCAGAAGCTTTCACTCATAAAAATGCAAGATTTCAGGAGCTAGAGGGGACAAGTTATTGATCAAACTTGACCTCAGTATCTGTTCCTTTATGATTGCCAGATCATCTCCTGAAAATTTATTCAGCTGCATATCATTTGGTTTGGATGAGTGTTGCATTTCTCTAAATACCAAAATGGTTTTGTCTTGTTGATTCAAGTTTCTTGAAAACATTTCTTTTTCATAGGTCATAAAAAGCCAAGATCATCTGCAAAAGACTGCATGCCAATTAAAAAAAACTATAAAGTAAGTAAACAAAGAAAAACAAAACAAAACTACTTAATCATTAACTTTTCTATCTGACTACAGATGGTATTCGTGACGATTATATTCTATGTTAAATTAAAATACATTACTTTGTTAATCAAGCATAGCTCCTTTACTATGGAAATAAAATTCATATGATTTAATTCTTGGTAGATTTAAAGCAATGTTTTATTCTCTAGTATAATTTGTAGGTTGGATATTTATACTTCAATGTTTAATCTCCTTTGAGTTAATCTTTCCATATAATGATATTTTGTTATCAAATCAATCCTTAATTTAGCTGTTTTCTCACATTTTCCAGTTAGCAACAAAGTAAAATAAAAAGGACATGTTTTCTCCATTTTGATTAGGAGCTTCCTCAGGTGATTAGGAGCTTCTTACTGGTTTAATTTTTCTATCAGTAATAGAAGAACCACGGCCATTATCTTTTCTCCATTTAAACAAATATAACCTTCCCTCCAGTTCCCAATAATATACCTTTTTACATTCCATATAGAAACAAAAGTACCTTTCACCATTTTTATAATATTCTGATCAGGAATAATACTGATGTTAGTATAAGCCAAAAAATGAATAAAGGGTATGATTGGTTCTGTTCTACTCTGATTGAAATGTTGTCATAGAAGGGGTTTTTATTATATGTTTGCTCAGATTTTGTGTGTATGCCTAGTTGAAAATAATCCTGGAAAAATATGCAGACTTTCTTTTTAGGTGTGAAGATTCATGGAGTAACAAGTTCTGATTTGCTCTCTAAACTTCAAAATGTAGTTCATTCCTCAAGTTACCCAGTGGTTACATCACATAGGTTTAAAATGAGTATACTAAACACTCTTAACTAAAAGTTCCTTATGCAAAGAAAAATTGAGATCCTTATGCGTTACGTTGATGACAAGAAGTAATCTGCTCAAGATCCAAATGTCTAACTTCTTACACTAATAGGATATGGAAACCATTTATTGGGGTTTGGCACAATAACAATGAAAATGGTTACTCTATCATATCATGCTAAGTGTATTCTAGGTTCATAATAATAATTAATTCAGCATATACTTAACATATTCAAAAATTATTTAAGCAAGCTACTAGTTAATTAATAGAGCACTACACAGTACTACCTTTACCAGTGAACATTAGCTGCAATCTCTGTACATTTGAGGCTGTCCACTTCTATAATTTGATACAAAATAGTTCCATAGGGTAGATTTTCTAGACAGATCGACATATCTAACATTATTCTGAATATGAAATTTATTTTCAAAGATTCTGTATTGATATTGATCTTTGTTAATTTTCTATTGCTGTGAAGAGACACCATAGCCCAGGCAACTTAGAAGAAAAAGCATGCATTTGGGGCTATGCTTAGAGTTTCAGAACCAGTTTATAGACCCAGTATCCATCATGGCAGGAACAGGCAGGAAGGCATGGCAGTCAGGCAGCAGCTGAGAGCTATATAATCCATAGGCAGGAAGCAGGGAAAGTTAAAACTAGAAGTTTTGTGGGCTTCTGAAATCTCAAAGCTCATCATCAGCAACACACTTCCCCCAAATGCCACACTATAGAATCCTTCTCAAACAATTCCACCAGCTGGGAGCAGTATAGCATTCAAATTTATGTCTCTGGAGTCCATTCTCATTCGAGTGGAGGTCCTACCAGATGATTTTAATTTGCTACAAAATGTATTAAGGTACATATGCAATAACAAAACCATGTGACTGTGTATTATTGTCTCAGACTTTTGAATAACGATGTCACCAAAGATCTAAATTGTCTGTTTTAAAAGATTAAGAGGCATTTCTGTTGTGTTTATGTATAAAAATTTAAAAACCATACTTTTACAAACTTTTTGAGGTAACAATAGAATTTTCTGAGGTAGTTTGATTTTTTAAAAATCTGGTTATTCTTTTAGTTTGAATATAAAATGTCACCTATATGCTCAATTTTTAAAATCTTGGTCCCTAGGTGGTGATAATATTCTGAAAGTGTGTTGCTTAGTTTTAGGAAATAGTTCACATAGTATGTGAATTGGAACGTTTTCTACTGTTTCACACTTCCCTTCCTTCCCTTCCCTCCCTTCCCCTCCCTTTCCTTCCCTTTCCCTGCCGCAGACCCTCTGGGTCCCTGTGTCTGCTTGGAACCGGGTCTCTCGACGCAGGTGGGCAAAGCGTGGATGGCGACAAACAGACACACACAGGAGAGTTCGTGTGGAATCTGAGTGTAATTTTGCAACTCAAGCATCAGAATTTTTATGCAGAGGACAATAAGGAAGTTGGGTGACATATTCGCAAGGTACAATTGAGGTAACCGGAATCTTACATAAAACAGAGGAATGCAAACACAAAAGGTCTAACAGAAACCACCTGGGATAAAATTCATTGATAGCAGCTGGGATCAACAAGGGCTCCACCTAAGATTAGAAGTTCCACTAATCTTAGAAGCCAGGGTCAAGGGCTTCGAGTCCTTGCCATAGTTCCTATTTTAGTCTCTTGTATAATCCACCTTCCCCTTAGGCCACTGTAAATATGTGTATGGGTGTAACTCTGCTTAGTATCTATTCTGGTTTCTCCTTTGGTCTGAAACTTCCTTCTTCCTTAGTGATGGTAAATTCCTGTGTAAGGGAGTGATTTAGCTTTTACAATCTTGCTGAATTCTAAGTCCATGATCTTGCTCAAGGACATTTCTAGAACTGTTGGAACACTGGTGGAAGGCTTAAGCCATGTCAGAATTCTATTTTAAAAAGCACTTATAATAGGAAAATACTGAAAGAGAGCACGTGGATCCATACACTAGACTAACTCGGGAATGGAACGCAGGAATGAAAAATTACTGTATGGGTAGGGAATGCTAGACTCCAGGAGGAGAGCTTTTTTGAAACTCTTTTGCCTCATGAGTGACTTTTAAGCCTCTCGGCTTGTCCAGTTGACTCAACCGGGGCATAGCATTTCCCCTTCCCTTTCCCCTTCCCTCTTCTCCCTGCCCCTCCTCCCATCCTATCCCCTCTCCCCTCCCTCTCTCCTCCACTCCCCTCTCCTTTCCTCTTCTCCCCTATCACTTGCCCCACCCTTTCCATCCTCCTCTCCTTTCTTCTCTTCTTTTCTTCCTTCCTTTCTTTCCCTTCCCTTTCCTCCTTAATGCTTCTCTTCACTCTTTTTTCTTTCTTCTCTCTTTTTCCCTAATGGCTATAGTGAGCTAACATGAAAACCAAGCCTACCACCCATACAATCTGTCTTGGTAATTTTGCCTCATTACACTCTAGAAACAAACTAGGCTAGAACATCATAGAATGAAACCATACAGCAGTCATTTATCTCTCCTTTCCCTTGGGGATCTGTCACAATTCAAGAAAGAAAGAAAGAAAGAAAGAAAGAAAGAAAGAAAGAAAGAAAGAAAGAAAGAAAGCAAACCATTTTAAACATTTGAAATAGCTTAAACTGAAAATGCAGAATAGGAATTTATAAATAAGTAAGGGAAAACTCAATCCCTATTCTCTTGCCTATGTTTTTCTTAGTTGTTGGGCAAGATCAAAAAACTAGTAATAATAAATTCCATTATTTATTCTAAAATAAATTAAATGGGATACTGGGATATAAAACCAAGTGTTTATCTTACATATAAGCAATTACTTAGTTTATATAATTTGATTAACTTATATGTTAACAAATAACACCTTAGTGATATATAAATAATCTTTGGGTGCTTTTATCAAGAACCTATAAAGCTGTTTTGTTCTGATTGTTGAAGGAAAACATGGAGTAGAACTGTCAACGTTTAAATTCTTATTTCAAAAGCAAAAACCAATCACCTATTTTTAAAATTTGTGCATACAGACTACTGTCATGGCAAAGTGTTGTGCGCTCTTCTAGAGCAATTTGGAGCAATTACAGAATTTTTGCATTGTTCAGAGGACAGTTTGTTACCAAAAATTTAGAGATGGCTACTCTGTGTAAGTGCTTTATTGAAACAATTAAAAAGTGGAAGAGAGTAGTGCAGACACTTTCAGAGGAAGCGTTTGCTCATCTCGGCAGAGTGACGCTGCCTTGACTTCCGTCACTCTTTGCTGTTCCGGAACACCTTTCACCCAGATCCTGTGCTTTCACAGTTACCTGAGGCCATTTCACAGAAACCATTCACTGTAGCCACTCATGTGTATCAGGATATTCCAAGTTCTACCCTCCTCCAGCTATGTGATGAGACATGAGTTTTGAAACGTTTTTAAAGAGAATATAGGAATTAAAGAATTTCTTGGAATATATTGATATGTCTGAAAACACTGTGGCTAGTATAAATTGATTGCTCCAATGATTCCATGCCATTATTTTTATGTCATATATTATTAGGGAAAACCTAGTTTGTTGTGGATTGTGTATCCAACGAAACTGCCGAATGAGTTAAAGGCTAATGTACAAGAAATCATACCATATCTTACAGTTTTGGAGAAAGTGCCTATTCTCTGTCTGGCTTTGTTATTTGAGGTTAAAGATGAAGTAAATATGATGATAATTTACTAAATAATTCACAGTTTTGCGGGAAACTCCATGAAACTTTCCATCAATAATGGTCCTCATTTTTTAGAACACAGAACATCTGGAAGCACACAGCTAACATCGGCACATACATTAGAAAGCAGTTACAAAAAATGTAAATAGATAGTTACTGATACACCTTCTTATGAAATCCTTATATATGCTTCTATTCTTGTAATAACCTAGAAGATAGATTGAGGTAGCAGCTTCCATCTTGTTTAGAATTCTTCTTTCCTTTCCAGGTACATCTTTTGTTCTTGCATCAAGAATTTGTCCTTGCATCACAGATGTATTCAGCTCATGAGCAATGGGAGTAGGTTCACAATCACAAGCAAATACATAATCACAGTTCTCTCTCTGAAAAATAATTTAGAGACCATAGAAGGAGCACCTTTGCTTTTCAAGTGACAGTTTAATATATTTCAGTGTGTGGCTCAATGATGATAATAAAATAAGGTTTTTTGTTGTTGTTGTTCAAGTCTAATTATCATTTCTTAAATGATTTAAGATACCTCTTGTTTGCCACATAAAGGAGTCATCTTTGGAAATCCCAATGTCACAAAATGCTCAGGCTGACATCTCAAAAAAAAAAAAAATCCCCTTTGCTTCTCTGCCACCTGCCTTTGTGTCTTGTTATCCACTTTACCCTTCCACCATCTGTCTCACCACCTAAGTGACCTGTAATTAAGAACTTTGGAGAAAATTTGCTCTCATTTATGATTGGACTTGGTGGCATTCAAAATCAACATCCTGCCCTTCTTGTTAGTATTTAATAATCTCCTTTACAGAAAAATGAAAATAAAATTGCCATGTATACAGAATAACTTTACCTACATAGAGTAGGCTAATTTCACATTTTATCTTTCAAACGCCAGAGATAAATGACAACCACACAGCTGTTTCACTAGCAAAGAAAAAACCAGATTTTCTCAAATGATTAATCAGGTAGAGATTGTTTGGTTATTAAATTTGTCTGCTGGGAATGTGAAATAATTTTGAGTTTTCTCTACATTATTTTCATGTACTTAAAACCACCTTCAATTTTTAGAATAAATGTGCAACTCTCTCTTATTGGTATACTTTTAATATACTGTGAATGTTCAGGTCATAAAATTATATTTTTAACGAAAAATATGGCTGTCTAATTCGAAAAACTTACTTTAAAAGATCAATTATACATCGTGAACAATATTGTAAAATTACATGAACTTTATTTTAATATTATATTCCAAGTGCCAGATGTTCCATGAAGATAAATCCTGTGAGAGGAAGAACTTTTCTCACTTTATTTTTAATGATTTCAAAATTTATTCAACTCACAGATTTGTTAAAAACACTGCAGTATCTTCCTGAATTTCCATATTTTCTGCTTCTTGAGACAACACGTTGCCATTTGGAATGTATTTAAGGCAAATTATGCTATATCATTTGGAAATATAAACTCAAAGCTCACTAAATGTAAGTAAAATTGAGGAAAAGAAACTCTAAATTATTCAAATGTTTTTAATGAACTTTCACTGTCGTAATGTGTTATTAAATGCTACCTGCATACCTGCTTGGATATTAGCAGACACACAGAACACTGAGATTGGATCATTACCTTATAATCAACCTATAAAACCAAGATCTGGATCTTTAGGTCTCTAAGCATTAATCAGATAAAAGGATTTAAGTCACTTCTCTGTCCCATTAAAAAGACAAAACTGAGATCCTATATGTACTAGAAGGTCATGAGTGGATAACTTTCTAAATCTGGTAGCCCTAAATTTCATCACACTGTTATTTCACAGGAGGTTTTATGATAAAAAAAAAAAAAAAAAACATAGCCATAAAATTGTCTCCTAGAAGATTTATTTTAAGCAGGACTGTCAATCACCTGGACAAAGTCCTTCAGAGCCAGCAGACTCTTCTAGAGACTTTAGAAATAACACAAAGCTGAACTATGCTCTGAATTCTTTTGATGAACATCATAAGAACCAGGAAGCAAAGGGGAGTCCAGAGTTAGACCCTTGGCACAAAAATGTCATTTTCTAAATCAGAGGGTGTATTATTTTCCTTGGCTCTCATCTGAAGGATAGTAAATACTTCCACCTACCTAAATGATGCTTAGAGCATCCTTAGTCTCCATCCCTGTCCTTCAGAGCCTGCATAGAGAGGAAATCGCCTACATTGCAAGTGTCCTAATCCGCTCTTGGATAGTTATCTATGTGAGAATAATCTTACCTGGCATTGAGTCAAGATGTTTTGCAGCTCCCATTACAAGGCAAAGATTTAAGAGCTTTGAAGTGAAACCACTCAAAGTCAACCCTTATCTCTATACATTTCCATCCCAGTGTGAAGAAGAAGGCTACTTTCTATGACAGCCTTTTCTAACTCTTCCCAAAATTCCTGAAATGAAACATTTTAATCCATTTAACCTGCTGGTGTTACTCTCAGACATTTCTTGTAACACACTGACAGTTATTTATGAATGAATAGTGACTATCACAAACCACTATGGCTGATCATCTAAGTGAGGATAAAAATTTCTCTGAAGAATAAGACATTCATGATATGTTTGTGCCTAATTCATTAATTTTTAAATTTTTCTTTATGTTTAGGGCAATGGTTTTCAACCTTCCTAATTCTGCGACCTTTTAATATGTTCTTCATGTTGTAGGGACCCCCTTGTGGAAAATTATTTCATTGTTACTTTACAATTGTATTTTTCTACTGTTATGAATTGTAATGAAAACACCTCATAGGCAGAATATTGGTATGCACGTTCCAAGTGGGTTACCACACAGATGTTGAGAAACACGGTTTTGTATATATTCTATATGTTTTCAAGAAGCAAGGACAATTCATTATGTGCTTCATTCATTCAGTTATGAACGAAATTTCTGAGAAAAAAAATTTTTGCTTTATCCTGTAGTTTTTCATGACTGATTGAATGATATGAGTTTCAGTGGTTGAAAGTGGAATGTTTCAAGTCCAGAGTCTAATTAAAATTTCAAAGGATATTATTAGCCTGTAATGATATCTATGGCGTCCCCACCTCTGTGCTTGACAGAATATCCTTTGGGCTAACAATTAAAACCACTTGGATTCTAATAACTTAAGAGATTACCAAGGCCTGCTAACCAAAAGGCTAAGGATACCATCTGAAGCCTGCAGCAGAGATTTCCCACTTAGCTTTTACACTTTTGTGTCAACACTTAAAAACTTGTGTCTACTTACAAATTTAACTATGACTTCTTATATGTGTATAAATATACATGAATGCACATAATTCTATACATATATGTAAATATAATATATACACGAATCGATATAGAAAGCACACCATTCACATGTAGATTCTCATCTATGATGAAGTCTCTGAGCCTAGGCACAGACATAACAACACAAACTTATTCTGGAATGGCAAAGATGAATAGAGTAACGACAACTTAGAGATACATTCTTTTTTTCATTATGATCTTTTACTTTCTCACTCACATTGGATAATCACTAAGAAGCAAGTGAGACTTTTAAAGGCCAGCTGGCGCTGTTGGCATGTCTTTGAAGCTAATGGCTAATATTCTAGGACGGCCCTCATTTTTCTAAAAACTTGACTGCTGTTTTATCCTGAAAGCCCAAGTTATGTAGCCAAAATCAGAGGACATTCCTTGGATGATCACATCTCTCATTTTAGAGCAGTGGAAGAAGAGGAAGAAGAAAAATAGTGTGGGACAGAATAAAAATGCCATTTTCCTTGCCAATTTTAAATGATATCTAGCCATGTTCATATTATTATCTTAAAAGCAATAGACAAATAATTAAACCTGTTATCATTATGAATAGATATTTTTATTCAGGCTCCATAAGTACTAAAATTAAATATGCTATATCATTGCTGCAAAACACTTTATTTATATGGATACAAAATAGCTAGCATACTGGTAAGATCTGGCATTTTTACCCTTTTTCTTTTGTTATCTGTTATTTTTATCAACTGCCAAAAGTCTGCAAAGCAAAGCTTTATCATAGGACAGTGAAATAATGCATTTCGCCAATTATAAACTGATATATTCAATTTTAATTACAATGGCAGTTAGATTTTGGTTTTCAATTCTTGAGACTTTTAGAAGCATACATTTATAAGTGTTCAAATGAAGCAAACAAATTGAAGCACTTAGTGACAATTTAATGAAATAAACTATTCAAATTGATGGTGTTTGGAATTAAAAAGCAATCAGTCTAGTGAATTACGTTAGTCTGTTTCATAGTCCACTTGCTATTTGCTTTTATTGAAGACTGACATGCCAAACAGATAGATATGCACAGGTTATTTCATATAATCACTGTCTATACGTGTATCTACATATATGTTGTGTATATATATATACATATCTGTGTATTAAGTTGATTTCAGTATTTATACCACCAGATGTGTGCATTTCTATCTTTACATGTTTTCAGATGTAACAAGAATGGGGATGGATGATATAATACAAATACAATGTCTATATTTCAGTATGTATAAATTGAGCTTATTAAAATCCTATGGCCATTCTTTAAGTTACCATTTTAATGTATCCAATATAAATCTTAACTGAGTCCCCATTTGCATTTAATACATTATTAATTAAACCAATAAAAATATTCAAGTAAATTTTCTCCTCTTAACCGTTATTTAGAACTTATTAAGAAAAGTTAAGCAGACACAAATACTAAGTTTCCCAAAAGTCAAAAACAAACTATGTGTTTTAGGAACAAAAGTTATATAGTGTTCAAATTTCCCCTATCAGAATGCTTGGAACAGAAAGTGGATTAGCGTTAAGAGTATTTTCACAGCTGAAATTGTAAAGAGTTTATTGAGCTTTAAACTCTGAAATGGTTGCATAGCTTTTCCCAGGAGATCCCACTTCACCCAAGTATTATAAACCTGGCACCATTCCAGCTTCATATGACTGCTCAAAAATTTCCAGATCTTGAAGAATTTTGTATTTCATAGTATTTGGGATAGGCTACCAGTAATTATGGTGCCAATGATGATATAGCAACACTGTCCATAAAACAAAATTAAAATAGAAAAGATAGTTAACATTGTATCTTCACAAAATTTATTATCTATAAAGTAATTCAAGAACACACCCAGAAATCCCCAGAAGAGAGTCCTCTTCTGCTCTTCTGACTTTGTCTCCAACTTTAGTCACTTCATTATTTTTTACGATGAATCTACACAATTCAGTCATCGATTCCATGGTCTGTTTATTTAGTCATACCCAATTTTCTTAGCATATATCAATGCTACATTACAAATATTCCTTTGAAATGAAGACTATTTTATTCCCTGGTTCTACATCAAACACAATCAGAAATTATTTTCTATCTTCCAGACTAATCCATGACCATTCTCTGATTTATCTTCTCTTGTTGAAATATAATTCCATTGCTCATTATTAATCTGATCACGGTCTTCTTTCCTATTTCTCTTTGACAGCAATTTGGAAAATCATCAACCTTAGACTTATGTTACAGTCCATGCCTGCATATAAACATAAGGAGTAAATTTGTCAGTCTGAAATAAAATACTGCAATAAGCACATTAGCAGAAAGGAGATGAATGCTCTGCTCTGTGGAAGGAGATATAGTAGTTCCTCACCGTGGCTTTGTTGATGGCTCTTCCATAGCCAACACTCATGGCATGTGATCTTGCAAATGAACAGAAAAAAATCATTTTAAATTGTTGCCTTATAAAAAAAATAAACATTACTATATTCTGTGGCTGTTTGATTTCTTCCAAATTGTAAGACTTTTAGATCTGAAACTTAAAGTTTCATTCTTTTCATTATGATAATTTTTTTCATTAATTTATTTATTCATATTGCAGCCCAATCACAGCCCCCCTTCCCTCCAAGTCATGAACCCCCCCCCCATTCTCTCTTCCCCTTCTCCTCCGAAAAAAGAGAGAACCCCCTCCTTGGGTACCAATCTACCCTGGCATCACTGCAGGACTAGGCATATCCTCTCCCACTGAGGACAGAAGAAGCAGCCCAATTAGGGAAACATGATTCACAGGCAGGGGACAGAGTCAGGGATAGCCCCAACTCCAGTTTCTGTGCGCCTAGTGAAGACCCAGCTGAACTTCTGCTCCTTTTGTGTGTGTGGTAGGTAGGTAGATCCATCCCATGTATGCTCTTTTGTTTGTGGCTCAGTTTCTGGGGCCCCCAAGTGTTAGTTGGTTCTGTTGGTCTTCTTGTGGAGTTCTTATCTCTTCTGGATCCCTTAATCCTTCCCCCAATTCTTTCACAAGACCCCCAAGGTCTGTTTGATGTTTGGCTGTGGGTCTACGCATCATGCTGTAGAATTGGTTCTTGGGATTGAACGTGTACAATGCTGAGATTTGCTGCCCATCTTTGCTGTTTGGGGTGTTGCACTCCTTCCACTTCACGTGCTCAAGAAAACATTTAATATTCTTTTTTTGCCAACTGGGTAGCATGCTCTATAGCTTGACTTGGAAGGATCTGCTTCTCCTTTTTCAAATAGATTTCCCAGAATATATTAACTGCCAATAACTAACTGGAGAGAGACATAGTGACATGGTGACAGACTTAACAACCAGAAATAAAATGATGACGACAGTTATCAGAATCTGCCCAGCACCTACAGAAAACACAACAGGATATGAACTTAGTGACTTTGGATATTAGAAAAAAATTAAAATCCTGAGATTAAATCTAACATATTTACAAAAAAAGTTCATTAGTCTGAAAAGGGAATACTCTACGCAAATTTTTAAAATATATTTTCATAGCCATTTGGCTTTTATAATTTTGTTCTTGTAAAAGTTAACACAATTTTGATTCTGTAAGCTTCAATATCTCTTTCATAGTTGACAAAAAGGTGCCCCTTATAAAATATTTGAGCTAACCATTCTCCCACCCTTTCCACTGTTTTCTTCTCTCCCTTACTTTTACGTCATAGATTAAACCCAAATGTACACACAAAGAATGTGCATACAGAGAACCTCTCTTTCAAAAACCACCATTTAGGTGAAAGAACAACCTTATGTGGGAAAGAAATTTCTTTGATAATTTCAGAAACTAATCTCATAAAACTCAGTCTGAAACTGAATTGTCTAGTAAGAATCAAGTGACTTTTGTTTAATATTTAAATTTAAATTACTACAATATGTGAAATGTACCGTGTGTTCTGCCGCTTCTCCTTTGGTCTGATATGTTGAAAGTTTGGTCTCTAGCTCTTGGTGCTGTTGAGAAGGGGTGGAAATTTTCAGGAGCAGAACCTAGTTGGAATAAGTAAACTGTAGCCTGGGCCATTTTTTTTTTTTTTTTTTTTTTGTCTTCAAGAGTAGGGATGAATCGTTCATGGCTGTTGTAGGCATTTTCTTTACTTAAGCCCATCTCTTTGAAGCTCAAAATCTGTCCTTCCCATTGGTTACTGATCATTTATGACATACTTCCCCTTCCACACCCCCCTCCCCCCACAGTTCATTGTAGAATCTTGGGGTTTCCATAGAGCTGCTGTAATCTGTAATGTAAAACATCACAGGTCACGTGCGACCAGTGCCGAGCCCAGTGAACTCTGTCTGATACTGGAAATATACACTGATCAGATCAGCAGATCAGACCACGGATTAGAGACACTTCTCTCCTGAACATAACAGGTAAGAAATGAAAACTTTAAAAACTTTACCAGATGCATAAGTGTGACAGCAATTATCAGTTGCTCTTGGGAACCAGGATAGGCTTGTTGCTTCCCAAACAGAAAATCCTTGGCTTGCAAATTTGTAGGATTGCTGCATCACAAGCTCCTGCCAGGCACACCCTAGCTAGCATGCTACAACTAGGGAGATAGTATTTAGTAAAATAGCATTGAGTGAAAAACATAAGTCAAATGCACTACATTTCCAAAACAGCAAAGGTACATTAATGTGTAAATTCAACAGAATTGAGGTATGATAATTCCCCACTCTCCAGTCATTATATAAAGGCTGAAAAGGTCATTGTAAATGTCTACACGTTCACAATGCTAACACAAATACTTAATTTTTCATCTTCCAGTATTATTTTTGCTCAATTGATGGCCTTTCTGTGTTAATATTTTTTATTTAGCTTTATTTGTTTTGTTTATTTCATTTATTCATTTATGACTGCTCTGCTTCATGTACACCTGCATGCTGGGAGAAGCTGTCAGATCTCTTTATAGATGGTCATGAACCACCATGTGAGTGCAGGGAATTGAACTCAAGGACTTCTAGAAGAGCAGCCAGTGCTCTGAACTACTGAGCTATCTCTCCAGTTCCCCGATCTGTGTTCTTTCTCTTGTCTATCTATTCCTTTGGCATTTAAATATTGCAAACATTCAGGGTTCATTGTTATCACTTTTCTCTATATAGGGTATTCGTGGGTAAGGTTACTACTCCTTTAAATACAGACAGCAGCTGCCCCTCCTGAGGTAGTGGGCTGTGTCCAATCATGCAGAGGGCAAAGCAGGAAAAGATGAGACAACCTTCCTTTGTTCTTAGCGGGATTCTCTCCTGCCTGAAAGCATTCCAGTTACAGTTCTTCCTGGGACAACACTTAGCAAAATAGGTATCTAGTGGTACCAATAAGAACAAGATCACCATTTTTGTGTATCCGATATATGTCGGGACAAGAAAACTCAAGTAAAAAATTTCAAACCTCTATTTCAACCTTGGAAGAAAATTTTTGGAGAATGAAGAAGCCACCTACTACTGTGCCTTGTAGATAAAGCACAGCATTATATTTCCAGAACAGCCTACTTAAGAACCACCCCCATAAGCACCATCCCACACCCATCTCAGCAAGCACAGCTAGTTCTTCAAAGCTCAGAAACGACCTGAGGCTCCCTTCCCCCTGAAAAAACCAGAACCTACCTTCAGATGTTGAGCTAGTTGTACTGATCAAACTAGGTTAACTGGTCATGTAGGATGCTGGATGAAATTACTTCTGTATTGAGCAAACTGGGCTGTTAACATAGAATGCTGGATTAAATTGCCCCTGTATCACTGAAAATGCCTACATTTACATAAAGTTAGTAAGACACCGTGATTTAAAGGAAAACACATATACATTCCCCAACCTAATTCATGTCTTTCTTCATATGTATACCTAACAGACTTTCTCTGATAGCCTCATCCCACCTTTAACCCCATCAACTCCCAACTCCAAACAAGTTGGTTCCTTTCTGTCACCTGATATACAATGGTTCTTTCCAGACATGGCCACAGTTCTGACTCCAGCTGGTTTTATGAGCCAATGTTGATAACATTCACAAAAGAACTTAAGTGAAAAAAAATACCCTTTCAAATTAGACCCTGGTCAGAACCAAGGGGTTAGGAGATTGAACATGTTCAGCTAGAAAAAAAAAAAATGTTCAAATTGAAGTCAGAGTCAGGAAAAAATAAAGCAACTGAGTTGCAGTTTCCAAGGAAACATACAAGTAGAAAAGAGAAAACCAGACATCTGTCCCTCCATCACTTACATCATTGTGGAAAAAGGGCCTCGGGTTCTTAAGGTGGACAGGAAGGTGAAAGGAAGCATGCTACTCCTTACACCTCAGCCAAACAGGCTGTCAGTAGGCAATGGGGAGGAAGCTTCACTAAGTTCACTCAACAGGCTGTATGCTTTCCTATGTGCATGCATGAACATAATTTGGTGATATGCATCACAACTTGGAAATCAGACATGTGACTATCAAATATAAAGTTCTTATTTATAGAAATACCTAACAGTGCCAAAAACATCAATCACCCTCCTTTATCAACAAATTCTATGCAATGTCATTCAAAAATATTATATTTTTATGAGAGAGCAGGTAAATTCTAAAATATATCACTTTAGACAACTTTAAAAACTTTCAGTGTCTAGGAACTGGAGAGAAAAAAACGCTGGAATGCTTTTTTTAAAGGAATTTTTGGACAGTAATACAAAGACAGTTTCTTGAGGCCAAAGAATATATGATGAAATAAATTCACCAGAATCTAGAGACTAGTAGTCAGGGAACCCTTCATAAGTCATTGATTCATGTGTTCATATTCTAATTTAGAACCTACGCTCTGTTCGTTCATAATACATCATTCATACTGGACAAAAATTAATGTTTAGTTTCCATGTGCTCATTTTGTCCTTAATTCCCACTGGTAATTCCCTAATAAAACCAAGGCTAGATCATGTGGAAGTTTGCTTTTAATTAACTGAAACATCTCCATATTGATTTTTATTGTGGCTATAATGGTAATGCTAACAGTGAGTATATTTTCCTCTCTCCTACACTTTGGAATTTTTTTCGTAAGTGATTTTTTCTTTCTTTTTTCTCTTTTTTTTCTTTTTTTTTTCTTTTTAGTAATGGCTATTTGTTGTTCTATTTGTTTCTTGTTTTGTTTTGGGTTTTGGGTTTTTTTTTTTGTTTGTTTTTGTTTTTGCTTTTTGGTGGTGGTTTTTTGTTTTGTTTTGTTTTGTTTTGTTTTGTTTTTTTGATTGGTTGGTTGGTTGGTTTGGATTGGATTTGGATTTTTTTTTTAAAATAGATGTCTTTTTTTAGTACTGGCTAATTTATTTTAGTACTGGCTATTTGTTGTTCTATTTGTTCCTTTTGGGTTTTTTTTTGCATTTTTTTGTTTTTTGTTTTTTGTTTTTGCTTTTGCTTTTTAGTGTTGTTTTTTTGTTTGTTTGATTGGTTGGTTTAGCTTGGATTTTATTTTCAAAAAAAAAAAATAAAAAATAAAAATAATCTTCACATACATCTTTCTTTAGATTAGGTACATTTTCTTCTATACTCTTGTTAAAAATATTTATTGTGGTTTTGACCTTGGTTTATTCTCCTTTATCCATACCTATGAATTAAAGGTGTGGTCTTTTCATCTCGACCCAGATTTCCATTATGATTTGTGCCTGTATATTAAATTATTTGTGTGTTTGTTTATTTATTTGTCTATAGATTTAATACGTTCTTCAACTGAGATATCACTGTTCTGCCATCTTATCTTCAAGACCTGAAATTCTCTCCTTCATGTCTTTTCTTTTTAATTGGGTATTTATTTCATTTACATTTCCAATGCTATCGCAAAAGTACCCCACACACTCCCCCACCCACTCCCACTTCTTGGCCCTGGCGTTCCCCTGTACTGAAGCATATAAAGTTTGCACGACCAATGGGCCTCTCTTTCACTGATGGCCGACTAGGCCATCTTCTGATTCACATGCAGCTAGAGACATGAGCTCTTGGGGGGGAGGGGCGGGGTATTGGTTAGTTCATATTGTTGTTCCACCTATAGGATTGCAGATCCCTTCAGCTCCTTGGGTACTTTCTCTAGCTCCTCCATTGGGGGCCCTGTGATCCATCCAATAGCTGACTGTGAGCATCCACTTCTGTGTTTGCTAGGCCCCGGCATAGTCTCACAAGAGACAGCCATATCTGGGTCCTTTCAGCAAAATATTGCTAGTGTATGCAATGGTGTCAGTGTTTGGAACCTGATTATGGGATGGATCTGCTGGTAAAGCTTACCTCTGATTTTGTTATTTTGTTTTCCTGAGCTTTTCATTTTGAGTTTTACTTTAGTTTGGCTTTTATTTGGTAACTGTATTTCTTTATTAAACTTTACTTTCACATCTTGAATTGTTTCATTTCTTTCACTCAACTACTTATTTGTTTTTATGTGTGTGTGCTTGCTTGTTTGGTTGGTTTTACAGTCTTCCTTTAGGTATTTATTCCTATTTTCTTAAAGATCTTTGGACACATTCATAATTACTATTTAGTTATAATTGTTCTCCAGTAAATATTTTTTCTATTCATAATTGCTATTGCTTAGTCTTTGCCTTGTACTTCGGCTACTTTTATGAATTGCATTGGAGTTGCTGTCTTCTAAAACAGACATAATGTCTTGGTTGTTCGTATTTGTGATTTTGCACTAGTGTCTATGCATCTGGAGGTCTGGAGTTATGACATTTGTGAAGTTTCAATACATGCCTTTGTTGGATGGGTGCGGTCCCATGTCTACTTTTCTTCCTCTGGGTAGCTAGACCCATTGCACACAGGAATTAATTGGAGGGAGGGAAACTAGGCTGAGTTAGGTGGGTGCAGGCAAGATCATGGTCAGCAGTGATTGTGTTGGTGAAGAGCACACACCCACCCAGGATACAGCTTCAGAGAACTGGTTCAGTTTATTGGGAGGAGGGACAAACCTTTGAGGGGTGAGTATGGACTATACATCATTGTGCAGGGCCAGGATTCTGGCAATTACTCATTTGAACATAGATGCATTCCAGGTGCTGCTGGACATGACCTTTAAGGTGAAAGAAAGTTTAACCTAGCTACTAGCTTTGTGATCTCCTCTGGTAAGGCAAGGTTGGGGAGTACAGGACTTTGTGCACCAGGATATACAGGCTCCTGGGCAGGAGGGGAGCGATTCTCAGGGTGAGGTTTCCAGGCTTTGGATATACCTCTTCCATATACTTGTGTCAGGTCTGCTCCTCCTGGTCTATGACTTCTTGGCTGCTATTCTATGCTTCATGTAGGCCCAGTCTGACAGGGTATGGATCAGAAATACTTCTGTTTGTTTTACAGTCTTTAGGTCACTCTGCTTTTAGGGTTCAGATGATCCTGAGTCATAGGGCTGAAATTCAGGTCGAGGTTCAGATTTCGGACTATAAGTAGTCCCACGTTGGTGTGGTGGGTAGGGTAGATGAATGATAGGACAGAAGTGGGAGGAAGAGAACTGACTTTGACATCCTCTTAAACAGGACTTGAGTTATTCTGTTTGAAAAGTTGCAGATGCAGGACTATGGCTCCCCTGTCTCTGGCCATGGAGGGCAGTGAGTCTGAAAAGTTAGGAGGTGGTCTAGGAAAAGGGCTGATGGACCAGTTATAAGAGTACTGTGAAGAAACCTGAATGAACAGGAGGGTACTGGTGGCCTACCAAGTTGGTCCTAGACAACTCTGGCAGCTATGTGGTCATTTACAAATAGGGGCTCTGTGTGTCTCTGGACAGTCATAGAAAATGCCATTCAATATGAGGATTGCCTGAAGGTTAGGGTGAAGAACTTGCCATTATGATGTAGTGATTCTGATGGAGGTGAGATGTATTCTCCAGTTGTCATTTGCACTCTTCTAATAGGTAGTGATATTGAACGCTTTTGAAAAAAAAATAAATTTGTGTTTCTTCTGTTTTAAGTAGCCTATTTTATTAACCATTTATTGGTAGTTTTTGGTGCTTAATTTTTCAAGTTCTTATATTGTGTAGATTCTAACACTGCAACTGTAATGTAGGTGGAAGATTAACTCTCATTTTAATAGGTTGTTCATATTATTGATAAATTTTCTTTGTTGGTTGAAGTCATTTAATTTCAAACCTTTTTTTCCTACAATTTTCTGGGCAGTTTGTCATTTTATAGTTACAGGGTTCACAACCTTATTGGTTTTGCTGCTATCTCTTTTTTTTTTCCTATTTTTTTATTACGTATTTTCCTCAATTACATTTCCAATGCTATCCCAAAAGTCCCCCATACCCTCCCCCCCACTCCCCTACCCACCCATTCCCACTTTTTGGCCCTGGTATTATTTGCTATTTTCTTCTAGTGACTTTAGTTTTTCAGGTTTTAAAATCAGATTTAAAATATATTTTAAATTCATTGAGGATGTTTAGCTAGTTTTTTGTTTGCTTGATTGAAAATATGAATTTAATTTCACTTTTATACAGGGTATTATCCCATTTTCTTAGGATTACTTATTTTCAATAGCCCATATCATTATAGTTTCTCTTTTTTTCAATTGTCACATATAAGCATTAACTATTTGTCCTTTTTCCTGTTCGAAAGATTTACATTCCTGCTTTTGGGCCACCATCATACTATTTTGTGTTACTAAATCTATGTAGCATCACTTGTTGTAATCTAGCAGTGTCATTCTACTCAGAAGAACTTTCTTGGATTTATTTTTTTTTGTATTTCTTTTAAAATATTTTTATCTTGTATTTACCCATACATATAATGAGGTTGATCTATTTATTATCCATTACCTGCCTCCAACTCCTTCCATATTGCCTCCAATCACTCTTCCATCTCAATGTTAGCTCTTCTCAATAGAAATGTCTATTGAGTTGACTTACAACCACCTGTATGTGCATATGTGAAAGACCGTCTTCTTGCTACAGGAAATTGACTCTCTCCCTGAGCCATCAAATACCAATAACTCTTCAGATGGCTTGATCTTATGCAAGCCTTATTTATGTAGTCTCAGCTGTTGCAAATTTGTGTGTGCAACTGTGGTACCACGCCTGACAAATAGACTTAATGCCTCAGGAATCTATACACCACTCTGTTAAAATATTTCTCCACCTTCTTCTAAGATGCCTGTTTATCCTTGTGGGGATACTGTGAGATACACATATGACATTTACAGCTAACAGCACAACTGCTCTTGCACTGTACATGCTGAATCGTTGTGGGTCTTTGCAGTGTACTGTCTGCTGAAATAGTAGCTTCTCTAATGATAATGAAGAAATGTACTACTCGATGGGAAGAAGAGAGGAACTATGAATTAGTCAGTTTAGTACCATGTTCATTTAGAAAAGCAATTGTAGTAGATTGTCCACTAAGACCTATGAGCTAGCTCAGCACAGGTTGTTGGCCCAGTTAATGATACCACCCATGTTGCACATATTGGATCAAGCTATAATCCAGTTAGAAAGTGGTTGGCTATGCCCATCACATCGATGTGAGTTTTGCCTGGTAGTGTTCCTAGAACCTTCTAGCACTATGAAAACTATCAAGTAGGGATATGGCTTCCAGGTCAACATCAAGTTGATTTCTCTGTATCCTGTAACTCAGATATGTGTATATTCAGCAACACAGAATTCTTTCCATAAAAGAAGGTCAGTGACAGGCCCAAACTGGTATCCAGCTTAAGGGGAGGTCCCAAGGCCTGACACTATTACTGAGGCTATGGAGCTCTCACAAAAAGGACCTGTCATGACTGCCTTCTGAAAGACCCAACAAGCAGCTGAAAGAGTCAGATGCAGATATTTTCACCCAACCAATTGGCAAAAGCTTCTGAAACCTGTGGTTGAATTAGGGGAAAGCTGGAAGAAGCTGAGGAGTTGGACAACTCTGTAGGAGGACCAGCAGTCTCAGTTAACCTGGACCTCTGAGATCTCTCAAACACTGGACCTCCAAACAGACAGCATGCACCAGCTAATATGAGGCCCCCAACACACATACAATAGAGGACTTCCTGGTCTGTGTTCACTCAGAGATGAAGCACCTAAACCTCAAGAGGTTGGAGGCCCCAGGGAGTTTAGAGGTCAGGTGGGGTGGGGGTTGGGGGCATCCACGTAGAGATGGGGTGGAGTGGGAAGGAGGTGTGGGATATGGAGCAGTCAGCGGGTGGATGGGGGGAATAAAATATGGAGTGTGAAAAATAAAATAATTAAAAAATAATAATTCTTTCCATTGTTTAGGCTCCTGCTTCATTCAAGTGAAGGCATTCTTTGCTGTACAGGGACTTTTAGTTCCTTGAGATCCCACTTGTCAGTCAGAGTGTTGGATTTAATGTTTATATTATTGGGATACTGTTCCAAAATCCCTTCCTCTGAGCCCATAATTTAAAATATATTCCTCCTACTCTCCACTGTTCTCAATCTAGTTCACTGGATTAAAAATGGATTTAAGTATGAGGGAAGTGTGGAAAGGGGACTTGGAAGGCCATATCTTCTATTAGCCATCTCCTGCAGGTAACTCATGAGGCATTGGAGTGTTTCCTGATTGTGAAAGATACTGGTATAAAAGCTTTTGCTTTCTATAGTTGGTTTCTATACAATGATAAGAAAGTAATGAAGCTTTTTAATACCTGAGATGCAGGCCACTCATCAGCAGGACTAGTTGGCTTGGAATGGATATAGGTTTAAGTGAGGCTACAGAGCTGTCTGACATTCTTTGAATCCTGATAGTTGTCTCCACTAGTGGATTGCTGCGCATCCAAATTTAATGGACCCTTGCTGGCTATTAGAAGTGTTCTCTATTCCAAATATTCCTTTATTTCCTTACTTTTTTATATCACTAAGAATAGCATCAGTGTAAAAACACAAAGAGCATTAAGTGAAAGAGAGTATGGAACCTCTCCTATGAGCTGTCTTGAAACTGGACCAATCATATTGTATTTTAAATTATTGTCTTGGTATTAGATAATCTGCTATTCTGAGGATCCTTGACTCTGCATTAATGCTCTCACTTGGCTCAACCTTCTATTACCTGCCTCTCCAGTAGAGCCATATCTACCAATACTATCTGTCACACTATATAGATATTCTTATCCAGCTAAGTAAAAGTAAAAGCAGCTCACTGTTGATCCAGTACTCAGCTGTTGATGTATCTGGCCTTATTTCAAATGTTCTTCAAAATGACTCTGATGCTCCTGTTACCTGAGATTGACTTGTAGAATATGGTCACTGCCCCAAATTCATGATCAATTACCCAAAGGAGTTCTTTTGGTTGAGCTATACCATCAACTGGATTAAAACTCAACAAGCCATGATACATCTTCCATTTCTTTTTTATTGTTAGAAAGAGTAGTTTTCATTGTGGTATTCTATATATTTTCAACCTCTTGAGTTTAGCTTTAAAATTCCTATTTTAAATATGATATAACCATAGATCAACCATCATGTCAACATGATATCCCTGATCTAAAAGTGCAGGAAAAAATAAAAAATAAAAAAGGAAGCTGTACCAGATGTCCATGGAGAATTCTGGAACACTTCTAAATTGGTATCCTTGTATGGAGCATTAGACTTCAGTGCATTGCAGGATGAGGAGGCAAAGGGAGAAATGGAGAAAGGGAGAGGAAAGGTAGGAAGATCTCAAGAAAGGAGGGTGAAGGAAGGTATAGAGAAAAAGAAAAACAAAACACAGACAAAATAAAGACAAGCATTTAGAAGTATCTTTCCCCATCCAAACTTGGGAGAATCTGCAACCACATGTAATTTCACTGTACTATTTTCATAGACACCCTGACAGTGCCTCTGGTTTGTACTGAAAACTGAAAACTCTCCTCAAGCACTCCTACTTATCCTCCTAACAGAGGAAATAAGTCAAAGTATGACCCTCAAATTCAACACCGTTGTTCACCAACTATAGTAACATCATCCTTGGCACAGTCTGCCAACTTTAAAATATAACCAATAACTTTGTTATTTAAAAAAGCTATTGTGCTCCTATGTACCAGCAAACTTCATTTGAAATGTGAACTAAAAATACTACTTAAAACAATACATATTTATCTATACCATATATTTTTGTTGAGATAATGTAGCAAGATGGGTGTTTACAAGTAGCTAACAGCATTGAAACGGATAACTTATTTAAATATCCAGAAGAAGTAGAATATACTTACAACATTTCATAGTGAATAAATCCAAAAATGTCCCAGAGTAGGGACAGAAAGTAACAATTCCATTTGGAGTGAGGTTGTGAGGAAGTTACAAATCTGCTTGCAAAAGTAGAATTCATCCTCCTGTCCATGCTGAATTAATGAAACAAAATATTCAAAGTTATATTTCATGAGGAAGCAGCCCCAGGTTAATATAAAGGCCAGATCTTCAATAAGGTCATAGAAGAAAAAAATTCACAAACTACAAAAATGCATCCATACAGATACAAGAGCACATAACTCCAAGTAGAAAAGATCAGGAACAAAAGATACCCTAAGTCACACAGGTGTTAAAACACTAAATACATACAACAAAGAGTAATGAAAGTTGAAACCCTTCTAAGTTCTAACAGACCAAGTCAATTTAGCCTAATGTACACAGAAAGCAAACAAAGAAAAACAAAATAATTATTTTTCATATCTGAAGGACAAAGAAATGTTTTAATAATTCAAACAGCCTATATACATTTGATATGCATGTATACATATACATATATACCTATAGATGCATATAATATATACACATATAATACATAGCATGTTATATGCATTAGACAAAATATATAAATAATATGCTATAATCTGGTAAGTATTATAATCTAATATCTATTAGATGTATATAAATAGTATATATTAGACTAATAATATATGATAAGAAATATATGATATATGATAATGAGATATGATATATATATTAGATAAAACAGAATGTAATGTTTATGCCTCAGAAAGAAACAAGCACAGCCAAAGGTCCAACAAAATGAAAAAAAAAAAACTGCTATAATTAGTAAAGCACAAAGTGTCACTGAGAACACAAATAACAGCAAAATTCAACAACACAATGACTGCAAGAAAGACACATCTACCAGTAATAACTTTAAATATTATTGGTCTAAAAATATCCAGTAAAAACACATAAGCTAGCTGAATAGATCAAGAAATAAAGTTTGTATTTTGTATACAGGAAATATAGCTTTGTTTCAAAGATAGTCATCACCTTCCAGTAAAAGAATCATCAAAGGTATCCTAATCAAACTAGGACCAGAAAGTAAGCAGACATTGGTACCATAATATCTAACAACACTGAACAAAAACTAATTAGAAGACATAGTTAAACTTTATGATAATCAACAGATCAATTAGTCAAGAAAATATTACAATTCCAAACAAATTAGTAAAACTCGGGTGAGTCCAATTTCATGAAAAAAAAGAAAAAAAAAACCCTATCAGAATTAGAGTTGTTGATTAGCATCAACCCAGTAAGAGTAGTAATAGTGGGACACTATTTAAAGCAATCATTTTGTCTAGTAGACATATTTATACTATTCAAAATCTGGAAATCCTAAAAAAATAAAATAAATAAGAAAAAACAAAACAAACAAACAAACAAACAAAACCCAGAGATCTCTTCCCCCTGCAAGTACACCTCTCTGGCCTACATTAAAAGCTAGGCTAATTTTTTTTCCATTTTTCTAACAGAATCTCAAAGGGTGTATAAACTAAACCTAAAGAAAAGTCCCATGCCCAGAAGTAGCGTCAGGTGTAAAACACAAAATGAAATCAATGGTATTTTTTGGAAGTTAAATGTCACAGCATGCTGTGTCTCTTCTCCTTTCTCCTCTCCTCTCCTCTCCTCTCCTCTCCTCTCCTCTCCTCTCCTCTCCTCTCCTCTCCTCTCCTCTCCTCTCCTCTCCTCTCCTCTCCTCCACTCTCCTCCCCTCTCCTCTCCTCTCCTCTCCTCTCCTCTCCTCTCCTCTCCTCTCCTCTCCTCTCCTCCACTCTCCTCTCCTCTCCTCCACTCTCCTCTCCTCTCCTCTCCTCTCCTCTCCTCTCCTCTCCTCTCCTCTCCTCTCCTCTCCTCTCCTCTCCTCTCCTCTCCTCTCCTCTCCTCTCCTCTCTACTCTTTTTTCTTTCATTCATTTTTCTTTTTCTTTTTTTAATTCTATGATTCTGTGATTATGTATTATGCTTTCTGACTGTTTCTCTTGGTTATGTTTGTATGCAAGTATGTGTCTCAGCATTTTATGTGGCTTTAATATGTTTTTCTGTCTCTTCTTCTTTTCTGTTTGTTTTGTCCTACTCCCATTTCTTTGTTTTATTTTATCTTATCATTATTTAGATGATTGTTTGTATTCTAATGAGAAAGAGAAAGAGAGAGAGAGAAGGATAAGGAGAAAAGGAGAAGGAGAAGAAGGAGAAGTAGAAGGATAGGAGGAGAAGGATAGGAGAAGGAGAGGAGAGAGAGAAAGAGAAAGAAAGAGAGAGAAAGAAAGAGAAAAGGAGGAGTGTGGATTGGTGTGGTGTGATGAGGGGACATTCTTGGAGTTTGGGGAAGAGGAAAGCATAATCATATTGTAATCATAATCATACAGAAAGAATAATTATGAAAACATATATATTTTCAATAAAAAACAACAAAAATAGGCTCAAGAGGAAACTCATTTCTAGATTATGCAGCAAGAGTAAGGGAGCTTTGACTCAGTCAAAACTCTGACCCATAGTTGTTCCTGTCTGAAAACACTGCAGGGATGGAAATGGTGAGGATCCTGAGGAAAAAAAGGTCCAGCAACAGGTCCAAAGTAGGATCCATCTCAAGGGGAGCTCTTTAGGCCTGACACTATTACCAAGGCTATGGAGCGCTCATAAAAAGAGACCTATTATGACTGCCTTCTGAAAGACTCAACAAGCAGCTGAAAGAGTCAGATGCAGATATTTTCACCCAACCAACGGACAGAGGCTTCTGAAACCTGTGGTTGGAAGAGGCTGAGGAGTAGGGCAACTCTGTAGGAGGACCAGCAGTCTCAGTTAACCGGGACCCCAAGATCTCTCAGACACTGGATCATCCTCCAGGCAGCATACACCAGCTGATATGAGACACCCCCCCCCCCCACACACACACACACATATACAGCAGAAGAGTGCTGGGTTCAGTCAGAGAAGATGCACCTAACCCTCAAGAGACTGGAGACCCTAGGGAGTTCAGAGGTTTGGTGGGGTGGGGGATGGGGGAGGGACATTCTTCTGGAGACTGGGGGTTAGGGGTGGAAAGGAGGTATGAGATGTGGACCAGTTGGAGGGTCTACTGCGAGGGGAATAAAATATGGACTTACAAATAAATAAATAAATAAATAAATAAATAAATAAATAAATAAAATGATTTTTAAAATGAATGAGGGAGCATCTAACTAGGTCCTCAGTATGAGTCCTATGGTTTATACCTGATACTTAAATTGTATCTCCGTGTTTTTATTTTATATTTATGTTTACTTTTTTTGTGGTAGTTTGAAAAGGTGTGGCCCTATAGACTTCTATGTTTGAATGTTTAGCCCAAAAGGAGTGGCACTATTAGGAGGTGTGGCCTTGTTGGAGAAATTCTGTCACTATGTAGTGAGGTATTATATATGCTCAATCTATGCCCAGTGTGGATATACAGTCTCTTTCTGCTGCCTGAGGAACAAGATGTAGAACTTTTGGGTCGTCCAGCAACAAGTCTGCCTGCATGCTGCTATGTTTCCCAACATCATGTTGGTAATGGACTAATCCTCTAAAACTATAAGCTAGCCACAATTAAGTGTTTCCATTTATAAGTGTTTCCCTGATCATGGTTTCTTTTTACAGCAATAGGTACCTTAACTAAGGTATCTTTATAAGTGGACTTCTCTCTAGAAATTTCCACTCTCTGATAAATGTGAGTTCCCATTAATTAAGTTGCTCTTATATTGGACACCACTCACTGCAACCTGCATAGCTTGGTCCTGGAGACCTAACTAGGGCAGCAAAAAGAATGAAAATAGAAAAAGAACAAACAAATACATTTGACAAATCTACTAGTAATCAGAAAAATGTTCCATAAATTGCCAATTGAGTCTTCTTCTATTCTGTGTGTCCTCAGGTTCCACACACACTCTAGTAGTGACACTCGTGACAGGCCTAAAAACCTGGACGCAGTTCTGAGGCGAAAAGTTCATGGAAACTTAGTCTCCTGGAACCTTGGCATTCCCATAGCAAGAATGTCCCAGATTTGTCCCTGCAATAGTGTGGAGGGTCTTGCATGCTTTCTTACAGTATTTTACTGGATAAGAGTTAGAAATCTCAGGGCAAGCTGAGCAAAAATATATTTAGAATCTTCATTACAGTTAGGTATGGCAGACTATATTGCATATTAGAAGAAAGTTGGTGAGTTCTTCTAACAAATGGAGATTCCCTACAGATACTTAAAAGAGCAGCCACATTACTCCCATATGCAAGAATTTACCACGGCCTAGGAAAAAGGAGGGTTGTGGTTTAAGGAGGAACTTAGGTATTGCATTATTCATGAAAAGGTCTGCTAGAGCAGAATCCCCTGGTGCAAGCTTTCACAAGGCTCAAAGGAATAGCATAAATTGTGACTAGGGTGTGAAATCCTCTCCTGGCCCCTGTCATTAGGAGACTCTAGGCAGGGTGTTCTTATTCTCAACTATAAACATTGCCTAGTTCCAGCCAGTCCTTTGAAGGCATTCCTGTTTTGTGTCAGATAACTTCAATGTACCTTGCTTGCTATGACATCCTACTTCTTTGTTTTCTTCTGTATTATATATATATGAGATGCTAACTTTGACTATATATATATATATATATATATATATATATATATATATATATATATATTTGATTCTAACTTTGACAAAATTACATTCAGATACCACACTCCCTTGTGTCCATATCTGTTTGTCACCCTTTTCTTGCCAACTCCTGCCCATCTGTAACTGCAACTCTGATTTCTCCTGCAGATTGAGGGGGGCCGACTGAGGCCAGTCCACTGCACTCAGGGCAAGCTTCTCTTGGCACATGCTCATGGTTCAGCCTCATGGTCCATCATGTCTTATGGAAGCTTCCTTCTTCCCTTTGTCTTTGTCCTTCTCCTCATGGTCCCTCCCTGAGATCCATTTCTCTCTCCCCTGCTTTCACAGCCTCTAGCTTTTATTTACCAACCAGTGATAACTGAGGAGCAATCTTTATAGTACATTGGTCAATACAATGCCTATGCCCAGACTGCAACTTTCTTGGGGTAAAGAACTCAGCATCTGAATACACAGCACACAAGATCAACTCCAACATCTCCCATTTTTAGCCCAACACTCTTTCTCCTACAGTAATCAACTATATACAATAATAACAATGGAATAATTATGAAAACAATAATGTGTTATATTAACAATGTCCAGTCCATTTGTATATGGTACCTTGGGAGAAAATGCTCTATTGTCTATCCTTTCTTGGTAAGATCAGAGTTCTGTACCTAAATCATTTTTTGTCATAACATGTATTACAAATCTAAAATTATCTTTTTAAGCCTAAAACCCTTTTCTGTAATCCTAAACAATTTAAGCTTTTATTGTGAGACTATAACTATCAAGTCATCAACCCCACCAGAGACTTGAGAAGGAGTAAATATTATGGAAAATCCTGGAAGTGCAGAGCAAGCAGCTTTCAAAACTGTAGAAAATATAGAGATGGTTGGTTGCCTGTACATTCCCCCCAAATTTTGCTATAATGTGGGACCAACTGTCTTCAGACTTCTGGTGAAAATATCTGACTGATGGTTTTACATAGTAGAAATTATGAAGGGTTTGCCTATCTTGTACTTGTAAAGGACATCTACAGAGTTCTGGTGAAAATATCTGACTGATGTTTTTGCATAGTAGGACTTACGAAGGGTTTGCCTATCTTGTTCTTGCAAAACTTGGAAGTTGACTTCCCTATGTCTCATTATTATTTTTATGATGATGATGACAATGATGATGATGACAATAATGACAACTACATTGATGATGATGTTGTACATTTTGAAGAGCATGTTGTCAGTTGCTGAAGTCCAGTGGCTAGCTTGTCATATTTGCAGCAAACTTTATACAGAGCTTCTTCAAGGCTCATAATCTTCTTTGAGGTAGAATGGTGGTGGTGCTAGGAGCTAACATGTTTAATTGTCCAAAGAAGTCTTAAAATAGTAGGACATCTTTAAATGACATATTCTGTGGATCTCTGAGGTGTATGAACTAGACTAGTATCTGACATGACTATGAGTTTGATTGACTATTAACTATTAAGACTTATTCATTGGTATTTCCTGATGTGTATCTTCTATGACGGAATTTTATGTAGACTTATCTTTTACTCTAAGTAATTAATAGAGTTTGCTTTTTGTATTTTTTCAGGAGCATATATAATCTCCAGCAAGTTAAATTCTCTTTAATTCATCATTCATTTTTTCTAAGATATTTATTTGAAACAGCAAGCAAAATGTCAACCATATAACAGTAAGATATGGATTGAGTAAATAGTTTATGCATTTTCACTAATGGCTGTTGTACAAAATGTTCACATAATGCAGGACTGTTTAAAACTCCTTGTGGCAAGACTCTACAATGGTACCTTTTAATTGGCAATGTGTAGTTAAATTTGGCACCCAGAAAGCAAATCTTTCTGAACTTTGTTCATGTAAAGAAATTGTGAAAAAGGCATTTTTTAAATCACTCTAATAGGCCATTCCTTAGGTAACAAGGAATGCAATGGGATTCCAGCCTTAAGGAGCCCATGCTCAAATGATTTTATTAATTTATATTACATCTGTCAACATCCTCCATTTGCCAGATTTTCTTTTTAATGATGAACACAGGAGAATTCCAAATATTCATGGACTCTTCTCTATGTTGACTATCCAGCTGCTTTGAGACTAGCTGTTCTACTGTAATTTTTCCTTAGTCATAGACCATTTCTCTATCCAAACAGGTTGGTAAGTCAACTACCTTAGTGGTAAGGCTATTAGAGTTTTGTCAGAAGTGACTCCCCTAGATAAAATTGAGAAGTCAGTCTCTTTTGGATCCTGTGTATCAGTGAGCCTGGACATTCTGTAATTTTCTTTGATAACATTTTTTTTCTTTAATTAGGAGCATGTCCTATTTTATGGCTTGTCTCTGAAACTGGAAGGATGCTAATCTAAGCTTCCTGTTGTTGCAACAAATCTCTTCCCCAGAAATTCATAGCTACATTAACCACATATGTCCTTAAATTTCCTATTTGAACTTCTGGCCTTAAAAATTTAAGCCATTTTTAGTTTGTTTTATTTGGAATAATGCCTATCTCCACAAAAAGCCAGTCTCAATTATAAGATTTTAATGACATTATGTTTATACTTGTCTGTAAGCACACCATATCATCAGTAGTAGTGTCGGGCCTTGGAGCATCCCCTTGAGATGGATCTCAATTTGGGCTGGTCACTGGACTGCCTTTTCTTTGGTCTCTTCTCCATTTTGGTCTCTGCTGTTCTTATAGACAGGAACACTTCTGGGTCAGAAATTCTGACTGTGGATTGGCAACCGCATTCCTCCTCTTGAGGCCCTGTCTATCTACTGGAGGTGGATTCTTCGATTTCCCTCTCCCCACTTTTGGGCACTTCATATAAGGTCAGCCTCCATGGAGTCCTGAGAGTCTCTCATCTCCAAGGTCTCTGGTATTTTCTAGAGGGTCTCCCTACTTCCCATCTTCTGAGGCTCCATATTTCCATTCATTCTGCTGACCCTCTGGGCTTCTCTTCTTTCTCTCCTTCCCCTCATACCTGATCCTGTTCCCTCTTTTCACTCCTCCCCCCTCTCCTGCATAAATCCCTCCCTTCCTCTACTTCCTGTTATTACCTAGAATACAACCCACAGAATTTCAGAACTTTAACAAGGAGAATAGACAAGGGAGAGTACATCAATCTCATTCAGTAGGGGGAAGAAAATGATCCTAGAAGATATATGGGGTTTTTAATATCCATCTTTAGAGCAGTTTTGATTAATTGTTTATTGGATGAGTGAATAGCTGTGCTGTTGCCCTGAAATGGTTTATTTGGATTTGCTATTGAGGCCTGAAAAGGGCCTCTCTGGTTTTTAGTTAGTTTGTTTTGTTTTTTGTTTTTTGTTTTTATTGACAAGGGGTTACCCCATTGCCTTTTATTGATCTACATTCATTATTGATCTACATTCAAGAAGGTATAGGCCATCTTTCAGAATTAGTTTGATCCTCCTTACAATTCTTTATGAAATGATCTTGTTCACCAAAATTGAGACAGTTGAGCGTTTGGATTTTCTCAAAACCTTTAGAGATCACTATTCCTATTAAAATCATATCATACGAGTGAGATCCAATGTGAACTGTATTTCTAATCTATTCATCTATTGGTGCTTATCTCACCTTTAAGGTCACCATCACTCTTTTGCATTAAGCATTAGCATATTGAATCCTAAATATGAGTGCTTTGTTAGCTAGTTGATCTGATAAATTTCTATCTTCAGCTGAGGTCAATCTCTGTAAAAAGTCAGTGAATATTTCATTAGGACTTCCCATTATCTGAGTAAATAGTTCAAGTCTTTTTCCTATTTCTTCAACCTTGTCCCAAGCATTTAAGGCTGCCAAGTGACATAATGCAGAATTTGTCTAGTCATATATGACATGCCTCAGTACCTCAGCATGTGTACCATCACCTAGTAGCTGATCTGGAGAAACATTGAAACCTCTGGCCCTAATTTCTGTTATATCCCCTTAGCCTCTTATCTTTACCATGAAAGTCATTGTAACTGGAGACCAGGTTCTAATATTACTCTTGTCATATTTTACAGTCTTGGTGGACTATTTTATTTTGAATCACCTGAGCATTAAATATTTGCTTCACAGATGGTGAATGCATTCCATAGTTGCTGATCTTAATTTCAATTTTCTCAAATCCAACACATCTATGGGTCACTCCCCATCCATAATGTTCATAATCTTTGTAAGTTTTCTGCATCTGCTTGAATTTGTTGTACACTAAATAATCTAAGGCTGTTTTCTAACAACCTTCAGTAGATATATTATGATGATGGTACATTAGGTGCTGGCCTTATTTCTTCTGTCTCTATCTTAGTATAATTTTCATTTTTATCTATTAATTTTTGTAGTTTTTTCCCAAGATTTGTGCCCATTTTTCATACCTTTCTTTTTGTTGCATCTCTGATACCTTAGCATTTTCTTCAGCCTAATTTATGAAATATTGCAATTTCTCTTCTAATACTTATCTCCAATTTTCAACTTTCTCCTTTTATCTCTGATATCTTAGCACTTTCTTCAGTCCTATTTATGAATTTTTGTATTTTTTTCTTTAAGGCTATTTAAAATTTTCTCACCTTTCCTTTTTTTTATTTGAGAAGGCATAGAAAGCCAGTATAATTATTAATTTTTGAAGCTATAATTACTGTCTTTTGTTTTAAAGCTTTTGGGGGCAACATTAATGTAAAGATGTCCATGATTTACATGGATGTGCCCACTTGTAGAATTCCCATGCTGTAGTGGATGGCCTCATAGTCTTGTACATGTGGGCAGCACTAATTATACTTAGCAGAGCATTTTTTAAAAAAATACATGAAGTTTGGAGAATTTGCAGAGGGGAATCTTAGTTGATTCAGAGTGAGAAAAAATGATACATGATAATTGCATATATGTATAGAATACTCAAAAATAAAGAGAACCATTTTAAAAAGTTGAACAGGCACATCTCACTGATAGTATTCAAAATGCTTTTGTCTGTTAACAAATTGTAAATGTGTATATATACTAAAGATCTGACATAAATGTCTTTGAGATTTATTATTAGAAAAATTATAGTTTTCAATTTTTGAAGTGAAAATTAAGACAGAACAGTTCACAATTTTGATGTACAGTTCCATACACTAGAGTGTCATCTTCTTCAAGTTGAACATATGCTCAGAAGAAAGACCATTTACTGAAACCTTTCAAGAACATTGAAATGAAGTTCATATTTCAATGGTAGCTGCATTTAAAAAATGTAATAGACTAATTCATTTTACAAAGAATCATTCTTGGGTATAAACCTGACTTCTCCATTCTTTTCCTAAGTGGATATTAACCTAGGGTTTAAGGGCTCATTCAATGACAGCTTGAGACTGTAGTTCAGTGGGCAAGGTTCTACCTTGAGATTATTTGGTCACACAGTAGTAAGCCAGAGCTAGAGCTTGACTCTCCAGGGTTAAGATAAACACATTAAAAACATTTTAAAAATAAATTTCACATTTATTTTATTTTATTTACTTTATTAATCATTCCTGACATTTGCATCTCAAATAATATCTCCTTTCCAGGTTACCCCTCTACAATACCCCTATCCCATCTGCCCTCTCTCCACTCCCCTTTGTATCTATGAGGGTATTCCCCCACCCACTCACTCCTTCCCCACTGCACCAGCATCCCTCTATGCTGGGGCATCAAGCCTCTACAGGACCAAGGGCCTCACCTGTCAACGATGTCAGACAAGGCCAACCTCAGCTACATATATATCTGTAGTCATGGATCCCTCCTTGGTGGTCTAGTTCCTGGGAACACTGCGTGGTCCAGCCAGCCAACATTGCTCTTCCTATGGGGTTGCTATTCCCCTCCGCTCCTCCAGTACTTCCACCAGCTCCCTGATAGGGTCCCTGAGTTCAGTCTAATGGTTGTTTGTAAGCATCTGCATTGGCCAGTTACTGGCAGAACCTTCCAGGAAACACCCACACCGGGTCCCTGTCAATAAGCCACTCTTAGCAACAGCAACAGTGTCAGGGTTTGGTGTCTGCAGACAGGATGGATCCTCAGGTGCTGCGGTCCTAGATAGCCCTTCCTTCAGTCTCTGCTTCATTTTTTGTCCCTGTCTTTCCTTTGGACAAGAACATTTTTGGGTTAAAAACTTTGAGATTCTTCAAATGGGGGCTATGCTGATCTACTGGAGATTGTCTCTATAGGATCTAGCTTCTCTTCACTGTACATTTCAGCTAAAGTCATTCCTGTTATGTCCTGGAAGCCTCTTGCATCCCTGGTGTCTGAGACCCTCCAGTGGCTATTGCTAGTTCCCCATTCCTTACTGATACATATTTTTATTCCATTTCCTGACCCTTGGTACCTCTCTCCAGTCCCCTCCAGTACCTGATACTCCCCCTTTTATTTCCTCCCTGTCCTCTCTCCCTCCCAGATCCCCCTTCCATCCATCTTCCTTGATCATTGTATTCCCTCCTCAATGCAGGACTGAAGCATTCATACCCTGGTCTTCCTTCCTCCCAAGCTCCATATGGTCAGTGGGTTGTATTGTGAGCTTTGTGTGAGCTTTTGGGCTAATATCCACTTATCAGTGAGTATGTATCATATATGTTTTGTATGTGTGTGTGTGTCTGGGTTACCACACTCAGGATGATATTTTCTAGTTCCATTCATTTGTCTGTGAATTTCAAGAGAGCTGATATCCAACATATACAAAGAACTCAGTAAGTTAGACTACAGAGAACCAAATAACCCTAAACAGAGAATTCTCAACTGAGGAATCTCGAATGGCTAAGAAGCTAAGAAGCACTTAAAGAAATGTTCAACATCCTTAGTCATCAGGGAAATGATATCAGAATGACCCTGAGATTCCACCTCACACCAGTCAGAATGGCTAAGATCAAAAACACAGGTGACAGCAGATGCTGGCAAGGATGTGGAGAAAAAGGAACTCTCCTCCACTGCTGGTACAACCATTCTGGAAATCAGTCTGGCCGTTCCTTAGAAAACTAGAAATAGTTCTACCTGAAGATCCAGCTATACCACTACTGGGCATATATACCCAAATGATGCTCAAACATATAACAACATGCTCCACTATGTTCATAGTAGCCTTATTTATAAAAGCCAGAAGCTAGCAACAAACCAGAGGTTCCTCAACAGAAAAATGGATACAGAAAATACACTTACACAATGGAGTACTACTCAGCTATTAAAATCCAGTGTGATTATTAAGGTAGGAATGAGGGCTATCAAAGTGATAATCTTATAATCACTAATGTGTAACCTTCAGTTAGGTCATTTGTTCCTTTCTCTTTTACTCATCTCTTTGAACCATTTTTTTTTTAAAAAGCATTACATAAAGTTCAAAAGTTTTGTGTTATTGTGCCTCTCATCTTTAAGTACCTTATATCTTTAAATTTGTCAACTTAAAATTATTTATATCTACTGATGCAATTTCACTTCCATTCTCCTTCCCTTTTTAGCATTAAAACATAATTTTTTTTTCTCTGAAGTTTTGCTGTGCTCCGACTCCTTTTGTGTATTCTTTGTCTCCTTTTAGTGTTCATTCCAGGACACTGACATGGTTAGTTCCGTCCTGGTCCTTTTGCTCGCAGGAAGAGGTGGATATACAGTTCAAATGGAAAAATAAAATGCAGCTTTTATGCTTTGGACTACTGCTGTTTTGTTCCCTTGTGCTACACTATTGCACTGGGCTGAGCCAGTACTTGTGGCCTCTGCCCATTCTGGGAAGGTTTGTGGCCTCTGTGGGTGGAGCAGTAGGTGTCCACAAGCGGGCATCACCCCAAGCTTTAACATCAGTGCCCTGAGGAAGGCTGGAGTTATAGGCGGGAGGAAATTGTTCTGTTCCTGGCTGGCCATAGACCTAGCTCCGCCACTGGGGGTTTCCCCTGGCCTGTGGAAGAAGCATGTGTCCCAAGCCTACTGTGCTTCCAGATCTTTAAAAGTGCTGCTTTGTTTGCATCTGCAGGACTGCGGGTGTGATACCATCCCAGGCTAGCTCAATCTATTTCTCTGCCCCACTCTTGGCTGGTGATGTCAGCAGGTCCTCCAGATGCTGGGACTGGGTAGACCCAAACTCTCCTTGAACCATTTGCCCCAGGATGCTAGCAGCCCAGTGGTGTTCAACTTTGGCTTTGACCCTGCTGTGTTTTGAATACCAAATATAGCAGCAATTTTATGAGGGGTTTCTTCCTCATTCTATTCTATTTAACTCCGAAATAAACTACGCAGAGATATCAGATTTGATTTAAAAGCTGCTGGCAATATGTTGGGCAGGGTCTGAACTATTCTAACCTAACTAGTCTATTAATAACCACATAAATGTTAAGTAAATTGCCCATTGGTCAATACAATGTCCATGCCTAGACTGCGATCTGATCTTAGGTTACAGAACTCAGCATCTGAATACACAATATACAAGATCAACCCCAAAAGACACCAGACTCCAGGCAAGACTACCCCCAACAGACTCTAGACAGTATCCTGCATCAGAGGTGCTTGCTCGGCTCTGTTCATTGACAATCTATTTATAATAGGAAAGAAAAAAAAAACAATGCAAATATTCTTAAGCTAACAAATAGATAATTACCACGTGGTACCTACACCTGAAATATTATTCAGCTATAAAGAGAACTCACTAGAAAGATGAATATCTTACGTTCTGTCTCTTTTGCACTCCCTAGCTCAAAGTCTTTAAATGTAATTATATAAACTGCAGTAACTTACAGAAACCAGAAAAATAAAAAAGGATGCTAGAAAGGGGCAATTGAGATGGGAATATCAGGACATAAGTGAAGTGAAGTGGGGATATGGTAAAGCACAGGATGTTAGTTTAAAAGGCTGAGGGAGATAAAGGAAAATGATGTCTGAAAAGGTCGCAATTTTACTTACCTAAAATTACACATAATACACAATAATGTCTTTGCATACATTTACATGTGTTGTTGATCAAATTTTCCCATCTGTGCTGACAGTGCTTTTTCTGAGAGCCATAAAATATCTAACCACAATAACAAAAAAACAACAAAAAGACATGAGTAACCCAAGTGGATGACCCTACTGCTGAAAACAGCATTGCCTTTGGACACAGGATCATAGGACCTTAGCTGTCTTGACTTAAAAGCCTCCTTCCTGAGGACTAGATTTCATGGTACCAGGAGGTGCCATGCAAGCTTCCAAGGGACAAAAGAAACCAACAATTCTATCCAGATGGTAAGTCAGTGGGCTGTATGCACTGTGATAAAAACGCACCAATTATACCAGCTACAATTCAGAAATTCTTTGTGCTGATTTTAATACATGTGAATTGAGAAGGTGGGTTCATTGTGTACTAAAAAATTAGATTAGTTACTGGTATAAAGCCTCCTTTAGGCAGTGGTTTAAATAACCTAAGTAGGAGGACTCTATAAGGGGGGAGTTTTAGGCTTTAGTCATCCTGGATGAAGAAGCTGTGGTTGATAATTTCTTCAGGCATCATTATTCATAAACACCAGTACTTGGGGCCAGAGGGAGGCATTGCAATGGCTCTGATTCCACTCAAAGTCCAGAAGTGTTTTTGCCATTTCTATTGGTCTGAGATATTGGGGTCTTTGACATGACTGTGCTCATATCCATGATATATATTCATTCATACAGGACTTCACCTGCTCCTTACACATTCACTCAAGGCTTCTGCTCCCCAAATTGGTTATTCGGTTCTAAATCATAATTATATAGAAAATAAAGGCATTAATCTCCAAGAGATAAAGGTGGCAATACATAGAAGGAAAAGGGGGAAGGGATAATATAATTATAATTTTAAAAATAATATTTTAAAATCATTGGTGTAGAAGTATATTCTCATGAATATACTCAGTCAGGGAGAGATAAGAGGTAAAGATCATGCAAGTGTAACTTCACTTTATGTTTTTAACTTCAAATTAATAGGCATTAAAACTTTACTAAAATTACTTTTGTAGTCCATAATCATTTAAGCAATGTTGTCCTTAGAATATGCATCATGACAATATTTTACTTTAGCGTATTTATTATTATTGTAGGCTATAAACTTCCACATACATCTTCTTAACTTGGCAATCACCACTACAGAAAGCCTCTGCATATCTTATTAATATTGCAATAACCATTAAAGTGATGCAACATATATCTGAGTAATATGGCAATAACCGTTAGCTTCTTTTAATGCTAATAAAATATATAAACATGCCAGGATAATATATATGGCTAGGTCCATGTGCATTCATTGGTTGAAGACTTTAGCGCTGTAATGGAGGAGATAAGTTGTAGAAAAAACTGCTATGACCACTGCAGTCTAACAGGCCTGAGCTTAATTCCTGGCACTTCAGTTTTCTAATTGGAAACCTCAGTGAGTTGATTTTCTTGTGTTGAATTTAGCTTTCACATCTTTGCAAGTACTGATAGGGGTGTCAACACAATGTGTTCGGGTGGTTAAAACGAATGGCTTATTGGAGATTCTTAGCTCATTCCCAACCTGCTCCTGGGCTCAAATACAGCAAGATTCCATCTCACTTCTCTTCTATTCCAAAATATAAGGAGGGTGAGAATGTATGTCAAATGGCTTCTCCTGTGTATGGGCTGAAGGGTAAGTTCTGCTGTCTGAGTAATGAAAAATATTAAAATGAGAACTGGAAAAATTAACTATTTATGCCCAATATATTCAGATAATTGAAAGAGCATCAGTGATTGAATAAAGGTTTTATCAGTTATTATAAATCATTAGCCATAGCATATGAACTTCCTAAATATGAAATTCCTAAAAATAAAAGATGAAAATGTTATATTGGGAAATTATAATATTGTGTGTAAATATTATATGATAATATGCAAGTGTTAATGTATAAATACAGCTTTACATAATATTTTATGGCAAATATGATATTTGTATTTAGGATTGTGATTATTTACATCTCAGACAAATTTTACTGGCATATGAGGATATGACTTTTAAACATAAGTTTTGAGTTTGTAAGTTAACTTAGGATTCTTTCCATGATGCATAAAATGAATTGACCAAGGGTGTGCATGTTAATATGTGCATGTGAGTGTGAGCATGTGTCTTTCACCTTTCTGAAGATGAGGAGAAAGAAGAAAGCAGTTGGAGGATAAAACTATTGCAATAGACAAATAATGATGTTAGCATAAAGCAAATAAAATGTCAATAATGGTAACTGATTTAAAGTGATTGTGGTCTAGCAAAAGACTCCTGGGTAAGAACCCAGATGACTAAAATCCCATGCCTTGTGTTCACCAAACTCATGAGATGCTAGAATATCTGTGGCAGCATAGAAGAGTTTTCTGTTCCCACAGTCAGACACTTGCCTGTTGTATCAAGTTATGATGTTCCTACCGCTGCATGTCAGGCATGGTTGTAAGAGATGCTACTCAGTTGCACAGAACAGATACAAGGGTTGACACATTAGTTATTGTTCCTTGAGAGAATTTAAAAAGAAATGTCACATGCATGAGATTTGTTGTGGGCTGGGCAGATGGCCATTAGCAATGGCTTAGGATTCTCTTCTGCTTGTCATATTAGTCTGGAATCTTCCATCCTTAGATGCCTACTTCTAACCATGACATAACCCCTATGGCCTTGTGGTTACAAGAGTCTCTTTCTTGCATTGTCACAGACCAATTATGTCAGAAAATACATCCAGTAATTGTCACTTTTTCCTCTATCCCTTTAAGACCTAATCCTTCTAATTAGATTTTAGCAGTGTAATCACAGGCTTTCTAAAGGGATCTGAACTCCCTCCCCTTAAAATGTAATTGTGAAAGAAGGTAGTATTCCTAACCACTTGTCTCTGTGGTACAGTAGAAAGGTAACTTCTGTGGGTCAAGTGACTCTAAGTGGCGATAACTATGTCTGACATAATCATAGGAGAAAGTTTCCTTTCCATTGGGTCATATCTATTCCTAAACATATATGCCTAAGATCCTCTGGCAAAGGTGTTAATGGGACAAATCCTGTTTCTCTCTTAATTGGCACATACTAGTTCATTTGGAATTGTCAGTCACCATCAGCTTGGGAGAATATGGCCATGACTTAAACAGCTGAGAAGAGGGTAGCAGTCATCAAGAATCACAGATTGGAATATTTAAGCAGAAGGGTTTTTGGGTCCCCTGACATCTTTCATCCTACTTATTACTCTATGTAGGTTCAAGGAGATATTGTTCTCTCATGATTTTGAACCTTTATATTTAGGAGGAAATCTGAAAGAGGGCTCTAATCATATAGAATATTTATTTGGTCTATAGAATCCTTTATTTGGTCTATAGAATCTTTTATTTGTTCTATAACCATTCCTATAACGATCACTATGATCCTTCTCCATCTCCACTATTCACATAAGTTCTCCCAACCTGCTACAATTGTCCCCTAATCTTGGTAATATACTTCAGGTCTTCACATCTGAGTGATCTGATCCTAAGCTATCACATAGTTCTGATACCAGGATAGATGAACAACACATCTGTTAACCATTGCAGAGAAATGTACAATTATTTTTAAGGGGGCAAGAAAACAATATTTGTTCCTGATACTTATACATAATTCATTTCTCATTATCCTCTAGTGTCCTCTCTCTCACTTCTCACTGGTAGATTCTTCACAAAGAGCCCTTATTGCTCTCAAGGAGATTCAGGATTCAGTTAACAGCCTCTACATGGTGACTCACAAACTCTCGTAACTCCAGTAGAAAATTTGAGGCCAGACCTCCTTGGGCATGATGTGCACACTCATAAACATAAAACAAAAATTTTAAAAAGTAAAATAATAAAAACAATATCTCATAATCTTGCTGATGAACACATGTGGATATCTCCTATATTGCCATAATTATATTTATAATGGTTAAATTAAAATTAATTTCAAGTATTTAAATATATAATTTGAGCTAACAATAGTTTGGAACAACATGTATTTATGTTCCTACAAAACTCAAGTAATTATTAAAAACAATAATTCTATATCTAAGTGGTTGATTTTTGGTCTAAGTATTCATTTTTTATTGAATTGTTATTCTCTTTTTTTCCTTTTATTAATCATAGAATATTTTTTCATATAATATAATTTGAATACAGTTTTCCTTCCTTCTGCTCTTCCCAGTTTCTCTCCATCTCTTCTCCCATCTCAATCCACCCCATGTCTGTCCCTCAGGAGAAAAGAACGGGCTTCTAGATGATAACAATAAAACATAGCACAATAAAATGTAATACAATAAAAGGAAAATCATCAAATCAAGTTGGACATGCCAGGCCAGCAGAAAAACAAAAAGAGCCACAACAGCAAGCATAAGAACTAGAAACCTACTCCTTAACACATTCAGGAGTTTCATAAAAGAATTAAACGAAGAGCTATAGTATGTACGCAGCAGCTGTCGTACAGACCAATGGAGACACCAAGAATCATGCCTCAGAAAGATCCCGTCAAAATAGTGAGATGCCATGAACACATGGAAATCGTTACAGTCAACGGAGAATAGCACTGTTTTTCAGGCAGAGAAAAGGACCTTTTATATCCAACACTAAGACTACTTCACAAACACCCGTTTATCCTGCCACACCAGCAGGTCAACAAAGGAGCCATCAAATTTGTGCTCAGTGGTGCAAATATCATGTGCCCGGGTTTAACGTCTCCTGGACCGAAGCTCTACACTGCTGCAGTAGATACCATCGTGACACTCATGGCAGAGGGGAAAGAGCATGTCCTGTGTGTTGGATTCATGAAGATGGCTGCAGCAGACATTGAGAAAATTAACAAGGGGATGAGCGTTGAGAATATCCATTATCTAGATGACGGGCTGTGGTACATGAAGACATGTAAGCGGGTCTTACAAGCAATACACCTGCGCTAAATATAAATATTGTGTTGTATCTCTGTGGGTGTCTGTATGTGACATCATGAAGACAAGACCTCTATGGTTATGCTGAATAAATTCAACAAATACCTTTTAAAAACCCAAACAAACAAAACAAACAAACAAACAAACAAAGAATGCTCCATCAGTCTCTGTGAGTACATAAGAACTCAGGTGCCCTCCATCCCTCCTGTCTCCCTGACTACTTCTGCCTCCTCTTGACAGAGATATTTATTTTCCTCTTTTTGATCTATGAGAATGAGAATCAATGCCATACCTTCTCATTGTAGATCAGATAGCTTACCATTAAGTTATGTTGTGCAATAATTTATATACTTCAATGCTCTGTTACTGTGTGACATCAAATTTGGATGCAGTGCATATCTTTGATTGACCTATTTAGCATTCTTCTGCAATAAAGATGCCTTATTTTATTCAAATATAAGAAGACAATAATAACAAATGCGTTCTTTCTTAAATAAGATGATAGCTCCTTTTTGAAAAAAATCCTTAAAACTACCTAATCTTACTGCAACTTGATATGCTATGTTTCATTGATATTCCTAGGAAGGCTGCCTTTTCCTCAAGGAAGATGGAAGAGGAAGAATGGATGGAAAGGCAGGATTTGGAGGTGGGCCTGGGAGAAAAGGAGGGAGGACAAACTGCAGATGGGATATAATATATGCATGAATAAATTAATAAAAAGAAAATATCTATAATAATAATGATGATGATAAAGTTATGTATGTAAATGAAATCTGACTAAGGCTTTTGATCCAGGCAAAATTGCTGGGGATAACTTGCCTGAAATACATGAGGCCCTCACCAGCATCACATAAAAATGGGTAGAGAAGGGTAGTGGCAGGAGGTAAAGCTAACTAGCCATGTGAGTTTTCAAGTAAGCAGCCACTGGCCACTTCCACAGATGGGCCTGGGTTAGCAGGGGAAGGTTTAGGAGTGCCCAGCCTTTGTGATAGTCAAGGTATTTTAGAATTAACTGAAGTGTGTGTGTGTGTGTGTGTGTGTGTGTGTGTGTGTGTGTTTCATTTGCATACCCAAGATAGCTCCTGGGTAGGTGCTCATGTGGGAGCAGCCAGAGCACAAAGAGGAGCAGCTAAAACTCACTACAACAGAAAAGTAAAAAATCATGCATAATGACATATTTAAATTATAAAGAAATTAAACTAGAAAAGAAAATATATCGTGATGACATTTTCAATAAACAACTAACCAAAACACTAATTATTATTCCACTGATATACTGATATGTGTTCTAACTATGTATCATAACTCCCTTGAATAATCATTTATTTGTGCTTACAGAAATTCTTATTAGAATTGGTCTTAATAAATTCTTATTAGGGATTGGTCTATGGAGTTATTCTATGAATAAAAGTTTAATTATGTCTCATATAAATGAAAATATTAATTAAAATAATGATATATTTAAACAATATGCAATTTCTGCATATGATTTGAGTAGAGTTTGGTAATTGATCGTATTTGAGCAATAGCTCAACATATAATACTGCGGTGAATAACAGTTTGCTTGGGTAGAAAGATATGATGTTGTGTATACTGAATTCAATGCTGTGAAAATACATTAAAGAAAGGATTTACTAGAATAAACTTGGAAATTTTTATATCCATTAATATTTGGCAACTTTAATATATAAGATGATAGTAATATTTTATAGCCATAAATCCATTTATGTGTTTATAATCCATTACATTTATGTGTTTATAAAAATATTGAGCAAACATTTCATGCACTGAACTTAATTTTAAGATGAACAGACAAGTAAATAAAATTTTCTATTTCTATGATTGCTACTCTGAATAGAAACTGCATTTTTTTTTACACATAAATGAAAGTTTCTGATTTTACGTCCCAGAATAGTGAGCACTGACAGTTTACTTAGATAGGATTAACTAAATTAGAAGCACTTGCAGAAGTCTGGGAACATATTAATTCTTAACATTGTTTAGGTGGGGGCGTTTTAATATCCATATATTCACAATATTTCACACATTATAATGTTATTTTATGATAATCTTTATTAGTATGCATCCATTTTTCTCTGTCCTATGTGTTATTATAAAATATGAAATCTACAGATTGTATTAGGTTCTCTGTAAAGAACAGTAAAGGTAATTAAACAAAAGAAAATATTTTAATACTGACAGAAATAAACTCTTCTAATGTCTTTTATTTTTAGTGAAAGCCAGTTTTCATTCAAACAACCTAAACTCCTCTTCTTATTCCAGCCTAAGTCTTAAATTTTTGACCATAGGCCATAATTTTTTCATCTAATCTTGAGAGGCAAAGACAGCAAGGTTAGGCTAATAAATTGATTCAAGACTAATGCCAAGTCTATGTCTCCTGAGTCTTATATTTTGCATTGAGGACATTTAAAATCATGGAGACTAGTGATATACACAGTGGTGGCACTGAAGACCTGCAGATGGATATAGATATATTGAGCTATGCACTTAAAGCAATTGCCTCCAGTCATGTCTGAGGTAAGAGGTAGATATGTACGCTTGAAATGAAAGAGCTTCTTGTAAATTTAAATCACGTTTAACAGTTGACATTTAACTCATTTCCATAGGACCAAAAAAAAAAGTGTATTAAGATTGAGAAACAAAAGGCTCTAAAAGATTTAGAAATTCTGAAGTTGGCATGGAAAGTTATGGGGGTTATTAGGGGAATTAGAGCGGAGGGAGCCAGGGTAGAATTATTTAAAATATATTATTTATTTATATAAAATCATAAACATAAGTTTTGTAAGGTTTAGTTGTAAGGTTTAGGGATTCTGTAACAGAATTCCCATTAGGTTCATTGTGGAAAACTGTGTATTTTTTTACATTAGAATTTGTTTGTTTGTTTATTATTTATTTATTTATAAATGTGTAGCCCAGGCTAACCCTGAATTCATGATCTTTCTGCCACAGATTCTGCATATCCAATTAGCATAAGCTCATACAACCAATAGTAATTAGAAATGGGAAATCATCTTTGGCACAAATGACACCAAAAATAAAATTATGTTCATGTGCTATAATGCATCATATGCATCATATATTACACACACACACACACACACACATATATATATATATGTATGTATGTATAATACCAATCAGTTGTTTTGTCAATTATAAAATCAAGAAAGTGGATGATGAACATAAAAAAAAACAAAAACAAAAACAATGGTGTTCTAGAGCATTTGTGTCCACTATGCAGCATAGAGCAGAGGCAGAGGTTAAAGGCAGAAAAGGGAGACACAGTAAAAAGAAAAACTCTTCAGTCCAACAGGGTACTCTGTACAAGTGTAAACTGGTGCTTTCTTTCTTGTGGGACTCTGAATCTGGAGTTTGTCATTGTCTTTAACTTTTAAGATACACACAACATCTATTTTTATAACATATTTTCTTCATTTACATTTCAAATGTTATCCCCTTTCCTGGTTTCCCCTCCTAAAATCCCCATCCCCTCCCCCTCCCCTTGCTCCCCAGCCCATCTATTCCCATTTCTGGTCCTGGCATTACCCTATACTGGGGCATAGAACCTTCACAGGACCTAGGGCCTCTCCTCCTATTGATGACCGACTAGGCCATTCTCTGCTACGTATACAGCAAGAGCCACAAGTTCCACCATGTGTTCTCTTTGATTAGTGGTTTAATGCCAAGGAGATCTGTGGGTACTAGTTAGTTCATATTGATGTTTCTCCTATGGAGCTTTAAACCCCTTTAGCTCCTTGGGTACTTTCTCTAGCTCCTTCATTGGGGACCTTGTGCTCTGTCCAATGGATGACTGTGAGCATCCACTTCTGTATTTGCCAGACCCTGGCAGAACCTCTCAGGAGACAGCTTTATCAGGCTCCTGTCAGCAGGCTCTTGTTGGCATCTGCCATAGTGTCTGGGATTGGTGGTTGTTTATGGGATGGATCCACAAGTGGGTCAGTCTCTAGATGGTTGTTCCTTCAGGCTCTGCTCTGAACTTTGTAACTCCTTCCATGTGTATTTTCTTCCCTCTTCTTAGAAGGATTCTGAGCTTCTGGGCTAATATCCACTTATCAGTGAGTATATATCATGTGTGTTCTTTTGTGATTGGGTTACCTCACTTAGGATGATATCCTCCAGATCCATCCATTTGTTTTAAATAGCTGAGTAGTACTCCATTGTGTAAGTATACCTCATTTTCTGTATCCATTCCTCTGTTGAGGGACATCTGGGGATAATATCAAATATATATAAAGAACTCAAAAAGTTGGACTTTAGAAAACCAAACAACCCCATTAAAAATGGGGTACAGAGCTAAACAAAGAATTTTCAACTGAGCAATTCTGAATGGCTGAGAAGCACCTAAAACAGTGTTCAACATCCCTAATCAGCAGGGAAATGTAAATCAAAACAACCCTGAGATTCCACCTCACACCAGTCAGAATGACTAAGATCTAAAACTCAGTTGACAGTAGATGCTGGCAAGAATGTGGAGAAAGAGGAACACTCCTCCATTGTTGGTGGAACTGCAAGCTGGTACAACCACTCAGGAAATCATTTTCGCAGTTTCTCAGAAAATTGGACATAGTTCTACCAGATCAGCAATACCACTCCTGAGCATATACCCAGATGTTATGTTCTACTACGTTCATAGCAGCCTTATTTATGTATTTTTTAATATATTTTATTAGAATTTTCCTCAATTACATTTCCAATGCTATCCCAAAAGTCCCCCATACCCTCCCCCCTCTCCCCCCTCTCCCCCATTTCCCTACCCACCCATTCCCATTTTTTTTTTCTTTTTATTTTTTTTGCCCTGGCGTTCCCCTGTACTGGGACATATAAAGTTTGTGTGTCCAATGGGCCTCTCTTTCCAGTGATGGCCGACTAGGCCATCTTTTGATACATATGCAGCTAGAGTCAAGAGCTCCGGGGTACTGGTTAGTTCATAATGTTGTACCGCCTATAGGGTTGCTGGTCCCTTTAGCTCCTTGGGTACTTTCTCCAGTTCCTCCATTGGGAGCCCTGTGATCCATCCACTAGCTGACTGTGAGCATCCACTTCTGTGTTTGCTAGGCCCCGGCATAGTCTCACAAGAGACAGCTATATCAGGGTCCTTTTAGCAAAATCTTGCTAGTGTATGCAATGGTGTCAGCGTTTGGAACCTGATTATGGGATGGATCCCTGGGTATGGCAGTCTCTAGATGGTCCATCCTTTCGTCACAGCTCCAATCTTTGTTTCTGTAACTCCTTCCATGGATGTTTTGTTCTCAATTCTAAGAAGGGGTACAGTGACCCCGCTTTGGTCTTCATTCTTCTTGAGTTTCATGTGCTTAGAAGATAATAGCCAGAAGCTGGTAAGAACTCATGTGTACGCTTTAATTGGTGGTTTAGTCCCTGGGACCTCTAGGGGTGCTGGTTATTTCATATTGTTGTCCCTCTTATGGGGCTGCAAACCCCTTCAGCTCCTTGAGTACTTTCTCTAGCTCCTTCATTGGGACCCTATGGTCAGTCCAATGGATGACTGTGAGCATCCACATCAATATCTTTTGGCAGAGAGCTCAGCATGAGGATCAGAAATGAGACAGACAGAATGGGAACTGTGATGAGATAGCTACTGGCCACTTCTGAACATTTTTATACACAAGGATTCCCTGCAACATTCAAAACATATTACTGAAAATGCCATCTCAGTCTCCCATCCTGAAAAACCACAAAAAGCTGTGGATTTTACAGTGTGCAGTACCTACAATATGAATTACAGTTAATATCCAGAAAATGGACTTCCTTTCCTGCAGAAGGACTCATGTTTTTCACCTCTAGCCTGACTGTAGCTGTAATAGGGACCAATATTCAAGAGCAGTCTTTCCTGGGTAATAATTATTCTGTCTATAATGTGTCACTTCCAGTGTTTTTTTTTTTTTTGATCAAAATAAAGCCAGAAATATAAATTTAAGTAGTACTTTGGAAGCAAATTGCTTCATATCAATCTGTTAAAATTTACCATCGTTAAATCTTAAGGTTTGCTTTTAATTACTGGCCATCTATGATGTCTTTGAAGACAGAGTAGAGGTTTATTCGATTTTAGCCTTTAGAAAAAGCTTAGTATGTGGTGACACAAACCTAGGATCCTAGTCTCAGAGAGGATGATGTAAGATTATGAGATTATGAGTTCAAAGCAACTGTGAGCTATAGAATGAGACAGTTTCCAAAATCTAAGCAAGAAAAATGTCGCAGAATGTCAGAAATCTCAGCTAGCATGTAAGCTCATAGAGACATATTTCTGATGACTTTACAGATCAAAAATAAATTTGAATGTCATAGGCATAGTTTTTATATATTTTCCTGTTGTGATGAATGACTGGAAAATCACCACCATAAAGGGGAAAGCATATACAGGTGATCTTCCACAGTTTCAGAGACTATGGCACATAGAGGTGATAGGACTGAAATAGAAGACTGCATTACTCCTAGAACAACAGGTAGCCTGCTTTTGAAATCACACTGGGTTCCACTTACTATCCCTCTTCCTGGGGGCAATGGGAAAATAATCTTTGATCTTATACATATGTCCTCTATATCAGATAGCTCCAAATCTGGGAGAAACACTGCCAGGAGCTTTGCAGGAAATTTGACCATACTTTTGCCCAGATTGAGATTAATTTTATCACATTCATTAGGAAACATGTGTGATCCCCAAACCCCAAGACACTAATCCTATCTTCCAAAAGTCTTTGCTTCATAAAACTATCAGAAGATACTAAAAAAAAAAATCTCGGAGTTACAAAATGATTTATATTGCCATGTGCAAATCAAATTGAGAAGGACAAACATTACTCATTGCTCATGTGTATGATACACTTAGTGCTTGAGGGAAGCAGAATAAAGAAGCCGATTTAGACTGAGGAAGGAGATTAGCAGAGAGAAGGAAAGTGAACTAGAGAATTAAATAGGAATGTAAATATGATGAACTCACATGACACATGCATGAAACCCAAAATCTTCTATAATAAAAATTTAATAAGAAAAGGAAAACAAACTGGATAGAATCAGAATCACTTTCTGAGAACATACATAATAGAATAGGTTTAAAAAATCAATGAAAAGGGGACAGAAATAAGGACATATCCTCAGTGGATAAGTGATAGCAAATAGAATAGGAAAGGAATCCCATTTTTACTGGTGATTCAGTGAACATGTTAGTAGTAATTAACACTTACTGCACAACATAGCTCTCACCTCATATGTCCTTCCCTTAAACATGGTCTTGCCCTCTGCTTTTGGTAGGGCATCTTCTGAGATTTATTTGCACTGTGGCCTTTAATTCAACTCGTTAATCATAGTTTCTACCAACAGTTCTTAACATCATTGAAATATTTTGTCTAGGCTGCATGCAGATTAGTGGCACAAATGCTATCTCAGGAAATTATAGCCATTGCATCCCAAAGGATTATTTTCTATAAAGAAGCATAATTCAGTTTACAGGTAGATAAACACAAACACTGAACAGCATGCACAGATGAGAGATACAATAAATGCTACTAAAAGGAAGTTCTCATTCATTGCAAGTTTCATCACTGTACAAAACCATATTACACTTGCAAATTCCAGACAAGCTTTTGCTTGCTTTACAGTAGCAGATATTACCCACCTTTAGTGGTGTCAGCTACTATAGATTTGTAGCTTTGCCCAAAATATATGTGTTATTTAACCTTCATCAGTCTTACTGTAACTTTACCCTATGGGTGTCTCAAAATAGATTTCCTGCAATTTACAGCTAGTCTGCTTGTGGTATATTTGAAGTCTCACAGTGTACAATATTTCAAGCAGCTATTCCTACTGCCTCACAGTGAAGACCTAAGGTAAAGAAAATCCATTGGCTTAATCAAGCAAGAGTCCTCAGGCAGCTTGTGAACAACTGAATGTTCCTCTAACATAAGGATTCTGCCATCACTACTAACATTTGCTTACTTTTAAAACTGATGTTAAAATTAAAAAAAATTCTTGTATTAGATATTCGATTATAATGGAAGAGTGGGTTTTACATTTAGCCCAAGTATTTTTGACCTTTTATAAAAGTTCATTTTAATAAATTGTGCTGGATATTTGTGCCTATTTGCATCTATGACTGCTAAATTGATACACTTTGCCTTATTATTCTGCTCTGTTGGCTCATTGGGAAAGTTAGAGAGACATTTTGGCTTCTAATTTTTCAAAATAAATAATGACATCATTAGTTTTATGTTGCTTAGCTTATTTATTAGTAAAATAACTAATTATGGCATCTTCATGGTATGAGTTTATGTGATATTAATTGTTCAAATTTATGCTACATAAATTGATATTAGGCCTTTTTTGTTAAACATGCTTGAGAAGTTTTTAGAATCTGCTCCATACCCACAGCTACATGGAGAAATAACTGTTGGGAGCCAAAACTAAATTCTTTATAATAATCCAAGTGAACTACCAAGTCTTAGGACATAAAGTTGGACCTCTTCCCCAAGCTGACTAAGTCCAGACAAAGGTCACCAATGGGCTGTTCCCAGATGGACCCCCTCCTCAAGCTGACTAAGTCCAGATGAAGGTCACCAACAGACTGTTTCAGAATTACCACAAGATGACTCCAGACCTGACTGAAACAAACAGCAGATGCCATGACCACAAGATGTACTTTTAGATATCATTGTAGTCACCAAGGAAAATTACCACTGCCCCCTCCCCTGCCCTTCTGTGTAAGGGTTATTTCCCCTTTTTGTATAAAAACTGTAAGTTTTGCTAAACACAATGAGACCTTGACAAGATTCAGATTTGGCTCCGTGTCGTTTCTGTGCTTGGTCTCCGTTTCTCTCTCACCCCCCATTTGGTTTTAGGAGGAGTCCCCTCGAGACCCACGAATAACTGGACCTGCTGGACGGGTCAAATAACCAAACACTTTAAAATAATACAAAGGCAAAATCGAAAGTGTAATAACCCTACTCATTAATTTAGAAATCCTGATTTAAAATAATGCTTCCAATCTTGATTTTGCTCTTTCTCTTCTCCCCCTGACATCTTGTTTTCCCTTGAGTGCTTCTTTCTTACTCAATAATTAATTTAAAAATATTTCTCAATTCCTTCCAACATGTCAGATAATGTGCAACCTCTTGAGTAGATGATCTCAACAGAGACAAGATGGTCGACTTTTGCAGTTAAAGAAAGGCATAGCTTAGGTATTCCATGCCGTACGCTGAAACCTGTGCTAGGATTTCTATAGCATGTAGTTTAAGAAGACCCGCTACATTCTGAAAACCAAAGAGCTCAGGTATTATCGTGTCTTTTTCCTTCATAATCATGCACTTTTCTGGATTCATTGATTTTTTTTTTCTGTTTTCATTTTAGCGAAGCTTTACTGCCAACTAAATGTATGCAAGTAAATGGCTATACTGTAATCAAGAGTTTACCATGACGTTTTATTTAACTGAGTCTGAATATATATATTTAACTTTAATAATGCAGTTTTGAAAGTCTCTGCAAAAGAAGAATTTCGATAAACTCAAAAATAGTGGTAGAAATAACTTAAGTTTTTCTCTCGAAATTTGTTTAGGAATTTTAATCTAGCTGTGTTCACATTCAAAGACCTTCTATGTCTGTGTGATCTAGCTGAAATGCAGGCATTCCCTTAGCACACACTTGAGTCCCTTTGACCAGAATCCTTTAGTACACAACTTTAATCTCAAACAAAGATGTTACGGACAAAGTGATGTATCAGAAAAAGATTTGCCAGGAAGAGTTGAGATAGGACATGCCCAACTCTCAGGAGAAGAGCTATCTAAGAACAGTGCAGGGAGCGTGGGGTCAGTTCATTTGTCAGTTCAGTTGAGTCAATACAGAGTTCAGTCAGTTGGAGTCAGTTCAGCAGTGAGTCGGGATCAGTGCAGTGAGTGCAGTGCAGTGGAGTTGAATTTGTTCATGAGGTCATGCTGTCCAGTGCAGGTCAGCAGAGGCAGTTGAAGCCAGAGAATAAGAAGGAGCCAGAAGATTAAAGCAACTTCTTCTGAGTCATTCTGAGGTCATGCAGAGCATTTCATTGAGAAGCTGAGTGAAGCCAGATTTTAATCAGTCAGCATAACAGGGAGTTTGAGTCAGAACACCTGAGGTAAACCAGCCAGCCAGATTTCAGAAAGAACTAGAAACAGTGAGCTTATTCACCAAGATGACAATTGTACCAGGTGAATAAAATTTATTTTTATGGCAGATTTTTTTTTTAAATAATGGGAATGGTATATAGATTTATTTGATGTATTCTAACTCTAGCTACATTTACAAGTATAGTTTTCCCTTATTCCCAAATACAGAAAGGTATAAATTCAAAATAAAAATAAGCCATCTTTAAAAACCTGAAATTTTACTTGTTATTCTGCTTACCAACAACCTGTATTTTATGCTTTATTTTGTGACTGCTATAGAGTCATTATTTTTGTACAAATCTATTTCCTTTATTTTTGAATAATCAGACTATGCAATATTCTTTATTAGTATCAGAACTTTATGCTTGTAAAATATAATTGAGTCATGGCAATTAGTAGGACACTTATTTTTGCCTAGAGTTAGAATTTTCAATTTTTCTTCATCTTATGACTTGGGTCAAAAATATAAAGCGAAGTAGAACTTTGGATAATTATGCACTGATTTTCAAGGGCTCTAAATTATCCATTGAATTTATTATATGAAACATGCTTTTATTCTTTTATAAAATACATAAAGCCCTTTAGGACTGTAATTAATAAAATCAAGATATTACATTAAATGTCATTTTTCTTAACCTAGCTCTTTTTACACATATTTTTAACTTATACCATGAAAAATAATAAATTTGCATTACCCTTTAATCACAATTTGTCAGTATTAAAGTAGCAGTGTTTCTACCATTTACTACCTATTTTTTTCATGCACTCATCCATCAGGTATTCACTTTGTTTGGGATTCAGCCAAGTAGTTGAGTGAAGGCAAATAGGATGTGTCTTTCTTTTCATTCAATTTCTTACTGACTCTGGAGTAATAGACAAAAGTAGCCAGCACAGAGTTTCATGTTGTAAAAAGATGTGACCATTCATAATGCCGGAAGTGCAGAGATGACACACTCTTCAGATGGACTAGCTCATAGGAAACTCTCTCAAAGAAATATGGGTTTCAGCAGAATTCTAGAATTTCACACAAGATCCAGACCAAAATACACATGCACACACAGAAAGAGAAAACCCCGAGGCATGAAATATGTTGATTATTCAAGTACATAATGAGCTATCATTAATCTAATAATGGTAAAATGACAGTGTTGAGGAAAAAGACACCATAGCTCTCAAACTATTTTATAAGCGAAATGTGAAAGTTTTTTTTAAATGTCAAAGAAGAAAATGGGGTATATTTTGCTTGAATCTTGTTTATGTTCTGTAACCGCTGTATATGGGATAATTACTTGACAGTTACTATTATTTTATATATTCAGATGCATAGAACTTTAAAAGTCCATATATGCATCTATATCTTCTATGAATTTTATAAATTTATTCATTTTTTTATTATGCAATGAGGGACTGCTGAAATGTTATATGTCATCAGCTTCTGCTGTTATTAGTTTTATTTGGGCTTCTACAATCATTCTCGAAGCTTTATAGAGAGAATCAATGTAGCAAGAAGACACAACATTCTGTGGTATCTTATAATGGGATGCAATGCCATATGGCCAACAGAACACAGGACAGAGAAGAATATCAGTGAAAACATAAGCTATAGCTCACTCAATATAATTAGTGTCTTTCACATGTCAAAAGTTATATGTGTTGTTTTTCTTTTAAATATCTTTTTTTTTTTTTTTTTTTTTTTTTTTTTTTAAAGATTTATTTATTTACTATATTATGTAAGTACACTGTAGCTGTCTTCAGACACTCCAGAAGAGGGCGCCAGATCTCGTTACGGATGGTTGTGAGCCACCATGTGGTTGCTGGGATTTGAACTCTGGACCTTCGGAAGAGCAGTCGGGTGCTCTTACCCACTGAGCCATCTCACCAGCCCTCTTTTAAATATCTTAATAGTTCTCTGTGATAGCTCTCCCTCTCCTTTTCTTGTTCACTCTTCCTTTCAAAGTTCACTCTTCCTTTCCAGACACCTTTATGTCTTCTGAGGTTGAACCAAAAAATTAATCATGTTAATTATGGCTTTCAAATTGACATATAAACTTAGCTGACATGGCAGGTTGATTAAGATATTTTGGTTGATTTTGTGATTATGTAATGATCTGGGCAATGGTCTCCACTCAGTAGAAAAATGAGTAGGTGTTCAAGCACCTGAATACATTCTCAGGATTGGGTCCACATGTAATCTACCATTTTCAAGAAGGCAAGAGAGCAGGGGCCCCCAGAGAGAAGAATTCGTGCACAAAGAAATTTTGAAATCAATGGGAATATATACTTTATGCTACCATTAATTTTGTAAACAAAGTGTCTGGTAGAAGGATTCTGTAGAAGAGTGGTAGTGCAGAATAAAGAAAGTATATTTTGAATAGATTTAGCTTTGATCCTACAGGACTTTAAGCAAAGATCAACATCCTCATTCTTTAAGTAAAACTCTTTGAGGAAGAAAAAAAAAATCAGTTTCTGCTTCCTTCCTTTTCAAGTGCCATCCCTGCTGCTTAAAATATCTTTCCACATATATCTATTCATAACACCCAACTTCACTTTCAAGTTTTAGATCGACTATATGTTCTTTGTGAAGCCGGATCCTGTGGTTTCTACAGAATATAACCATGATTGCACAATATGCACTTTGTCAATATTGTCACACTTAACAGCAATCTGCATTTGACATAGGCTTGTGTACTTAACAGCATATGAAGTTCTAGTTCCTAAAATTAAGAAGAAATTGATTGTTCCAAATGAAGCACAAGTATCTCATTTTCCTAATGTATAGAGTAGGATTTCAACTTGTCTGGACCATAAAATATCATGGCAGAGTCATTGATCTATTGAAATATTAGGTTGATGATGAAATAATATAGACTGTTTTCAGGGATTGTTTTATTAAATAAAACTCTGTCATTAGACTCAGTTGTATCCCTCAATGTGTCTAGTATTGACTTTATATAATCCTTATGTCTTTATGTGACTAGGCAGGTTTTTTTGAAATACATCTATAATGTAAATAATGATTATGGGGTATTTGAAAGAAATTCCAAAACAAATAACCAAAGAAAGTAATAGAACTTTTATTTATTTCAATAACAGAAATAATCTTTTTATATTTTTTCTTTTTACAAAAAAATAGATATCATTTCCTCCTTCTTGGCATCTAATCCATGTGTTCCTTCCATCTGTTTCTTTCATACAGGAAAACCAAGTGGCTATCTAATTTTATTTTTATATGACAATCTGACATTTTGAGAAAATTTAAACTCTATAACTGTGAAGTTGATATAAATCCTAATCATTAAACTAATATTCAAATGATGGTTGTAGTAAGAAATTTGGTTTCTTTAAAAAACACAAAAATATTCTAAGAATATGTTTTTGTTTTAATTTCGGGTGTGGGATATCAGGATGCTTCAGATTTCCCTTGGCAGCTATTTATGATTTGCCTCATGCTCTAGCAGAGGCATGATTTTGCCCACACCATATAGTTTGTGTGACATTTAGAATTCTGTGTACTTTTCAGAAGGCATATAAATCTTAAGGCCCCAAGAGCTGGAGGGCAGATTGTTAATTGTTAGTTAGTTATTGTTGGTTACTGTTGGTTGTGCTTTTAAAGTAGTAGTGCACAATGAGGAAGAACAAGTTAGATATCCTGACAGTGAAGACCAAACATGCCCCACGGAACTCTACACCCCTAAACAGCAAAAAGTAGTTTTTATCTCTTTTCTAGTGTTAGGGATTTTGAAGGAGTGGAAAGGTATTGAAGTAGGGCAGGAAAAAAAAAACCCCACAAAATAGGCAAAGTCTGGTTGCAGATTGTAACTTGGAAGTTTATGCTTTCATCAAATGATAAAGCACAAGAATTTGTATTTTAGTGTGAAGGGAAATCAATTCCTCATAAATCTGATTTATATGTTTATTTCTAATACTCTAGTGTTTCATCCATGTCATAGAATCACACAATAGGAAGTTCATCATTTCTCAGAAACACACTAGCATACATTCAACTCACTATTAGAGTGCTCTTACTACTTATGCTTGAATCTGTAAACATTTTTTAAGACTATGAAGAATGGATATCCATAGAATTTGAACAACAGAGATAAACTTAGTTATATATATTGATTTATTTTCTATTTTGGATACTTTAGTTTGAATAGTGTTGACAGAGAAAATTAAAGAAAGGAGTTGAATGCCCAACAACTTTCAAAACAAACAAAAAACAAAAAACCAACAACAAACAGTCTATGCTTGGTCGTCAAATGAAACATTATAAACATAAACCACAAAAGTTTGTAAAACACTACTAAAAAATAAGCAAAAACATTCTTAGTCAGGGGTTCAGGGAGAATACTGAAAACTACCTTCTGATGTGGCTTGTCTCTTCTGTCCAAGAACTTACAGCAACTTGTACAAGACATTGGAAAGAGTCAGCCATTAAGACAGCATGGTTGGGAGAGGCTGAGGATCCCCCATGCCTGACTAAGTAGTTTCTGGCAATTGGTGACTGCTAGGGGGAAGAGTTTCTTCAGCAGTGTGTCTCCCAGTAGATTGTCCATGAGTCAGTAGATTGTCCTTTGCACCCATGCTTATATGGGCAGCACTAATTGTACTTAATTAGATAATTTTAAAAACTAGAGAATAAATACATAGAAGTGAGTACCCCACTTGGGGATACATCCCATATACAATCACCCACCAGACACTTATTTGGATGCCAATGAGTGCTTACTGAGAGAAGCCTGATATAGCTGTTTCCAGAGAGGCTCCACCAGTGCCTGGCAAATACAGAAGTGGATCCTCGCAGCCTGCCATTGGACTGAGCACAGGGTCCCCAATGAAGGAGTTAGAGAAAGGACACAATGAAGTGGTTTGCAGCCCCCTAAGAGGAACAACAATATGAACCACCAGTAGCTCCCAGGGACTAAATCACCAACCAAAGAGTACACATGGGGGGACCCATGTTTCATGTGTTTACCTTAGAAGCTGCTAAGGCATCCACCACTTCCTTCTACCTGAGAGACATTTTAAGATGTTTATATTTTGTGGAGACTGATCTCTTCTTTCATCTCCCTCTATGTTTTTGTAATGTAACTTAGCAAGTAAGTATTAAGTGAGTGCCCACTAGATGTCAGACAATCTCTTAAGAATTTCATATGCTGAGAAGAAACTGGCAAGGAAGACTTCAGGATAGCAAAAAGATAACATTTTACTATGGACTTTAAAAATTTTGAAGTGGCCAGCTTCTATATACACCCTTTTTAGAGCTATGTTATTGCTTTGACTATAAGTGTTCATTATTTCTTAAAGAGTCCACATAATAGATTAGTTTAGTGAGATGACTTTTGTTGTTAGCAATTATACATTGCTGAATCTATAGCTTCTTAGTGGCTAGACAATTACTCTTCAACTAAGTCATCTACCAGGCTCAGGTACTTGTTTTACAGTCACATTTTAAGATATATCACATTATTAACACAAAACAACATATTTTAAACAAGTTTATAAGCAACTAATCCGTCATTCATTCTTAAACTACTGAGTGTCCTCCATATAACCCGTCCTATCTGCGCTTCTCTAGGTGAAATGGTGCATATTCTAAGAATATTACACTTGGAATTAGAGAATTTGGTATCAGAAATGAGTACTGAAATGTGACCTCTGCATAGTCATTTAGTCAGCACAGTCAAAATTTAAGCCTCAGTATAAAAGCTAATATTACTTTGTTGTGCATTCAGATAGTAGTTTCACATACAAATGTCCTTTAAGATTTTGCTCATTTTAAATAAGCTTTCTCTTTACAAAGAAAAATGTAAGTTCAAAGAATTTTGTAGAATATCTTGATTATGAAATTAAGAGTAATTGTTTCATATATACTGTTTTGAAAATTGGTAGCAACATTTTTTTTTCACTGAAATAACTGCTCACTTAGTAAGGGTCATAGGGGGTTGGAAAGTTTTCTCAGTGGGTTAGAACATGTACTATTCTTCCATAGGATACAAGTTGAGATGCTGCTACCCATTTCAGGCAGCTCAGAGATCTGAATATCCAGCTCCAGGACACACATCCATAAAGGAACTAAAGATACATTCAGTGATAGGGGGATGAGTGCATCTGTACCTCGGTGGGAACCTGAGAAGTTAAGACCAGAAAGGAGGATGAAGATGGATGAGGAGGAGCAAGAGGAGCAGCAAAAGAAGACAAGAAGGATGAAGAAGCTGAAGACAATCATTTAAGGAAAGGATACATCAAGTTTTCTCCACTGAAAACAAAAGGCATTTTGTTAAAGTTATGGATTTTAACGTTAATTTTAAAAATAACTTAATTTTGAAAATATGACAATCTCTCTTTTGAATAAATATTTTATTTTCAATATCAAATTATTAATTTGGAAACATTTACTATATTTATTCCAAATTCCTGTGTTTACCATCTACATTATGATAGTTTGTTAACATTGCTTTCACTTAGACATTTTTATTCAATTGTTACTAAGCAGTCATATTCCAGTCACTATTGGCATTACTGTGGTCATTCTCTTGATCATATATGAAGCAGACAATCTCTGTTGCCAAGATTTATGTGGTAGGGTCTTTTGTCTGGGTGTGAAGATGTCCCTAACCTTCTGAAAATAATTAGTGCCCAAGAATAATCTTTTGGGTCTTTGTTCCCAGCTCTGACACTCACTTCTCCAGCTCAGATCAAGTGCCACTATTTGTGGTTCAGAGCAGAAAAGGAAAAGTGCTAATGGCCTTGCTGTTCCAATTTATTTCCGCCATTAGTCACCTTGACAACAAATATTTTCAAGCTTATTGCTATGTTGTACATCCTGTGACTCTCCCAGCAAGGTATGCTTAGTGACCATATTCTGTAATAAAGATCATTCCTATGCGTTCTCTGAATGAAATTTCCTTGCCTAGTGATTTGATAATCTTTCAGTCAGAGTATTTCTGAGTATGTCTAACCAGAGATGAGTTTTTATTTATTTGTCAAGAGATCAATATATTTATTCTTATTTTTCCAATATTCTTGTTACAGTCAGATTGTTTTGAGAAGTGGAGTGGATGCTCACAGTCAGCTATTAGATGGACCACAGGGCCCACAATGGAGGAGCTAGAGAAAGTACCCAAGGAGCTAAAGGGGTCTGCAACCCTATAGGTGTAACAACAATATGAACTAACCAGTACCCCCAGAGCTCGTGTCTCTAGCTGCATATGTATCAGACGATGGCCTAGTCTGCCATCATTAGAAAGAGAGGCCCATTGGTCTTGCAAACTTTATAAGCCTCAGTACAGGGGAACGCCAAGGCCAAGAAGTAGGAGTGGGTGGGTAGGGGAGTGGGGGGGTATGGGGGACTTTTGGGATAGCGTTGGAAATGTAAATGAAGAAAATACCTAATTAAAAAATTAAAAAGTAGATTCACTTCTCAATACATTATATTATTCTAATGATTTCATTATCACCACCACCCAAATGTTTGATATATACTCACTAATCTTAACAGTGTGAATTTTAGGTTTTTATTTTATTCACCTTAACTTGGTAATGATCACTTTTCTTAATTTGAATGTTTCTTTCCTTGAATCCAATTGTTCCTCAATAGAAGAATCAATACTCCCTCAATACCTCTGTGTAAAATCTTAACACTTTCTTTTCATCCCACATTTTCTCATAATTGTATGGCCATATTTTAATCCCGTTTAACAACTGGGAGTATTTTGCCTATACATTTTGCTAAAATCTCTACATTAAGGATTCCAATGCCCATTATTTTTTAGTTCTATCATCCCCTGACTTTTCTTTGAAATTCACTTTGGTGGCCATTTCCTTCTTTAAAAGATGTTCACCTAATAAGATTATTACGCAGGAGACAAAATTACTTGTAAAGTACAAATTAGTCTTCATTTTCTATGAACTTTTAATGACTCAGGAGAATTTCATTTTCCCTAGATGATGTATAAGCCCCTATATTTTCAGCTCATCTTCTTCTGATTCTTGGGAATTACAAAATGTACAGTTTTCCCATCTAATTCCCCATATCCTTTTTAATATTCCCTCCTGTGTATGCACATGTCTCAGTTGACACATCCAGCCCTTTAAGTCTTTACATCAATATCTTCTCCATATATCATTCTTCCAATACTTATTTTTAAATTTTGTTTTATTTTAATATATTTTCTACACTCCATTTTCCATTCCTTGCCTCCCCTCCACCCAGCCACCCTCCAACTGCTCCACATCCCACACCTCCTCCCCAGCCCACCCCATCTCCATGTGGGCCCCACCCCCAACCCCACATGACCTCTAAACTCCCTGGGGCCGCCAGTCTCTTGAGGGTTAGGTGCATCATCTCTGAATGAGCACCGATCCAGAATTCCTCTACTCCATGTGTGTTGGGGGCCTCATAACTGCTGTTGTATGCTGTCTCTTTTTTGGTCCAGTGTTTGCTGGTCTTCCTACAGGATCACCCTTCTCCTCACCTTCTTTCAGCCTTTTCTAATTCATCAACAGGGGTCAGCTGCTTCTGTCCATTGGTTTGGTGCAAATATCTGCATCTGACTCTTTCAGCTGCTTATTGAGTCTTTCAGAGGACAGTCTGAAAGATTCCTTTTTGTGAGTGCTCCATAGCTTCAGTAATATTGTCAGGCCTTGAAACCTCCCCTTGATCTGGATCCCACTTTGGGCCTGTTGCTGGACCTTCTTTTCCTCAGGTTCCTCTCTATTTCCATCCCTGTAATTCTTTCAGACAGGAACAATTATCTATTAACAGAGATGTGACTGTGGGATGGCAACCTCATCCCTCACTTGATATCCTGTCTTCCTGCAGGAGGTGAGCTCTCCCTACTGTTGGGCATTTCATATAAGATCCCTCCCTTTGAGTCCTGGGAGTCTCTCATTTCCTAGGTCTCTGGTGCATTCTGGGGGGTCCTCCAACCTCCTATTTCCTGAGGTTGCCTGTTTACATTCTTTCTGCTGGCCCTCAGGGCTTCAGTCCTTTTCCCTCACCCAATACCAGATCAGGTCCCCCCACCCCCCCACTCCTCCCTACCCTGCCCATTTTTCCTCCCAGGTCCCTCCCTCCCTTGACTTAGTCAGGGCTTTATTGCTGTGATAAAACACCATGACCAAGATGCTAGTTGAGAAACAAAAGAGTTTATTCAGCTTACTTTTCAGATCATGCTCCATCCTTGGAGAAAGTCAGGACAGGAACTTAAACAGAGTTGGAACCTGGAGGCAGGAGCTAATGCAGAGGCTACAGAGGGGTGCACTTTACTAGCCTGCCTCACATGGCTTGCTCAACTTGCTTTCTTATACAGTAAAGAACCTTGAACCCAGGGATGACACTACCCACCATGGGCTGGGTTGCTCCTAATTGATCATTAATTGAGAAAATGCTCTACAGCTGGATCTCATGGAGATATTTCCTCAGCTGAGGATCCCTCCACTCTAATGACTCCAGCTTGTGTAAAGTTGACACACAAAATAAGCCAATATATACATGAAAACAGAACACAATAATAGAAAACAACTCATGATGATTTTATATTTATATCAAAATTGAGGCAACAGCCCAAATAATTTTCATATAGTCCATGCCCTGTGGAAAGTGGTCATCTACTCTCTCAATAACTTTATCATTTGTGAAAGCCGAGGATACACTAATGATAATGCAGTTGCCACCAAAATTTACCCTGGATTTTGACGTTTTAATGACAGATACTATTACAGCAGTGTGAAGATAGTTTGATCTTAGACATATTATGTTTACTTAACCCCCTGTCTTGTCTCACCTATCAAATCTATGATACTTTTTGGTTCAGTTTTGCTCTTTTCTTTCCAGAATTTCATGTGGTTGAAATCATACAGTGTATAGAATCTTCAGTTTGACACCTTTCACTTAGTCATACACATTAGAGGATTGTATGTTTTCATGAGTTGGTTGCTTATTTAAGTAGGGATGTCCCTCATTCCATTGTCTGTTTATATTTATTCATCTACTCTAGACCAAATTGTCACAAATATCCCTGTGCACTATTTTGCATGGTATGTGTTTTTAAAAGAATTTGGTGACTTTTTGTACAGGAGAGTTCATAAGGGAGATTGCTTTCATTTTGTCAGAAATTACCAGATTTTCCTCCAAAGTGGGTATTGTGCTTTGTATTCCTACAGTAACACAGATGGAGATAAACTTGGACTTCATGGATTATATCATTTTCCCTCTGAGGGCACTGGCAACGGGTTAATCACTGGACAGAATTTATCATAGTGGTATATTAATGCTACAATGGACTTTGGCAATCTTTTAACATTGTGTCTTCTTTTGTAAAGGCTGCAGCTGTCAAGTGTGATGACAGCAAGCAGCTACGCTCCACAATTAACAGTGGTTAACAGCCCTGTACTGTGGCACAAGAGCAACTGCCCCAGGTCAGGCAGAGTCTCAGAGTCTCAGGTCAGATCAAGAAGTCATTACTGTAATTCCCACAGTCTTGAGATCCTGGCTGGGCAACACTGTACCACTTCTAGAATCCCACCAAGTGTTGCTTCAACTGTAATTTTAGTCAAGCAGCTTTAATGGAAAATAGGGAATTTGTCAATCAAACTACTGTTTTTCCCATGTTCCAGGGAAATGTCATAATGACAGCCAAGGTTGCTTTAACACCTCACACTTCAGATCTATTTCAGTTGTGGAAACCATCACAATGTCACTTAAGCCGTAGCCTCTGGCCACAACGTAAAAACAACTGGGGCTTTGGGAGACACTGCTTTATGAATAGCCATTCCAGACACCATATAAAAGCTCTAGGAAATTCTGGTTCAGCCAATAGAACATCTGTCAGCTTCACCTTATTCAGATGCCTTCAGTGATCTAATCCCTGTGCTCACGTTATACTGGCAACAAAATCTCCCTGTTTCCAGACAGGCTTGCCATTGAGCCGATGAAGGATGATTAAAACTATTGGACCTCTTTCAAAACAGGTTGCTTCCTGTTGTGAATGCAAAAACAAAAAAGATATAGAAGTTATCAAATGGTCAGAGGTCCATGTAATCTGCACATATGGTGTTTCAGGAGGATTGTGAGTTCTAGATCAGCGTGGGTTAGATGGTCAGATTTGTTTCATAAAACTAAATTAATGAATAAACGCAATAACTTGTCAAGGTTTTTTGTCAAACAGACTCTCACTCTGTGGTTAGTAATTCCCTGAAAATGTCCTGTGTTGACCTGATTATCCTTAAATATGAGCTCCTTTAGCCTCTGTCTCCTGAGTGTGGACATAGAAGGATGTGTGCACATGACTATACCCAGGTTCCCCCTACTGGTTTTGAATTGTAAAGAAGAAGACACATTCCCTCACTTTGGTCTTATTTTTCAGAAACAGGCCCCTATATGTACAAGGCTTGGAAGAAATTGGTTGACATGTGTATAATCTTTAAGGGTCAAGGATTTTTTCTTTAATTTCCAAGCATGAAAATCAGAAGACAAAACATCCCAGAGAATCAGAAATGTGTGAGTCAGTGAAAAGAGGCAATAAAGTATGTGATGGATTTCATCAATGATAAAGAATTGTCTTTGTTAATTACATATGCTTTTTCCTCTTGCTATGAGGATGGTCCTGTGGATGTCAGGAAAGTGGTACTGAACTTTAAATTGGGATCCTTGGAGAACAATTAAAATATATTATCGAATTTAAAAATATTATAATAGTTAAAAAAATTTATCATTGAAATAAACATCTTCTAGCTTTATTTTAAAGTCTATGTTACTACATTTTAATTTGATTTATTTAATTGTCTAAATAATATATGAAAAAGCCTCAGTGATAATTTTTATTTAGTGTGCAACTTGAAATATGGTTACTCAACTCAATTTTAGATTTTCTCTAATATCCTTTGTTTTCAATTGTTACTATGAGAGAAATTTGTGTCCATAGGTTTCTGTTGACAACTGGACTAAAGAAAAGACAAATTAAACAAAATTTAAAAAGAACACTGGGATTGCTAAAAATTTTAACGTTATACATTAGAAAAATACAGTGAAGTTTAAAAAATGTTCATATGTTTAAGTGTCTGACAAATCCACAGTGATATTTTAAATATGATATTTTTTCTTACAATAAATTCAATGAAATAGACAGAATGAAGACTCTGTACCAAGAAAAACATCTCGATTGAACAATCACATCTCAGAGAGTGAAAGTGTGAGGATAGTTTGACAGTTTGCTTTTATAGCTTGTGATTTTTGAAATCTATTATTATTATTAATTATTGTTATTATTTAATCTCTTTTACAGTCCAGTCATTATCCAACTCCTCTGACTCTTCCTCATCTGACAAGAGTCTGCCCTCTGACTCTTCCTCATCTCATACCTGCTCCCTCACTCCCTTCTTCCAGAGTATGTCCTCATACTCCACCCCCACCAGGACACCACCAGACCTCCCCACTCCCGAGGGCAGCAAGTCTCTTGAGAATTAGGTGCACCTTCTCTCATTGGGGCCAGACCAGGCAGTTCTCCGCTATATCTATATCTTTATATAACTTTATGTACACGTTAGGTTATTTTTTTCATTTAATAATTACACCTATGTAACTAATATCCAAATATTATTATTAAATGTAACAACAGAACACACACATTTATGTGTCCATTCTTATTTTGATAAAGTTATACCTGCATGAGCCAGGCGGTGGTGGCACACGCCTTTAGTCCCAGCACTTGGGAGGCAGAGGCAGGTGAATTTCTGAGTTCGAGGCCAGCCTGGTCTACAGAGTGAGTTCCAGGACAGCCAGGGCTACACAGAGAAACCCTGTCTCGAAAAACAAACAAACAAACAAACAAAAACAAAAAACAAAAAAAAATTATACCTGCATGACTTCAGATTAATTCATTCCATCTCTTTCTTTGAAATGGTACAATAATTAGGTTGACATCTGGAACTTAGATCACCTTCATTTATTTTCTTTATTTTTATTTTGTGTGCATTGGTGTTTTGCCTGCACATTTGTCTGTGTAAGGGTGTCAGGTCCCTGGAACCCGAGTTACACAGAGCTACAAGCTGCCATGTGATGCTGGGACTTGAATCTGTGTCTTGAACATGATCCTGTGCCCTGAGAGAGCAGTCAGTGCTCTGAACTTCTGAGCCATCATCTCTCTAGCCATATATAAATTAACAAAAGTGAATCACTATGAATCACTACTTTACCTGAATATGTGACTTAGTTCATATGATAATTTTAATGAATATGGAAGTGCCATTCTTACTCAATTCAAAACCTAGTTATGTATTAGGTATAGAAAGTAATATCACAGATACTATAAAGATTATTTTTAAAATAATTATATCTAAGATTGTGGTTAATAGATTACTTATCAATCATAGACGACAAAATAGTTATTCTCAAACATATTAATTTCTATTCTCAGATAACAGCATGTTTCTGTATATCACAAAGACAAATAAAAGAGTAAAATAGGCAGATTCAACTCTGTTTGCAAATCAGGTGAGTTTTTAAAAAATATTTTTATTAGGTATTTTCCTCAATTACATTTCCAATGCTACCCCAAAAGTCCCCCATACCCTCCCCCCCACTCCCCTACCCACCCACTCAACATTTTGGCCCTGGCGTTCCCCTGTGCTGGGGCATATAAAGTTTGCATGTCCAATGGGCCTTTCTTTCCAGTGGAGGCCGATTAGGCCATCTTTTGGTACATATGCAACTAGAGTCAAGAGCTCCGGGGTACTGGTTAGTTCATAATGTTGTTGCACCTATAGGGTTGCAGGTCTCTTTAGCTCCCTGAATACTTTCTCTAGCTCCTCCATTGGGGGCCCTGTGATCCATCCAATAGCTGACTGTGAGCATCCACTTATGCGTTTGCTAGGCAACGGCATGGTCTCACAAGAGACAGCTATATCAGGGTCCTTTCAGCAAACTCTTGCTAGTGATTGCAATGGTATCATCGTTTGGAGGCTGATTAAGGGATGGATACCTGGATATGGCAGTCTCTAGATGGTCCATTCATTTGTCTCAACTCCAAACTTTGTCTTTGTAACTTCTTCCATGGGTGTTTTGTTCCCAATTCTAATAAGGGGCAAAAGTGTCCACACTTTGGTCTTCGTTCTTTTTGAGTTTCATGTGTTTTGCAAATTGTATCTTATATCTCAGTTATACTAAGTTTCTAGGCTAATGACCACTTTATCAGTGAGTACATATCGTTTGAGTTCTTTTCTGATTGTGTTACCTCACTTAGGATGATGCCCTCCAGGTCCAACCATTTGCCTAGGAATTTCATAAATTCATTCTTTTTAATAGCTGAGTAGTAGTCCATTGTATAAATGTACCACATTTTTTATATCCATTCCTGTGTTGAGGGGCATCTGGGTTCTCTCCAGCTTCTGGCTATTATAAATAAGGCTGCTATGAACATAGTGGAGCATGTGTCCTTCTTACCAGTTGGAACATCTTCTGGATATATGCCCAGGAGAGGTATTGCAGGATCCTCCTGTAGTACTATGTCCAATTTTCTGAGGAACTGCCAGACTGATTTCCAGAGTGGTTGTACAAGCTTGCAATCCCACCAACAATGGAGAAGTGTTCCTCTTTCTCCACATCCTTACCAGCATCTGCTGTCACCTGAATGTTTCATCTTAGCCATTCTGACTGGTGTGAGGTGGAATCTCAGGGTTGTTTTGATTTGCATTTCCCTGATGATTAAGGATGCTGAACATTATTTCAGATGCTTCTCAGCCATTAAAGTCCTTCTTGATGTCCTCTACCATCATCATGAGATATGCTTTTAAATCCGGGTCTAGTTTTTCGGGTGTTTTGGGGGGCCCAGGACTGAGTGGGGTGGGAGTGCTGCGTTCTGATGATGGTGAGTGGTCTTGGTTTCTGTTAGTAAGATTCTTTCGTTTGCCTTTTGCCATCTGGTAATCTCTGGAGTTAGTTGTTATAGTTGTCTCTGGTTAGAGCTTGTTCCTCAGGTGATTATATTAGCCTCTATCAGCAGACCTGGAAGACTAGCTCTCTTCTTAGTTTCAGTGGTCAGAGCACTCTCTGCAGGCAAGCTCTCCTCTTGCAGGGAAGGTGCCCAGATATCTGGTGTTTGAACCTGCCTCCTGGCAGAAGTTGTGTTCCACTCATCAGATGTCTTAAGATCCCATTGAGGGTCCTGTGTGGTCCTTACAGGTGTCCGGAGACTCCATGCCCAAGGAACCCTGGTGCTGGCATGGACCAGAAGGGACTTGTGACCCTGCTCAGGCTGGGTTTTCTGCTTTGCTAATTAATGCAGTCTCAGGTCCTGCTCGATTGTATTGGAGCAGAAGCTGTGTTCCACTCACCAGAGGTCTTAAGATCCCGTGGAGGGTCTTATGGGGTCCTTGTGGGTGTCTAGAGACTACACACCCAAGGAATCCAGGTGCTGGTGTGGACCAGAAGGGACTTGTGACCCAGATGATTTTTTAAATAAAGGTACAATGGTGGTGCTTTTGGCAAAATAGTGAGGACATAAGACTTAGACAGACTGTAAGTGGATAGGTATCAGAAAGGAACAGATGAGGCTGGAGAGATGACTCAGTGGTTAAGAGCACTGACTGCTCTTCCAGAGGTTCTGAGTTCAATACCCACCAACCAGATGTTGGCTCACAACCATCTGTAATGAGATCCCATGCCCTCTTCTGGTGTCTGAAGACAGCAATAGTGTATTCATATAAAATAAGTTAGAACATCTTAAAAAAAAAAAGAAGAAGAAAAAAGGAACAGATGTTGGAATGGGTTAATCAAACTAAAACACATGATGAAATAATATGAAAGTCTACTATATTGTACAATAATTAAAAAAAGAGTTTAAAGGGATAATAGGTGGATATAGATGTTCCCAGCAACTACAGATTATTAAATTATATCACATAGCTAGTTTTGTAGTATCACTATATGATTTAGTGGTTATGCTGGCCCCAAAGGTATCAAAAACTATATAGGGTATTACCATCACTCTTTGTTGACCAACAGAATTAGACAAGAGAATATCACGCTTTAATTACAGGACATGAAATCAAGCTGAGAGTTAACTGGAAATTTCTTCCCTTTGGACTACCTTTCACAGTTGCCAGAAGGTTCTATGCTAGCATGTAGTGGAGTAAAGTGATCCATGGTCCTACTTAGCTGTTACAGTTGTGAGCTATAAACACTAAATTGCCAAGCATGGTGTACCACTAATGCGATAGTGGCATGTGTATTGTAAGGTCACCAAGCACTCTCTGTTTATATTTGAGTCCTGCTTCACTATGGGAAATTTATAGATGCTATTATAAACTTGATCAAAGGTTCATAACCTGGAGGTCAAAAGCCTAGGTACGACCTGCTGCTACTTCCCTAAACACTCGTTATTCAAGTAAGCTTGAGATTTATGTTTATGCAAATATATAATTATTGCTTACCATGTACAGGGGTTAATGCAGAACCTTTAACTCATCCAAGCACTAAGAATACATTACAGAGACCCACAGACAGACATTAAGTGGAGCTTGGGGAATCTTGTGGAAGTAGGGAAGAGGAACCAGAATGGTCAAGGATACCATAAGAAAACCTACAGAATTAACCAACCTGGCACCATAGTGGCCTACAGACACTGTACCACCAATAAGAGAGCATGCATAACCTAGGCCCTCTGCACAAATGTAACAGTGATGCAGCTTGATCTTCATGTGGGACTCCCAGAGGAGCAGGGGCTATCCCTGACTTTGTTTTCTGACTCTGGGTCTCTCTCTCTTATTGGGCTGCTGCTTCTAGACTCAATGGGAGATAGTTTGCCTAGTCTTACTGCAAATTGATATGTGGAGGCTAGTTGACATCCATGGGAGACTCCCCCTTTTTTGAAGAGGGAGGGAAGAAAGGTGAATGGGAAAGGGGAGGTGGGAGGTCAAAGAAGGCCTGGAAGCAGAGGAAGAAGGAGAAACTATGATTTAGGTGTAATGAAAATTAAATAATTAATTAAATAAGTTACTGTTGAATGTTCATCCCTAAATGAGACATCTATACCATTCCCTCCAATGTTCAGAATGAACTGCATAAAAGGAGGCAGGACAGAGAATGAGCAGTGCTGTAAGATTCTGAATATGAACATGACATTGCTGCAACATCTCTGAAAGGGTTGTGGTTATCTGCTCAAGATCTGCAGGAAACATAACTTATTAAAGTTTCATCAGAGATTGGGAGAGCCTCATTAGGCTCCATACTTCCATACTTCCATAAGCAGTTTAAAGTTTCTAGGTGAGATTCAACTATATTCCTCTGTGGTTTAGACACTGAGCCATGCAGATACTAGCAATTTTGATTAAATGTAGTATATAACATCAAAGGAAAGAGACAACGATAATAGGGGGTTTGTTCAGAAGATGTTGTTGGGAGATAAGAATTATGGGGTTGTGCTAATTAAGTTTCTACTGCCATGAAAAAAAGGTGACTGAAAATAATTGGGGTAGAAGTGGTTGATCTAATTTTACATAAAGAACTTGGGTGGAAAAGGTCTAGTTCATCTCACACTTCTAGGTAATAGTTATACCTGTAAGGGAAAGAATTCAAGCAGGACAATAACCTGGAAGTCAAAACTGAAGTAGCGCCATGGAGAAACACAGCTTACTGGTTTACTCCTAATGGCTTGCTTAGATTTCTTTCTATGCAACATAAGAATCACATGTCTGTACGAGTTGTACTACCTCATCCTTACTCCCCAAGGATGAGGTAGTACCAAGGAAGTGGGCTGGGTCCATCCACTTCAATCATATCAAGAAAATGCCATACAGACTTGCACACAGGTAATCTGAGGGAAGCAAGTTCTCAGGTGAAATACCTCTTGTGTCAAGCTGACAGAAAATGAACTACCACAATTGATCTCTTGTCAACATAAGATATAAACATGGCACCTATTAAATAATAACTTTTCTTCTTTTATTGACCCCAAATATTTGATATTATCAACAGATTCTTGTGTCAAAAGTTTTCAGAACATTTCAAAAACCTCAAATAAGATTATCTCCCTCCTTTATGATGATCAAATTGGATTATTTGAAGCATATTTCAAAGTTAAGGCATAGAAAAGTTTATTGGAAAGGCTAAAGAAACCAATCAAATATTTTATAGTTCGTTTTTACCTAGTATTAGATTCATCAGAAAATAGATGCAACATAATCAATAAGTACAAATTTTTACAAAACCCTGGAACCAAAGTGCTGCAAAGTGATTTATTCGTCCATGTGGTCCAAAGGAAACATTTTGCAATATTAAAGATTCAGTTATTTCAAATGAGTGTTTTTTCAGGATTCTGGACATGCATATTTGAGTTCATTCAAGCATATATATCATTCAAACATATAACATTTTCTACAACACTAACTAGAACAAGCAGTAAGACTTACAAGTATGAGAGGAAAAACAAGACAGGCGTGGATATTAGTGTGGATTCTTTGGGGAAACAAAAAATGAGAATTACATTGGGACATGTATTTATAATCATATATGGGAGCTACAGAGGGTGAAGACAGTAATTTAACACAGTGATTCACTCATGTAGTCAGAAGTCAAAGAATGTCCATAATCTATCATCTGCAAGCTGGAGATGTTGGTTTGCTTGTATTACTTAGTTTGTTTCTAAGAGGCTAGGGAGCAGAGAACAAATGCCTAAGAAGATGAGTATCCAAATTTAAACAGAAGAACATTTCCTCCTCTTATGAACATGCAGGCTTTCACTGGTATGGATGTACCTCCCCTCAGTGATGAACAGAGTTCATTCATTTGTATTCTATCTTACTAATCCAAGTACTCTTTTCCTCCAAACACTTACTCCTGGACATACCCATAGCCCATATTGGCCAGCTTTCTATGGAAACTTTAAGCCAGTATTGCTTATTCATGAAAGTAATAAGTACTTCTCATGACTTGCTCAGATTGCTTTCTAAGAAACTTAAGGATCACATGTCTGAACGAGTTAGACTACCCTTACCCCTACCCCACAGTAGGCTGGGCCCATCCCTCAAGGATTCTATATACAATATAAAATAGATAAGACTCAACAAATCTATTGAACTTGGAAAGAGGAAGTAAATGACTTTTGTATATGTAAAAGGCAATCATAAACTGTGGTAGATCACAGTCTATTAGAACAGTACGAAGCACAGTATCCCCATGGAAGTCAGACATAAACCATGAATCTAATTATTATTGCTATAATTTGAAAATGTGATAAGCAGACACATCTTCCTGTAAAGCAAATTCTTTTTTTTTTTTTTTTTTTTTTTTTTTTTTGCAAATTCTTAACAATGGTGACAAGAACATGGTCTATTTTTACTTGGGAAATTCCATGCACTGGCCATAGATCATTATCTTTGAAAAAAAAAAGACATCATATTATCAGACCAACTACTATGAATTTACACTATTTAATTCTGTGCATAAAAACTAAAATAAGCCAATTAAATAAAAATTATTCTAACTTATTATAACACTCATTAGTGCAACGTTTAATACTTTGAAATCAAATGTTACACAACTTTTAAAATATATCACTCATACAATTTTCAAATAAATATTTAACAAATTCCATAATGTTGTCCTACACAAGATTATTTTAAAACATTTGATATGTTAGGATGTTAACAAAATCTATGTGTTAGAATAGGAAGTCAATTTACAAGTTAATTAGAAACTATAGTTTCTATATAGTTTCTAATTATATGAGAGAAAAAATTTAATTATTATGGATATGGTAAATTACATCGAATTTTAAATAATTTTACACATTTTCTCAAATCCAGTCATATTTTCTGAAAGAAAAAACTTGGGATGTCTGTATATCCTCATTCTTTAATTTGACTTTCTCAGCTTCAGGAAGCTAGCAGGTCATACTCCACCTCATCTGAAACAATCAGCCTACCTCACTGTTCGCCATCTATAATACTCAAAGTACAAGAAATTTTACAAGTCAATATAGGCTCATAAAATTATTCTATCTACTAAATATTGTTATTATGAAATTTTCAAGAACAAGTATCTTATCATTGTATGAAATATTAGTTCAAAAAACAAACAGTGCATTTCCCCCTTATTAATTCATAAACAGTATAGAAATAATAAAAAACTGTATATTGATAAGGTATACATTAATATACTTTTAATATATACATTAATTTTTTTCATAATACTAGTATTGATTACTTGGTAATTTCACATTATGAACCCCGAACACACTCACTTCCCAGTCCTACCAGGTTCATTACCCCTCTTTATAACATCCTTTTTGCGACCCTCCAAAAGAAAAAGAACTGTAGGGGTGGATATGGAGAGGAGACTGAGGAAAAGAAGGTCCAGTGATAGGCCCAAAGTGGGATCCAGCTTAAGGGGAGGTCCCAAGGCCTGACACTAATAGTGAAGCTTTGGAGCGCTCAAAGAAAGGGACCTAGCATGACTAGTCCTTCTAAAGACTCAACAAGCAGCTGAAAGAGTCAGATATAGATATTTGCACCCAACCAACAGACAGAAGCTTCTGACCCCTGTGGTTGAATTAGAGAAGCTGAGGAGTAGGGCAACCCTGTAGGACGACCAGCAGTCTCAATTAACCTGGATCCCCGAGATCTCTCCAACACGAACACCAACCAGACATCATGCACCAGCTGATATGAAGTCCCCAACATACATGCAGCAGAGGATTTCCAGTTATGTGTTCATTCAGAGATGATGCACCTAACCCTCAAGAGACTGGAGGCCCCAGAGAGTTTAGAGGTCAGGTGGGGTGGGGACATCCACATGGAGATGGGGGTGGGGGTGGGCGCGGGGAGGAGATATGGGATGTGAAGCAGTCGAATGGTTCACCAGGAGAGGAATAAAACCTGAAGGTTTTGTTTTGTTTTGTTTTGTTTTGTTTTGTTTTGTTTTGTTTTGTTTTGTTTTGTTTTTGTTTTTTAAAGTAAAAGAAAACAAAAAACAAAACCAAGGATAATCTGCGTTGCCCATATATTCTCTGGAGCATGATCGAAATCCCAGTGGTCAGTCACTCAAAAAAGCTGAGTCCTCTGGACCCATACCCCAGCCAGCAGCCAGGTGTTATTGACTGTTACACTTCAGCATTCTTACCACAGTTTTTAAGAGTTTTCTTTTGGCTGCTTCCTGTTCAGGATATTATTATTTTTTGGCTAAGGTAGGGTCGGGTGAGGGTATGGTTTGTCACAAAGTGGTCAAAATCAGGTATAGTTTTAAATGGCCAAAATTAACTGTACTTCAAATTTGAAGTTTAATGATTCCCCACCAAATCAAGATCACTTTTTTTGATGATGTGGTTTTTACAGACACTAGGAAGCCATCCTCTTATTAATATCAGTTTTTTGGCTCTCCCCTCTCTTTTTCTTTCAATTTAAGATAGAATTAGACTGAGACAGAGCCTGTCCTATTTTCACTCTGAATATATTTCATCCTTAAATAAGTCTCCTAGTTCTCAGTGATCTCTTTACTTCCTGGTCATGATCCTTCAATCTGGCATCAAAGCATGGTCTTCTCATCAATAATCGTCTTCCCTAAAGAATTAATTTAATTTTAGATTTAATTTTTATAGATAAGATAGGATTAAAAGCCTAGAGTGTGGAGACAGATGGCGGGCTAATGCTTAAATCCAACTCTACATTTTATGACAATCGTGATATGGGAACATATTTAAACGCTTAATATTTCAATTTCCTCTTTTCTCATAGAAATAGAGACAAAGAGACACACATAGAGAGGCACAGAGACAGACACACACAGAGACACAGAGAAGAAGAAGAGGGGGAGAAGTGTGGTAGTATGAATCTGTCATAATGGAATAAGCTGCTTTAATGTTTATATTTTGGGAACGCTTTCATTCTAATGAACTAAACTTTCTTTTTTTCTTTTCTTTTTTTTTTTTTTCCGTTTTTGGAAACCTTTATGAGCAATGGACTCCCTGGCCTGGAACAAATTCAAACTCACACCTGACTAGTATTGGAACTCACTGTGTTATATAAAATTATGTCTGATACAGAGAACTCAGAAGCAGACCAGAAATGTGCAGTTATGTTTCAGAAAACACAGTCTGAAGGCACATTAGCATGAATTTAAGTATTTTATCTGGGTAGCTGAGAAGTTACATAACCTTAAGTTCAGAAGGTTTATTATTTTATGATGCTAAATACATCTGTTATTCTCTTTTTCATATCAAATAATGTTAGGACCTGGAAAATAGCATCCATCTTTACATCTTTGTTTACTGCTTTGCTTCCCATATCAACACAAATATGAATGCTAATCTCAAATATTGAAGGTTTAAGACACATGCTAGCAAATTTATACTTCCTTGAATTGAGTGCTTACTGATTCATGACAATAAAGTAAAAGTCATTTGTATTTAGAATACTTGTGTGTATTTTTGGTGTATTTGTGTGTGTATAAAAGTATGTGAAGTACATTTATTTGTATGGAAGTGAAAGCTTGAAGACAGGGTTGAATGAATGGATTCCTAAAACCCTCTGTTTTTTCTTTTCTTTTCCGATGAAGTCCATCTCTGAAGCTGGAACTCACCAACTCACTAGACTGGCTAACAAGAACTCAGGATACTTTTGTCTTTTGCAATAAAAGCATTTTTATTGATCATATTTTCCCACATTGGTACAATTACTCCTAACTTATTAGCCATTAAAAGTTTGTATAAGGACTGGTGAGATGGCTCAGCAATAAAGAGCTCTGATTGCTCTTCCAAAGGTCCTGAGTTCAAATAAATCCCAGCAACCACATGGTGGCTCACAACCATCCGTAATGAAATCTGATACTTCTGGAGTGTCTGAAGACAGCTACAGTGTACTTATATATAATAAATAAATAAATAAATAAATAAATAAATAAATAAATAAATAAATTTGTATAAGCAGGGCGGTGGTGGCACACGCCTTTCATCCCAGCACTTGGGAGGCAGAGACAGGCAAATTTCTGAGTTCAAGGCCAGCCTGGTCTACAAAGAGAGTTCCAGGACAGCCAGGGCTATATAGAGAAACCCTGTCTCGAAAAACAAAAACAAACAAACAAACAAACAAGTTTGTATCAATGTATCTAATATTATAGATACAGTTCCAAACGTGAAATTAAGCTAAAAATATATTAGAAAAAAGAATGTTAGATTTCTAACTATATTTGTAAATGCATATTTACTAATGTTACTTCTGATTCAGAAATTAATACGCTATAGATATTGGCAATTACAAGGGTAATATGCTACTATTTTAAATAAAAAAGTCACTTTTCATATTATCACTGTTGACATAAATGTACTCATTGTTCATAACATCTTGAGAGACAAAGGTTGACTTTTAAAAAGTCTCCCAGTAGTAATTGTGGATATAAGAGCTACAGACCTAGAACTAGTTTAGCTTCCAACTCCATTTCACAGTCCTTAGACTTTAAGCGATTTCACTTCATTTTCAGTTATCATATTTTCCTCTGCTATAAAATGGACATTATAGTATTTACCATATTGAGTTATTGTGACAATTACTTGTGTCATTTTACAAAACACAATGCAGAGTCTGGAACAAAGAATGCAAATAAATGTCGGATAACATAACAATAACCACCACCACCACCGCCACCACCACCACCACGGTTATGTATCCTCAGTTGCTTTCAGTATAGTTGATTAGTCATAAAATTCTGTGTGCAAGTTTTCTAAGCACACATGTTGGTGAGACTGTCTATCATTGATGTATATCTCATCACTAAGACTATGCATTATACTTTAAAACATTTGGATTGTACCTTTCTGCTTGTCTTCATTTCTCATCCAATTTGAATACAAAGAGATATAAAATTGGACTCTATTATAAATATACAGAAAATTCTCTCAAAACCTAAGTTTAACTTTAAGTATTTGAGGCCACTCAGTTCTTTTTTAAACAACTTAAAATTGAACTCCACTTTTTCTATGCTATATTAAAATAAATATTTAAAGAATGCATCAAGATTTTTCTTCCTTCCACCCAGTCCTTACATGCTGTCTTCTCAGGATATCACTTTTGGTAAAATGATGTAAGAAAATTTCGATATATAGCTGGCATAATTGTGCATAGTTGCTGTCAAGAATTCCTAGGCAGAGACTGTCATCTTTAAAGGTTGCTGTGACATTTCTAGAATATGCTTTTTCAAATATGAATGAAACATGTTGCCTTTTTGGTTGAGGGTGGGGAAGGTATGGAACCTGACATTTTCCACACTGCCAAAATTAGAAAACAGAGTATTGGAGTGCCAAGATTAATCAGTCACTCAACAAGTATTTATGCAATAGCTATTTAGATGCCCAATGTGTGACGAGGACTAACGTTTTATCAGGTTTAAGTGTTTAACCAAATTGAAGGGAAAATTCAGAGTTTCTTTTACCCAAATTATATAGACCTGTCAGTATTTGGTAATGTTCACACACTGGAATCCCAAATGCTCCTACAACCTTAGGGATGCTCACAGTAATCACAAATGCAGCCAAATTGTGATGATAAAATAATTAACTCTTTGAAAGCAAAAAAAAAAAAAAAGAAAGAAAGAAAGAAAGAAATGTAATCATGTATTTAGATGAAAATTTCACACAGTGATTTGTAAAGCTAAAGCCCTATTCTGAAAAGAAAAAAAATGTCAGTAGATATAATTACTAGATTTATCTAGCTCTAGCTTTTTATATGCTAGAGCCTTAGTCATGCTAACCCAGTGTTTTAGACATGAAATGAAATAAGAAAATTTCAATGTATCAGTAGTAAAAGGAAAGAAAATAAAGCTGAGCTATAACAGTTATGCCGGCTGTACACGCTGAGAAGAAAACTCAACTCCAATCTTTTTTATTATTAAAAAAAAAGAGGCAAAATTCATGCTAAGAATCTCAGGCCTGCTTCTAAATATTTCACAATGTGTAGGAGGTTTGTTCAGATAAATTTGGGGAAGAAGTTGCTCTGCTACCTTCCTGCAGAGTTGTAAATGTCACGTTCCAAACTCAGTATAATTCCACAGCTGGAAAAAAAAAAAAACACAAATAGTCTACCAGGTTTCCAATATGGTCTCCAAAATCTTTAATCCTTTCCTGTTAAAATAGCTTAATAAAGAATGTCCATTTTGGTATTACGCATATATGATCTAGATCAGAACCACTTATAACAAGAAGAAAAACTTGTACTGGAAAAAGGTTTTTTTCATTTTTACTTTTTAGTTTCTTTCTCTTCCTTTCTCTCTTCCTTCCTTCCTTCCTTCCTTCCTTCCTTCCTTCCTTCCTTCCTTCCTTCCTTCCTTTCTTTCTTTCTTTCTTTGTTTTTTTTTTTCGAGACAGGGTTTCTCTGTATAGCCATAACTGTCCTGAACTCACTCTGTAGACCAGGCTGGCCTCGAACTCATAAATCCACCTGCCTCTGCCTCCCGAGAGCTGGGATTAAAGGCGTGCGCCACCACGCCCAGCTATTTTAGTATTTTTAAAAGTAATGTCTCAATGGCTCAGAGCATATTTTCTCATTGTTATCTATGTGGTCATCTCTGTGTCCCAATTTTGTTTTGAATTTATAAAATCAAGAGACTCTCTAAAGTAAATGACTAGCCTATATATATTTGAAGGTGTTCCTTAAATGTCAATATCTGAGTGGATTGTGATGATGTTAGTAAGTGAAATTTGTACAGAGTAGTATATAAAATAGAATGTATGAAGTATTATGGTCCGAAGAAAATAACTACTAATTAATTGTGGAGGTTACTTCAAAGCTAAACCTTGTCCTATGAAAAGGGGGCTTTTGTTGAAGTCTGTAGATCTTGGCTTCATTTCAACCTCCCATTTCTTCCTGATCTTACCTCACACTTTCCCTAAGCAACTGTCTGACTATTCAGCCTTTTCAAGATTTTTGAGTAAGTTCCCAAATCAGTGACACAGGCTCCAAGCCACCAACACTCTCAGTGAAATGGTAACCATTTAGCAGTTATTTTAGTGGCATTTCCACTGATCTGATCATTGCACAGAGTGTAAACGTTTCTCCGATATTATTTTATAGAAAGCTATTTAACTTGTGTAGAAAACAATTTAACTTGTATGTGTCCTGTAAAATCATTGTACCTTATTTTGTTTCACAAAAAAGTCTCTATTATATATTATTCTTCTCCCCTTTTTAGCAGTTTTGAAGACTGAACAGAAGGCATTTCAAATGTTAGGCAAGGACTCTACCACTGGGCTACACTCTCAGTCATTTTCTACTGTTAATTTTACTATTTTTCCCCTTTTGAGATATAGTTGCCAGAGTGACTCTGAACTTACCCTGTAGACTTTGCTCTTGTGATCTTCCTGACTCAGTAGCTGGGTTTACAGATCTGTTGAATTGTATAGTCTTAAAATAATATCCCAAATGTTTTCTAGTATATGAAGAATAGACTCATTAAGCTTTCTCCTGTCAGTGTGAGTGGTTCAGTGTCGGAAGAGACAGGAGTCCATGAAGCTTTGCCATGTTATATGCATTCTTAATAACTTTCAAGTGAAATAATAACATAATTTTTCCATTTGTCTGGCAAATGTCTATTGACCATCCATACAAGTAAACAGTTCTATATCTTGGGAAAAGGTTATAACATTCATTTTCTTGTAAACATATATCCTGTTTGGATGAGAAAATAAATACCTATAGAAAAAAGTCAATAAAATATAAAAGAAAATGCAGGCATCTAATAGAAATTACATTCAAGTTCAATCCTCCACCCTATAGCATTAGGAATTCTATAGGTTAAAAAAATGAGTAGGGGTCAATTAATTCTTACTTGAACCAAACTTAAACCAAGTAAGATAGAAGGAGAGGCCAGTATCAACACAGGATGGAGGGAAGCAATGGTTAGTAAATGGTAAAAGAATGTTAAGGGCTATGGAGACTCATGCTGGATTGAGTGTTGTAATCTACTGTGATTAAAGTTAGGAACCATGATTGAGTTTAGAAAAACCACTTACATAGGAAACTCAGTGAGAAACATTTTTCTGACCTTGGTAACTGGATAATTTGATAAAACGAAAGCCTAAAGTTAGGGAGATAACTTCTTCCAGCAATAGAGGAAGCAGCTGTTGCTTTGGAGAAGAGAACCAAGTACTGAGATGTAGAATTTTGTTTATTAGACCAAGTCAAATGATCAGAGCTGATATATTCAATACCATGCAAGATCACACTAGATAGGACACTTTCAAGTGGCATGATTTTTGAATGTTTCTCGTTTTTGTATGTTTGTTTTTACTTGTTTTGAAAGAAATAAGGAGGAAAATAGAACACAATTGGAGGAGTAGGATGTTGGAGATGATGTGGCAAGATGTGGTGGAGAAGGAAAATGTAGAAAAGTTATATTGAATACATTTTTCCATTAAGAAAAAGAAAATCAAATGTTAGATCGTAAAGAATCACAAGGACAGGAAATGAACATCTCTAGGGAAGCACCACTGCCAAGTAGCAGGGAAGCAGATGGCAGGTGCAGCAGGCCTGTATGTTCGGTGGAGAAGTGCATGACATTTTTCTTGATGTGTTATGTATATGTTATTTTTATTAAAGAGCAGCCTTCTTTAGAATTTCCAGAGAACCTCCAGCAGAATTTATGGGATCGCAAGCATTAAAATAGCAATAAAATTTGTCATCGTAATGAGGAAGAAAACATAGATGTAACTAATTTTACAATGAGGTTTAGGGTCTTTGGGTTGGGTGATATGTTAATCTTAATAGCAGTGTAGAAGTACACTTCAAGTTAGGGTGTTTTTAGGGGAGATTAAAAAAATAAAGTAATATAGCCTTTTGTATTTCCCTTTAAGTTTAGAAAGGGAATGACTGAAACCAGAGCCGTGGGTAGAGAGTTGGTGCTGGATAGTATGTATGAAGAGGCGAGAGCTTTTGAGACAATTTCCTTAGTTGCTATCATAGAGGAAGTTATGAGGTCAGCGGCAGGAAGGGTGTGTCCTTATTAGGCAGAACCCTGTGACTCCACTCAGAACGCATCTTGTGGGGGATATTAAAATGCTTAGTAACTTAATGTAGTGATCAAAGATGATCTCTAAATTTGTAACAAATATGTGATGGAGTTAATTAATACTGGTGAGCTGGCCAGTTGGGAGAACTGCAGCAGACGCTGGTAAGAAGGATGACAGTATTCAATAAGACCAATATTGTTTTGGGCAAATGTATTTTACAATAAGGTAATTTTGTAGTGATAAACGATAAATATGTGACTGAGGACTACTGACTAGATACTGTGAACTGAAGGACCGTTAGACAGAAAGCCAGCATCATTAATTAACATAGTCTCCCATATGTTTATCACTTGTATTCGCTATTAATTTTATATAACATGTTGTCACATTAGAATTTATATATAAACATAGTTGAATCTGACAGTACAGGAGAAAGGACACTAGGTATTCCACCTTTTCAGGATGATTTGAAAGTTCATGAACTTTGTTTTATTTTATTCTTAAAACAAACTTGATATATAACGATTAATTAACAACTAACATGATTGTGAATATTGTGATCTCCCATTCTTGTTTCTTGTATGAAGATACAAGGACTCTTCATGTAAAAGAGACTATGGGAAGTGAATCAGTTCCATGGTTATATTTAGATAACATCATTTAATGCATTAATTATACAGAAAAAGACATACATACGTATTAGTTTTTGTGTCTACTTACTGTAAATTCTAAAATATATGACTTTGTTGGATGTTTTATGGAATCAGTCTTTCATAGGCATAATTAAAATACATACATATACACATAATGTAAAAATATATTTAGAAACTTACATAAATATATTGACGTTAAGATATAGAGTTTAAATATTAGCATCTTCTGTTTTGAAGGACCCTAGATATTAAATCAGTTATAGTATATGTGGATAAACATACCATTACATGCTCACTATGTTTGTAGTTATGTCACTTCATATGTGCATGGTTTTGTGTTTGAGTATCTGTGTGTGTGTGTGTGTGTGTGTGTGTGTGTGTGTGCATGTGTGTTTGAGCGAGGAGAAAGAGAGGAAGACAGAAAATCAGCAATTTCAATCTAAGACCATTAATTGTAGTTGCATGACCTTTGATACATTGCTGCAAGTAGAAATGATACTTGGGTAGCATTTCTAATAATCCAAAGTTTAGAGGCCAAGTGAAAATAACTGATTACATAAATCATAGAAAAAAAAGAACAGAATAATTTTCACCTTAGAAGAGTTAATTTTAAGAGCTATATATTTTATTATAAACTCAGTGTTCTTCATTACAGCATAGCTTTGCCATCTCTTAACTTGTAAGTAAAATAAATACACACTTATGGATAGAAGAATTATATTTAATTTATTACATCTCTGGGTTTCAAAACATTCCTTGTATATATTATATAATAGATGATCAATAAACAATTTATGTTGAAGTTATATAGAAATGAAGAAATGAAAAACCTGCATTGGTTCAGTTACATTTATAATGTTTTGACAGTAGCCCCACTGACGCAGAACACTAATTTTGGAATAAGGGATGTCCTGGGTATTCTCTCTGGCAAGCACAATACCAAACTGTGACTGAGAGACTTTAAATAGATTTTTTATAACCTATGTTTTGAATTCCATGGCTACCAAAAAAATCACTTTAACATACCATTGTCATTAACAACAATATTGGAGTATCTGCTATTAAACAATTTCCCCAAAGTTGACAAATAAGCCTGCCCATCTGTCCCAATGAACACTTCTGAAACTGGTTCTTGTTCTACTAGAGAACATTGTCACAACTCCCGATTTTTAAAATAATGGATGATTAAGTAAATGCCAGAATAATTTAGTGTCACTTGACATTTCTGAAAGATAATTAAAAGTCTCCACATAAGAATTACAGTATAGACATGAGCATTACTTTATTGACATCTAATATTGACTCAAGAAGCTACTTGTGTGAAAAGGTAGAAATAATTCTAACAAATATTGTATTTTAAATTATGTCCAATTTGGAATGTTCTGTGGCCTTTGTTTTCCTTTTTCCTTGTCATCTTATCCCATTTTTAATGATTGATCTCCCCAGGAAACAGCACGTTCCTCATTTGAATTCAGTATAAAGGAGAAAGTTCCATTTCTTAACTTAGTTTCTTTTGAAAGCCAGCTTATGATATACATTAGTGAGTTCTGTCATATTAAGTGTTAATATTCAGCCTGATATGTTCTTAGCACTACTTGGCTGTGATTTTAATTGGGCCTCATGGGTTGTCTCTTTTTCATAATCAGACTATTATACAAACTGAAGTATTTGTTGGTAGAGTGGTGTGGGCCCTTCAGCTTTGAAGTTAGGGGGAAAAAAACCACCATAGATTGAAAGAACTAATTCTGCAATAGGGATATATTAACATAGCACACAGACCGATTCAGATCATAGAGCATTTTCACTACTTAGCACATGAATCTTTGGTATTGTTTACAACACATTCAGCAGAGATTGTGAGTTATGTATCTACTACTGAAGTATTCCATTTACAAATAAATCAGGAGTAGAACTTGAACAATTAAGAACAGTATTGTTCCCACCTCTAGGATTCTCAGGAACACTTGATGATCGACTACCAACACTTTAAAGTTTGTAATTTAACTTGTTTTGCTCTCTATTATTCTTTTTACACACACACACACACACACACACACACACATGCACACACACACCCACCAATGTTACAACAATGTGTGATGCATCTCTGAGAGCTGACATAAGTGGGGTAGGAAGCTGCATCTTTAATGGAATATTCTGTGTTATTACTGTCATTACTAGGAATTTTCAAAGTCACCATGGGAGGTAAAAATAATGCCAGTCACTGATTATTTCAGCCTGAGAACAGTCTGAACTCATACTGCCTATAAACTTCAAGAGCAAATATGTCATTCAACAACAACAACAAAAACAAAAACAAAAAAAAAACAATGAGAGAAAGGTTTTATTTTTCCAGACACTGTCTTAGCAAATATGAACGAGACAAAACTGCTGTACCACCAATGTATTTAGCACAAGAATCGAGAGCAGCAATGATTTAAAGCTGAGTGTGGTTGATTCTGCCGCTCAGGGGTTAGAGCACCATTCCTGTCAAATTTTCAGATGATAAATGTTAAGTGGTTTATAATTTAACAGATGCTTTCAGTAGGAAGAAGTTTGCATATATTATGGTGTAAGAATGTATTGCAGAAGAGCAGCGCTTACCTGTCATATCATTTTGGTCAGGGCTTTCAACATTGCTTAGAATGTGATTTTTTTTCTTCTTCTTCTCAGGTGTATTAAATTCGATTTGGTAAGAAGATAATTTATGGAGAAAGAATTAGCTCCTAAGGAAAAGAGAAGCTAGAGACAAAGTAGTTGTAAAAACTGGTTTATTTTTTTAAAAAATAAATACAAAAATATAAATATAAAACATTAGCAGATAGAATTTGATGAAATGAAATTGCACAAATGCTTGTATACCAGGCTGCATATCACACCAACTAACACCACATGTACATTTTTTTCTTTAAACTTAATGTACAGAACAGGATACATCTTAAGTGTTTTCTTCGTCTTTTCAAAGCTTCATTTGCAAGAGCAAGACGTGTATCTAACAGAAGCGGCTTGTTTGTGAGGTTGCTTAAGGGAGAACTATCCTGCTCAGGTCTCTTTTATTTACTAAGATGGACAACATTGAATTTCCATAGCTTTGGCTCTTGGAAGTGATTAAATAAAATGTCGTATATATTCCATGAGACATCCTACAGGAAAGAATTAATATCATTAATGAACAAATTAAGAAATAAGTGGGAAACTTGTGCTGAGTGGCAGGAAAAATTTTTCTCCTGAATATCAAATATTGTGAAGTGGAGACAGTGTCCGCAAAGTTAACTTTATCTCGTTGAACATAACGCAAGCGCCAGGCTAAGCGTCTTTGTCGCTCTCGCCACCTCCGTACATTTCTGCTAGTTTATTGAACCGAGGTCCCCATTCTCGGAGGTAATCATAGTTTTGGTCTCCTTCAGTGGTACCTGATTCTAAAGAGCTCAGAGATTCGGCCACGGAGTCGTTTCCTTCGTAGGCGTAGGTAGCCAGTGAGTCGTAGGGAGGCGCAGTGGGGTCCAGGTCATGCTCTTTGAGTCGCTCGTTAATGAAATCCCGGACATCGGTGTTATCTGGGGCAGTAGGAGTCCTCCGGGGTATAAATAACGTTTCAGGAATTATATCTCGCCGGAGCTTTTTCTCCTCGATAGCTGCAGGATTCCTCAGGGTTCCAATATCAAAGGCCTGGGTGTCCTCCTCTCCACCACCTTCGTCGTTATAGCTCACGATGTTGTCTCTGATGTCCTCCTTGGATAGAATCAGAGGCTCTTTCTTACGTTGCCTTTTGAGGGCTGCAAAGAGGACTACTATAACTTGAACAAAGACAAAAAGATGTGTTAGAACTTCCTTCCCAAACGTCCAATCCAGAGCACAAGTGCGTAACAGGCACAAAGTGTTTATACCTTGCATGGAAAGCCAGAATTTGAGATTAATTTTGTATTTTTCTAAAGAAGACTAGCAGGATTTAGCCAGATTGGCTAGTATGGTGTTTCTGATTTAGTTCTACAACAAAGTAGAGTACTGCTTAACTGCAATGTCTAGTCTTCACTTCTTTTCCTAAGAACTACTTAAAGTATGTTCCTGGCAATATAGAAAATATTAACCTTGTGCATTAAATACTAAATGTATATGAAAGGAATATCTTCCAGTCATTCTGTGGTAGAACATTGTCAAGGTCCTAGGCTCAATCCCAGGCACCAAAGTTCTAACACACACACACACAAAAAAAAATTAGTCAAATTGAAAGCTACAATATGTCCACATGTTCCACTGCATCCTTACACATAATCAAAAATGATGCTTATCACAAAATTTAGAATAATAACTTCTGTCCCACAGCATTGCGGATGGAAGTACAAAGCTTTTTACTTACTTTGTTGAAAGCCTTCAAACAGATGTGAATTCATCTCTGTCTAGAAAAAGCGTGTTTTAACCAAGTAGAAATCACTATTATTCAAAGTGTACTTTGTTGTCTGCTCATTTATATTGTCATTAAATGCTTTGATTGTTTTTGTTTGTATTTCAGATTTTGAGATGAGCTTCCTTAGATATTCTCACACAACACAACAATGCATGATGTAAAGATGGTCAACCTTAGGCTGCACACTGTCCAGGAAATGAATTTGTTCAGTAAAAGCTTCCAATATAGAAGATAATGGAACCTGTAAAGCCAGCTGCAGTCCAGGCTAATTTCAATGCTTCGGAAATAAAGCTACAGTATCTTTTAACTATACTCAATAGGGCGAACAGGACTCAGCAGAGAATAAATATGTTATGTTCACTTCAAGATCAGTTAAAAAGCAATCTACTCTGGGTTATAAAATCAAGGTGCAATCCTTGTGGCCAGTTCAATCAGGGAAATGGCTGTTGGACCAGATTTCAGTGAAAATGTTAGCGGAAGCCCTCCCTGCACTCATTAGCAGAAAAAAAAAAAAAAAAAAACAAACAAACCGATGAGGGCAGCCTGCAAATTTCTCTAGAGAACAGAGCAACGACGCATGCTGGCTGCCTGGCCTTGAAAGATGTGGACAGTACTTCTGACTTTAGAATCAATTGTGAGTTAGGACAGTAAATTTCAACAGTTTGTGTACTTTAAAAAACAAACAAACAAACAAATTGACAAAAAAACTTGTGGAAGTGTTTGGTACACTGATAAATACTTAATAACAACTTAATAAAAACTTGCTATTAACACTTTGTTTTTGGTTTCCTCCCCCCTTTGAGAATACTTTTTCATAGAGTATATTATATGGATGGTTTTTCCTCCCCCATATTTTTCAAAATTGTTCTCACCCACCCAAATCCATACCCTTTCTCTTGCTTTAGAAAACAGGCTTCTAAATAATAATAAAATAAGATAGAACAGAACAGACTGCACAAGCAAACCATTAAAAAAAAGGGGGGGGGGAGAAAAAGCACATGAAACACACAACACACAAAGACTCAGACACATAAATGTGCACACAAGAATATATGTGCAAAGAATGTATACACATTAAAAACAAACAAACAAACAAACAAAGGAAACCATAAGATATAAGGAAAAGACCTGTAAGGTTAAAAACTAAAACCAAAAGCCTGATCAACCATTAAGAGACAAAAACTTAAAAGACCCCACTGGTTCTTTTTCTGTTGGCTATCTTCTACTGGGCACAGACCTTTTCTCTCGAGTGTGCTCAGTTTATTACCATTACTGCTTTAACTTTACTTAATACACTGTCAAGAAATATGTATTTGCTGTGTATTTTCACTTAATTCCCACAGATAAATAAGAATGACTCCAGTGGGTATATATTATGACTAGACAAAAAAAAAATGTTTCAATGTTGCTAGTATGTCCCAGGTAACTACCATGAATCTGTGAACTTTACATTAGTTGAGAGGTGGTGTGTTTTGACGGTAACATTCCCTATTCAATTACAGATTGAATTAGTCATCTGGGAAGATCATCCCCTTCCTTCCACCCTCCTTACCCAGCAGAATAATGATGCAGAGGAGAATGGCGATCAAGGCGCCAGTGCTGAGGCCAGCGGGGAGGAGCAGGGCTTCAGCACTGCAGGACTGCATGTTGCCTTGACTGTCACAGGCGCACACACGGATCGTCAAGGTGCCCGTGCTGCTCTGAATTGGGTAGTCGTTATCAGATATCACCACTGGCAGTAGATAGGTGCTTATTTCATGACGGTTGAAGCCATTCTTTCTGGTTAAAATTCTAGCAGTGTTGTCTAAAAAAATTAGAAAGCATGGCAAAATAATTTATAGCAGTTTGTTTCAGTGTTAACTGTGATTTTTAAATAAAATGAATTATCAGATTAGGTTAACTATGAATTTTTCTATTCAATCTTCATAATGCAATTCAAACTAGGCAAGGTATACTAGATAATATGAAGAATGTAGCACTATGCATTGCTATATATTAATTTGGAGGTAAGGATCTTGCTGTGTAGCACTGGCTGGAATTGACTAAGATCAGTTTGTCTGGTCAGGCTGCTGAACACTGCTGTTATAGAAATGCAGGCCCGTACTCAGACTCCATTATTGGTTGGGTTTCAAATGAATATTACATAATGGTAAATATACTAATTCATTTATGAAATCTGTACAGATGATAAATACTCTAGAGGTTTTAAAAAGCAAGCTTTTATCAAAGAAAATAATCACTTAAATTGTTTAAATTCACACATATCTGAGTGTGTAATTTCACATTAAAATATGCTTAAATCCAACAATTATGAAGAAAATACGATCATTTAAGCACATAAATCAATAAAGTTATCTAAACCCATTAAGATTCTAATGTATACTCAAAGGTTAGCAAATATTTCTCAACAATGCTTCCACTTGCTAAAACGAAAATATGAGAAAAAATATATAAACATATATATTATGTGTGTTACTAATGGAAAGCTTCCTATGACTGTTGGGGAGTAACATAGCATTTCAAAATATGTATTGTTTCAATAAAGTCAACCATAGAATTAATTACTATGCTGCTGGTGAAGATCAGTTTCCCTATTCAGATAAGTTACCCTGTTTTCAATATGAACTACAGATAAAGGTAGAAGTAGTTTATTCTAGACTCAAATAACCAATATTTAAAGACCTTGGAGTATGTTACTTTCTATCTTGTTTTATTGTCAGATGAATGCAGTCTTGATTTTCAAAAGACTGTCTATATGGCCAGTATAGAAACAGGAGTCAGTCAGTTATTAAGTAAAACAAACAGGACAGAAAAGAAAATAACAGTCATATCCTGGATCAGTAGCTGAATATATATATATATATATATATATATATATATATATATATATATGATTAGAAAGATGTTAACTATCTTAGGAAAGCAGATCTTTAAAATATTAGAAACATCTGAGCAAATTCAAAAATGGACTTCTCAAGCATTAATATCTCAGATTGTAGTTTGCAGTTCTAGTATCTTGTCTAGGTATCTTGCCTTTTAACCTCTTGAATCTTATTTTTGCAATATTTTTGCCATATTTATGAACCAGTCATTTTTTAAAAAATATCTCTATGATTCTTAGTTTTATGAAACAGTATTTTTGTTGTTGTTGGTTTTGTTTTTTTTTTGAGACAGGGTTTCTCTTTATAGCCCTGGCTGTCCTGGAACTCACTTTGTAGACCAGTCTGGCCTCAAACTCAGAAATCCGCCTGCCTCTGCCTCCCAAGTGCTGAGATTAAAGATGTGCACCACCACCACCCGGCCCGAAAGAGTATTTTTAAATTGTGATAAATATTATTTGGCTTACCACAGAAATAACCCACTTTTCAAAAAGGATTGGTATCATTATAATTCAGATATATAACATGAACTTATGGACAAGCAAGGGCAAACATCACAAAAGCTGTATCTTTTAATTGATTCCTGTATAATCACAACTTTTTAAATCTTTACCCAATAACATAAAACAGTAACGTACATAAAATTAAATCAGATTTTTCACCAAATTTAATGGAATGCTATTCAGTGAGCGCTTTAGGTTGTTATTTGTTTAACTTTATCCCTTTAAGTAAATTATAGAGAATTGTGAATTCTTTTTAATATAACAAAATGATAATCTATGTTAAAAGTCAACCGAGGTGAGTCTTAAATGGTTTCTCCAGGACATTTGAAAGGCTGCACTATGATAGCACCAATTCTAACCTATCTGTCTTTTGAATATCTAGTTCTCAGCCTCATAGGAAATGAATCTAAACTAAATAAACTCAGAAATAAGTATTGTCAGATCAGTACTGAGGATTCAATACAGACTAATCTAAAACCTATGTTTAGGTTACCAAGTTCAGCAAATTGAAATTATACTGGATGTTGTTCATCTGAAATTCAGAAACAGTGCAGCACTGTGTATATTAACTGCCAAGTCCATGTTATACTTTTCTAATCCAATTACTTTACGTGTCTAGGGTGACAGAAAACATGGCCATTTCAAATCTTAAGATTTAGTGAAACGTGTCTCAGAAGGATAATTTCTCTTTGACTCACTTATTTGTTATGTGAGTGTTCTACTGGATGAAATCGCTTGGTGAGTAGATAGCATGATGTAAATGGTACAAGGTTTTTAGTTGTTTTATGGCACTTTGGAAACATCCTGGAGGGAATATAGTCAACTAACTTTGCTAATACATTTCAAACACTGAAGAAAGTAATGTATATTGGCTAATGTGCTTATGAGATTTATATAAAATACATCTGCAGCCACAGTAAGGCAAATATATCTTTTAGCATCAGAAGCTGAGGTCATTATTTGCCACGAAATGTATTAAATATAGACAAATTCTAATGGCACACAAACCCTAGTCTAGAGTCTCATAGTTCTCGTGACACACATTTGTCAACATTTTAAAAATCATAGCTGTTTTCACAATGTGTATCTAAAATGCTTTATGCCTTTTATGAGAACAAAAAAGAAATAATTTCAGAGATATGAAATTTGTATTTTACAAAAGACAATAGCATTCTTGCTGCTGCAACAAGAAATGTGCAAATGCTTTTTCCCGATACTGTGCCTGTTTAGGATACTATTATGTCCCTTTAAATTTTGTATGATAGATATGCACATAATCTTTACTTCCTTCAGCTATTCATGTCTTATCATGTTTACAGTATTAACTTATTATTTGTAGCCTTTCTAATCATTTCAATATTCAACTTTCCTTGAACTCCTATAGTTTTATAATTTATTTTATTAATTAAAATTTAAAGGAGCAAATAAGCTCAAGAAAGGTATTATCATAATGCATTACTAAATATGGACATGAAGAGTTTTTTAACTCTACGTCATTAAGTTCACACATAGGATAAATAAATGAAATTATATGTTGCAATAATTCCTATTTTTAATATTTTGTATGAAAACAGTATAAAAATGACCTTCATTATCTTGTACTGTAAAGTTCGGATTCACAGCAGCCAAACTGAAGAAAAACTTCTGTCCACCTAAGGGGTCATCTTTGTCAACTGCACTTATGGTCTGTATCAGCTGCGGGAAAGAAAACATTACAATCATCTCATGTCTGTGAATAGAATAGGGATCATAGATGCCATTTTGAAAACATACATAAAAGTACCATTATAATGCCTGAATAGGTTATATTTAAGAATACATGCATGAACACACAGGCGTGTACTCATATACACATTTTAAATTGAACAAATACAATAAATAGAAGAGAACTTCTCTGTACTTCAAGTTGAAAACATAGTGCCCTATCTTGCTATGGACATCACGCATCACATTCATTATGTTTTCACTACACATGTGACAATGGATCAAGCACAGGCATGTACATATTCTTAGGTCACCTTACTTCTTTTTCATTTATATGCATCATGATTTAAGAAATTCATCTGGAATAACAAAAAACCTAGGATAGCAAAAACTCTTCTCAAGGATAAAAGAACCTCTGGTGGAATCACCATGCCTGACTTAAAGCTGTACTACAGAGCAATTGTGATAAAATCTGCATGGTACATGTATAGCAATAGACAAGTAGACAAATGGAATAGAACTGAAGACCCAGAAATGAACCCACACACCTATGGTCACTTGATCTTTGAAAAGGGAGCTAAAACCATCCAGTGGAGAAAACACAGCATTTTCAACAAAGGGTGCTGGCACAACTGTTGGTTATCATGTATAGGAATGCAAATTGGTCCATTCCTATCTCCTTGTACTAAGGTCAAATCTAAGTGGATTAAGGAACTCCACATAAAACCAGAGACACTGAAACTTATATTTGGGAAAGTGGGGAAAAGCCTCGAAGAGATGGGTACAGGGGAAAAATTCCTGAATAGAACAGCAATGGCTTGTGCTATAAGATCGAGAATTGACAAAAAGGACCTCATAAAATTGCAAAGCTTCAATAAGGCAAAAGACACTGTCAATAAGACAAAAAAGGCCACCAAAAGATTGGGAAAGAATCTTTACCTATCCTAAATCATATAGGAGATTAACATCCAATATATATATAAAGAACTCAAGAAGGTGGGCTCCAGAAAATCAAATAACCCCATTAAAAATGGGGATCACAGCTAAACAAAGAATTCTCAACTGAGGAATACCGAATGGCTGAGAAACACCTGAAAAAAAATGTTCAGGTTCCTTAATCATCAGGGAAATGCAAATCAAAACAACCCTGAGATCCCATCTCACACCAGTCAGAATGGCTAAGATCAAAAATTCAGGTGACAGCAGATGCTGATGAGGATGTGGAGAAAGAGGAACACTCCTCCATGTGGGATTGCATGCTTGGACAACCACTCTGGAAATCAGTCTGGCAGTTCCTCAGAAAACTGAACATAGTACTACAGGAGGATCCCGCAGTACCTCTCCTGGGCATATATCCAGAAGATGTTCCAACTGGTAAGAAAGACACATGCTCCACTATGTTCATAGCAGCCTTATTTATAATAGCCAGAAGCTGGAGAGAACCCAGATGCCCCTCAACACAGGAATGGATACAAAAAATGTGGTACATTTACACAATTGAGTAATACTCAGCTATTAAAAAGAATGAATTTATGAAATTCCTAGGCAAATCGATGGACCTGGAGGGCATCATCTTGAGTCAGGTAACCCAATCACAAAAGAACTCACATGATATGTACTCATGGATAAGTGGATATTAGCCCAGAAACTTAGTATACCAAGATATAAGATAAAATTTGGGAAACACATGAAACTCAAAAAGAACGAAGACCAAAGTGTGAACACTTTGCCCCTTCTTAGAATTGGGAACAAACACCCATGGAAGGAGTTACAGAGACAAAGTTTGGAGCTGAGACAAAAGAATGGACAATCTAGAGACTGCCACATCCAGGGATCTATCCCATAATCAGTCTCCAAACGCTAACACCATTGAATACACAAACAAGATTTTGCTAAAAGGACCCGGATATAGCTGTCTCTCGTGAGACCATGCTGGGGCCTAGCAAACACAGAAGTGGATGCTCACAGTCAGCTATTGGATGGATCACAGGACCCCCAGTGGAGGAGCTAGAGAAAGTACCCAAGGAGCTAAAGGGATCTGCAACCCTATAGGTGGAACAACAATATGAACTAACCAGTACTGCTCAGAGCTCTTGACTCTAGCTGCATATGTGGAAAGAGAGGCCCATTGTTCATGCAAACTTTATATGCCTCAGTACATGGGAACGCCAGGGCCAAGAAGTGGGAGTGGTTGGGTAGGGGAGTGGTGGGGAGGCTATGGGGGACTTCTGGGATAGCAATGTAAATGTAAATGAGAAAATACCTAATAAAAATTTTTAAAAAAAATTAAATTTAAAATAACATTAGAAACCTATACTTATTGAAGCTTGTAGAAACATTCAAACTTATTCTTAATTAAAATTAAAGCTTTAGTTTATCATTATATGCATATTTGGCTAAAATATTTTCCTGAGTTTTTGTTGATTTAACAAGGAATTTCAAGCTTAAAACATTATGTAAGATAATTTGACGCTGAACAAATTATTATCACATTATATTAAATTACTTTCCTTTCAAAACATGTTATAGCAATAGCAGTAAAAATAGCCTACTTATTATACTCCAAATTATTTATTTCAGAGCCATTCACGAAATTTAATTAAACCATACAAAGCAACATAGTACTTTCTAAAAATAATGAACAAGTATAATCACTTGAATGTTGAAATTATTTTAAAACAGTATTAAATCATGGTTGACTAAATATTTATTATGATAATAATAAAGGGAAACAAATTATAATGGAATCAAAGAGTACAGATACATGAATGCATTCAGAAAGGTAGAAAGAATGGAATTTGGAAGGTGGCTCCTTAAAAGTTTGTAATTTATCTGTTTCTTCTCCCCTAACTCTTCTTCTTTTAACCATGCTTTGAATTTTCCTTTTATAACAGTGATTCATTACTATATTGAAGAAGACAAAAAAAAAAGATATAAATGAAATAACAGAGACTGACCAGAGGACATTTCTCAGTCACTAAAATTAATGTTAATACAGAGAGATGCTAAAAACTATTTAGTAGCAATGGGAAAGGAGAGCAAATGACCCTTTAAAGAAAAATCACAAGGTCTCAAAATAACACTTGTAGCTGTTATTCCAAATTACCATTCCAGTCTAGAACAAGCTAATATATTTTTAAGGACCAATGTCCACCTCTTTACATGAGTGCGGGAAATTATAAGATATACCTGATATCTGCAAATGAAATATGTACATTGATTAAGGATTGTAGCACCAAGGCATTAATTATCAGTTGTTAACTGAAGCACTTTTTAAAAACTCAGTGATATAGAAAGGGGAATATGCTCGTATTAAAGGGACAACAAATAAAACGGCACATAGCTTTGTCTCTATCGTTCTAGAACTCATGCTCATTACGCAAGTAAAAATAAGATTTCCTCTGGATCATGAAGCACTATTTTATTTCATTTTAATGCTAGAAAAGGAAATATACAAACAAAATATAATGCTCTTGGATATGTGTACGTGATGGAGAACATACAGGTTGGTCCTTTCTCAGTAGCAAAGTTGACTTGTACTTTCACAGTCTCCTGCAACTTCAAGGCTATTTCAGTGATCCTAATTGTGATGGTTTGTATATGGTTGCCCTGGAAGTGGCACTGTTGGAGTAAGTGTGGCTTTGTCAGAGTGAGTCACTGTGGGTGTAGACTTTAAGACCCTCATCCTAGTAGTGTGGAAGTCAATCTTCCACTAGCAGCCTTCATATGAAGATGTAGAACTTTCAGCTCCTCCTGTACTGTGCCTGCCTACATGCTGCCCTGCTCCCACTTTGATGATAATGGACTGAACCTCTGAACCTGTAAGACAGCCCCACCTAAATGTTGTCCCTTAAAAGACTTGCCTTGGTCACAGTGTCTGTTCAAAGCAGTAAAAACCTAGGACACTAATATAATGAAGCAAGAGTAAAATGTTCGTGGGTTGTTTGAAGCACGGAGAAAAGAAAGCCTTTACTACATCTAAAATAGTTAACTTTTTCTGAGAGAAAATTAGTATTTTTGGTGAACATTTTGCTTCATTCTTGTCAAACACATGATTCCTGGTGTTTAGAAATGGACTTGAATACTGTTCTCTTGAAAGTATGTGTTGGATATTTTGGGTCTGATAAACCCTTAGCTACCTATTGACTTAATGTGTTATGTCATTTGATAAATTGGTTTAATAACATCCTTAGGTATTGAGGAGTAAACCTAAGCCCCACTCTCTGTGGGAGATCCTTCAAAAAGACTCTCTGAGATGTACATGCCACTTTGTGCCCTTTGACATGAAAATATAATCATCAACTGAAGAAGTGGACATGAGTAAGGGAAATCGATACAGGAAGAGTCAACTTAATTTTCCCACTTCTGAAGACTATCATTTCTGAGGTGTGGGGTATGAGCTAAATAGCCCAATTTAGGCAAACAAGAAGACAGTTAACTAACTATAAGTGGGCAAGTTTCACCCTTTCTACATAAAATGCCCCTTCCTTAAATCAAGGAACTCACAATACCAAAGGCAAGGGATGCAAAGGAAAATGTACTGGCACACAGTTTTATTTCTGACTTACCCTTTTGTCCACACACCAAATGAGCAGAATTATACCCCATGCTGTAGATCTAAGTGTTACTTAAAGAACACATAAATTATAGGGCTACTGTCTGGATTAAGGTACTCAAAAATAATGCAAACATGCTCAGAAGTCCAAGTGTTCAAGGCTTAGTGAGGAACTCAAAAGAATAACCACTCTGTCTTTGCTCATTTAAATGTCATGACTTCCAGTCCCAAATCCATAGACCTCTCATTTCCACCATGATTTTTGCCTTTTGAGAAAAAATATGTAGCCCAAACTGTCCTCCAGTACACTATGTACGTAGGTAGGAAAACTTTGAACTCATGATGCCCCAGTCTCAGTCTCCCAACTTTTTGGAATACTGACACTTGTCATAAAAGACCACTATTGATTTCAATATTCATATATATAAATTTTGTTTAAACAAAACAACTTTTATGCAGTCACATGAAAACAAACTAATCTGAAGAAAAACTGTCCATACGAACATATCTGCACATGTGGGCAGCTGAACAAGAACTGTCCATACGAACATATCTGCACATGTGGGCAGCTGAACAAAAACTGTCCATACGAACATATCTGCACATGTGGGCAGCGAGAAAAGAATGAGTCATATTCTTAATATTAAGGTGGTTAAGACTGGGCAAATACATTGTAAGACAAATTTTTGATTATATTTCTTCATTAATTATTTTCAACCATTCAAAAAGTCTTGAAACAGAGGAATAGCTACAGTGAGTAAGAGAAAGCAGAAGAAAATGTGCAGCCTTTCTTATTTTGAATATTTTGAACACATCAATACATCAGTGTTTATGACTCAACTGTTTAAACGATATCTCTTTAAAAACAAAATTGAATAGTCATGGAGTGAGCAGTGCATGTAGTAGTAGCAACGTGGATAATTTATCACTTACAGCAATGATTTTAACGTAAATCATGCTGCGCTGGCTTGGCCAAGGACTATTTGGAATGGTACTTTTATGGTAGACACTGCTTTATTAAGAAGAAAGTTAGATCTGCAACCCTATTGTTGGAACAACATGATGTACTAACCAGAACCCCGGAGCTCTTGTCTCTAGCTGCATATGTATTGAAAGATGGCCTAGTCGGCCATCAATGGAAAGAGAGGCCCATTGGACTTGCAAACTTTATATGCCCCAATATAGGGGAATGCCAGGGCCAAAAGAATGGGAATGGGTGGGTAGGGAAGTGGGGGGCGCTATGGGGGACTTTTGGGATAGCATTGGAAATGTAATTGAGGAAAATATGTAATAAAAATATTAAAAATCAAAAAAAAAAATAAAAAAAGAGAAGAAAGTTAGAAGCACCTAAGTTATTTAAATATTCAGAAATAAACATTTCCATAACAGTTCAAAGAAAAAAATCCAATTGCAGTAATTTTGGTCTTTCAAACAATAGACATGCTATTGAATTCCCATTACAATATTCACGAGAACAACTTTAGTTATTCTACAATGCAATTTGCATAAAAATATAGCAATGACATTGATGTTTATAAAAGCACTAAATGATGTCAAAATACAACACAGTTTCTCAATGGCTTCTCTATCACTAATAAAATGCTTTTGATTCCCAATTATTATTTATAATATGCAGCTTCCTTCTGTGAAGCTAGCACTCAAGCCAATTAAGAGCATTTCTTTCAGCCATTCCAAGCTTTTCAAACAATAAAATGAGTCCACTGAGGAAATGATTTAAATAATTCCAAACAAAGTTGATGTAGGAAGAATGTTTCAAAAGACTAAAATGAAGTCATTAAGTACTTTATGTGTTGTCACACTAAGGAAAAACAGAGGCAATCCATAGCAGTGAATGAATGGGGTTGTATTGCCTTAAAACATGTAAACATAAAACCCAATACTGATTGAGTGTTTCAGTGGTCCAGTGTACTTGTCTCTGCCTTTCCCTGAGTCCCGCGGTCACTAGCCTTCAGCAAAGAAGATATTCTGAAGAGTTATTCGTATTCCACCTATGGGCTATTAGACTACTGCAATAACAGACTTCTTTGGCAATTTCCCAGGTATCTTATGTTGGAGAAGAAAATGCCTTCATTTCCTGTGCTAGCCACAGGAGAAATTTGTTACCATGAAATAGTTTACACACTTTGGACAATCTCACAGACCACATTAGATAAGACACTGAAGCTGAGACAACGTGGCAATGGCAGGCAGGGTCACTCTTGACCAGACTGCTTCGTTATGCATCTTGCCTGAATTCTTTGTAACCAAACTCTCATTTCCACTCCAAAGGTGGACTCATCGGGCGTCACTGACCCTTTTTATTGGTTCTTCATTTAAACTTGGACACACTGAGAAAATCTTGTTTCTCTGTCTTTTATTTTTACTTATTGAGTTCAAAATGCATGGCAGAGACCAGCTGGTTGGACCTGTCATGGTCCAGGTTCTGACATTAAAACCTGAATTAACACCAACTTCCATTTTACTAAATAGTTATTAATATTGGGTTAATGACACAGAGCAGATTCCAGTGTTTGTTCTTAATTCACAAAGTTTTAAATTTTAAAGTTATTATCCACACCTCAACTTTTATGAGAAAGACAATATATTATTATTTTTTTATTATTTTACTATTAGACAGTAAGAAATCATTATTATTTTATTGCATTACAACTTGTTGAAGGAATTGGGTAACGTGAGTGTTAAAATATTTTCACCATCATAAACGTCAACCACTTTCTAAACGTCTAATGAGAAAATATGTAAATATTTCTAACTCTGGTTCATCCTTTCCAAGGTTTTGACAAAAACACATTTACACACAGCTAAAACAATCCTGAATTGGAGTTGTATAGTTGCTCACCTGTCCTGGTCTGGCATTTTCACATACAAATGTGTCATAAAACACAGCAAATTGTGGAGCGTTGTCATTAACATCCAAAATCCTCACAAAAACAGACACACGAGTTGTCTCTTTAGGATTATCTAGAGAAAGGAAATAAAAATGTTTAGAAAAATATATTTGTGTGTCAGATTCAAATTAGAAACTCATCTTATGGATACTAGGTGCTTACATACAAATACGCATTGCATCTATTCTCTTACATAATGAACAAATGCAATAGAGAAAATTACTACCCAGCTTAATAAATAGTCATGAATTCCCTTGTTATTGATCAAAAGAGTACTATTATTATTTTAAAATTTTCCTTTCAAATTACAGTACAGTATAATTGACTTCATATTATATGTGTGTCTCTACTACTCAATTATGAGATGGGATTATATAATTATTTATTAGATCCTTGCTATATATAGCAATGCCACTTAAATTTTTTGTGTTTAACAACCAAGAAGAAGAAGAAGAAGAAGGAGGAGGAGGAGGAGGAGGAGGAGGAGGAGGAGGAGGAGGAGGAGGAGGAAGAAGTAGAAGAAGAAGAAGAAGAAGAAGAAGAAGAAGAAGAAGAAGAAGAAGAAGAAGGAAGAAGAAGAAGAAGAAGGAAAAAGGAAGAAGAAGAAGGAAGAAGAAGAAGAAGGAAGAAGAAGAAGGAAGAAGAAGAAGAAGAAGAAGAAGAAGAAGAAGAAGAAGAAGAAGAAGAAGAAGAAGAAGAAGAAGAAGGAAGAAGAAGAAGAAGAAGAAGAAGAAGAAGAAGAAGAAGAAGAAGAAGAAGAAGAAGAAGAAGAAGAAGAAGAAGAAGAAGAAGAAGAACTTTGAAATAGATGAGATGCTTGGCCAAAGTCACCAGCTTTGGAACCCACCACTTTATTTAACTCTATAATAAAAACAAATTCTAATAACTACTTTAGACTCTCCTTTTAGAAATGGGACTACATGACAATTTAATGAACTGATTAGAAAAATTAGAGTGAAATACCATTGTGTAAATATTTTACCATATTCATTACTGTTACTCTTAAACCTAACTTTATTTTTATGTATTTTATTTCATTTTTACTCATTATTTTCTGTGCATGTGGGTCTATAGGTGGGGGCACCAACATGCCGCAAGGTGTTTGGTGCACAGAAGATAACCTGTGGTAGTTCTTTATTTCCACAATCTGGAACCCAGAGATTGAATTAGGGTCATCAGGCTTGGCACTTAATGCCTTTTTCTACAGAACCATAACACTGGTGCCAAGAGTGACTTTGCACATCAATTCATTCTACACAAACAAGCCCCAAAAACAACAAATTATTCATCATATCTGTATTTTTAAAAATGGTGAAATTAAGACCATCCAATTTGTCATAAAGAAATATGAATTGTATTTATGATTTTGATTGATGAACAAACTTTTTAAATATATGTATTTATCTTAACCTTAGTTCTATTCTTTTATTTTTCATAATGGCACAATCTGTATATTTCATTTCTAGGCAGTTATTTTTTCAAAAGAGTCAAAACAATGTAGTGTCCATCAAATTAGGATTAGAAAGAGAAAACGAGGCACACAAACACAACAGAATCATATACAGTTATAAATAGAATGAAATTAGTCATCTAAAGACAATGTGGATGGATATGGAAATCATTATAAGTCAGCCTACTATAAAATCAATTACCACGTGATTGAAGGAACATGTTGGGTGAGAACAGTGATGTCATAGAAACTGAGAGAAACATGGAAATTTTCAGAGGCTTTGGAAAAGAGAGGATGAAGAGTGATGAGCAGGATTGATTAATATGTCCTAAGAGAAAGGTGCGATCTGATGTGCTATTTCATACTAGGACTACTACAGAAAATAATAAAATAATGGGTATTTCAAAAATCAACAATTTTGAAAGTTCATAATCAAGATAATTAGAAGTATTTTGGGAAACTGATGAAAATAATACATAATATATACACATAAGAGAATATATAGCATATTTTTGTGTGAACTTCAAGTTGTTATGTATAATAAAGTAAAAATTTTAAGGACAAGATGAGATAAATGAAAAATATAACAAATACAGTTTTAGCACTATTCTTAAATATTAGGGCAAAATAATTATGAATATAACTAATGATATTTGTCTTACTGACTTTTTCTAATATTTATCTTTTACAAATACAAATGTGAAAATTTGTTATTAAATGCAAATGCAGCACATATTAAAGTTTGAAAGATTTTACCATGATGTACTGTGTTTACTATGATAAGAATCTTACTATGATAAGATTTTGGGTATACTGTGTTTTTATTAAATTAATGATCCTATACAGGTAAAACCTGTTTTCTGATCAGATGGATTTATAAGGCTAAACCATTATAAACAAAAGGTCACAACATTGTGGAAAATGTGAAATATAATTACCTTCCCTTCTTACAACAAAACACTATTAATTGAAATTCAACCTTCTTTTCAGTAGAACCTGAATCTTGTTAACTCTTATACATTAAACTACCAGAATTTACTTTGTGACGTTTCAAAGTCTTATTGCACACAATGCAGAGTACAGTACTGTATAGTTGGAGAGTTTTGGCTCAAGAGTCAGTGTGAGCTTTGTCGACTCTCAAGTTCACCACTCATGTGTTTTGATTTTGGTCAATATACTCCATCTTTCCTCTGACTCACATTGTGAAATCCACATCAAAGCAGGACTTCTGGTCTCACAGGTGTTTGATTTGATGAGAATCTTTTAACAAAGCATCAATTTTGAGATTGGACCTCGTAATAGTGTAAATATTACCAATGAAATCACCTTTAGAATCAAACAATATCTTGTTCAGTTCTTTCTATTACACAGGAGTTTAGGCTAATTTTTATCACAATAAAATATACACACAAAAAAGATACAAATAATGCTAACAGTGTCCCTCCATTCTCTTGGATCTGATGAATATGTGGACAAGAAGTAGAAAAGAGAAAAAAAAAAAGAAATAAGACAAATGAAAAAAACAGAAACAGGCTGGACAATGGTGGCTCAAGCCTTTAATCCCAGCACTTGGGAGGCAGAGGCAGGTAGATTTCTGAGTTCAAGGTCAGCCTGGTCTACAGAATCAGTTCCAGGACAGTCAGGGCTACACAGAGAAACACTGTCAAAAACAAAACAAAACAAAACAAAAAAAAAAAACCCAAAAACAAAACAGAAAAAAAATTGTTGTTCTTCAGTGTTCCTACTGCCCTCACTCTTAGACTGTTTGCTAATACTTAGAGTATATGCATGTAGGAGTGGACCCTCAACTCCTGATGTTTCTATGGAGAAGAGTGGAAGGGTATGCTTCTACAACATGCTTTTTACCTATTGATAGAGTGAGACGAATGCAAAATATTTATTTTTATTAACTCATGTTGGAAGCGCTGCTTTCTAATTATGCTGATGGCATTGAAAGAGACAAAAAAATAAGTTTCATAGGTAAGAAATTGCTTTCTGAGACCCTTTTCAAACACAATAAGAAGACTCTTCAGCTTCTTTCTAAGTAACTCAAGGTTCTTTGAATCAAAAGCTAAATCCACAGGAATGAATGTGCTTTATAAAGCATAAGGCCTGGAGTCATCTATTCAGAAAACAGTGCTTACACTAATCTTTTTTTTTTTCTTTCTGGCAGATGCTACAGCTTCTGTATAAATAAAAATATAAAGCATTCCAACGAAGAATCATACTGAATAGCAGCTGGCTTATATTTAACCACCTGAATCTGCCTCAGAATCCTCCAGGGAAACTGTACTATAACAACAAGGCATGAGCCATAAAAGCTTGCAAGGATGTGCGTCCTCAAGTAAGGCCATTCCTTTGCGTGCATAAGTTTTTCCACTCATCCAAAGAGAGACAAGCTTGAATCATTCTCTTGATTCCAGGGCTTTCAAAAAAGGTAACTTTTGTGCATGTGTTGAATGACTTTTTTTTTCAATATAAATTATACATATAATTACATCAAAATCTGATCATTATTGCATATAATAATATATTATATGTATTATATGTTGCACATGATAATATATCATATTACATGCATATATAATGGTATTATATATGATATATAATATAAAGCATATATTGCATATACTATATCATATATATGCATATATAGTGCATATGATAAAATATATTATCATATGCAATAACTATCAGATATTGATATAATTATAGGAACTCTCTGGCTTCCTGTGTGTGTGTTCTAAAAGTCACAAGTTTATTATAATGTCACTTCTTGTGACCTTAATTTTAGAGTTTTGCATTTTCCACCTGGCATTTTAGAATTTTTTTTTAAAAAGGAAAAAAACTATGCTATGGAATAATGCACTGAATAATTACCCAAGGCAGACCATGTTTGTCACATGATGTGAGGTTTGCTGTGCCACAGAAAATTAAGCTGTTAGAGGCGGGACCTGGAAACACTTCTGTAAAAGGTTCATTTACACACACCGCTGTCCTGTTCAGGGCTTGGTGTGGAACACATTTATCATCAAACCAGTGTTTAAAGCCTAGTAAAACAATCCCCTCTATGTGCTTTTTTTTTCTTCTTCCACTCTCATGGCATTCAATGCTCAGAACAGCGTACTGGGGTCTTGGCTACGTGCGTTTGGCAGGTGGGCATTTCCAGCGCTTATTCCACAGCCTGATTTCACTTAAGGGCAAGAATAGGCTTAGCACTTAAGAAGTAATTGGCTTCGCTTTTTACAGAATCATAATTACTTCAACTAGCTTTAGAAGTTAAATTTCTCAAAGCATCTGAAATAGAAAATGCAATTGCAAGCTCACTGAGCTTGAAGAAGGATCTTGAGTTGAGCCGACAGCACAAACAATCAGATTCCAGAAGCTCCAAATTGGATCTCATTAGATCTGGGTGAAGACAGAGAAATAGAAGGCTTCCTCATAGGAAAAAAATATATTTTAAAATTGATGGACTCACATGACACTGTCATTTATAACTCACTAAACAAAGCAGGGTGTCTGGAAAGGCATGCGTGACTCTATTTCAGATCCTGGCTAGGATGATGAAGCTCAATTCATTATTTTAGTTAGAAGCTTTTAAAAAATGTTATCTGACTAGACTTCTCACATAATCCTGAGACTTTGGGTGACTTAGACGAGGTTTGAGTCTGTAATAATTGCCTCCAATATCTCCGACTGAAGGGTGTGTTGACTCAGTATTATATGCATGGAATTTTTAGGCAGTTTCTCAGCATGGTTCAGATGAAGTTGACGCTTCTTTTTAAAACTATACAGAGATGCTTTGCCTTACAATCGATTCAGCAAGGGATTGGGTATTGGGAGAAGGTTTGCAGAAGTGTGGGTATTTGGCTTTTTTAGTTCCTTTATTGTGTAACAGACTGCACCTTTAATTTAAGGCTCTGTTGTCACCATCTCAAATTTCTTAGTGATTTTTTTCCTTTTATTTATTATTTAGGGTTTGATAATATTCTTGTACTCTGAGGCAGGGCTTCCCCAACATCACAGTGATTCAGCCTTCTGGCCTTCTGAGTGTTGGGTATGTGTTGTCACATCTGGGTCCATAATGATTTTCAACAGTCTGCTAAACAATGACACATTCCTCTCTTTGGGAACGATATCTGCTGCAATTTTAAAAATGTATTCATCTCAGACTTTAACTTGCCATTTTCTAATTGGATGAACTATTGATTTTTTTTCTTTAAAGCAAGCACAGAATTAAGTGTTAGATTTAGAAATCAAATAATCAATTTGATTCCCAGTTTATCGCTTCTGGCAGTGCGACTGTAAAATTACAAAAATCTCCACAGACAGAGCTCTTCCATAAGATGAGGTTAATAAAAATATTAGCAAGAGAAATTCTAATTTAAAGATCTTGAAAGCAATCTATGCCGCTATCCTGCGCTGCTGTGGTCATGTGACCTTGCAGCTTGTTGCTTTCTAATTTTAGCTCTACTGAATCAGGTGGCATGAGGAAAAAACTGTAGGAAGATAAGCTTTGGCCTTTATAACATAAGTGAGAAACACTCAGCACTACATTTTGCTTGACAGAGAAATGAAGTGCCTAACTTCTTCACATCTCATCAGTTTTGCGCTTGCTTTCCCTCTACCTAGACTTAGCTTTCCCACAGTGCTGTGACTCAAACCCAAGACTGATACCCCAACCCCCACCCCAAGGCTCATTGTTAGAGTAAATTATTAGGAAGGTCATCATATAGCAGCATAAAATGATACTAATCTCAAGATACAAACATTCTCAATATAGAAATACAAGAACAATGAATGAACCCTACAAATAATAAAATGAATTAAGGCAGCCAACACATCTGAAAGGGAACTGGATGGAACTCGGGGAAAATAAGACACTCTAAAGGTCAGAAAGAAAAATTAGTTGACAGCTTCTAGAAAGGATTGGATTAAGCAGAAGAAAAGATAACAGAGTTGAAGTAACATCTTCTCAATTTTAGTGTCAGACAAAAAGAACAAACAACCAGGAAAGCATAAAGAGAAAATGTAAGAATGGTGTGGTACCCTTGAATAAGCATTTCCCTTACTGGTATATCTGAGGAAAAGGGCTAAATTTGAGGATGAAAACAAAACAAAACAAAACAAAACAAAACAAAACAAACCTCTTTAGTAAAACAAAATCAGAAAACTCCCCAAATCCAGGGAAAATCACAGCTCTCCATGTTCAAGAAGCATTTAGAGTCTAGGTTTAGATCTTCTAACCTATCTGTACTTCACCATGACATAGTTAAATAGTTAAAAGCTCATAACTAAGAAGGAATATTACAGTCTGCAACAGAGAGCAATGCTAAGTAAACTTAAAGGCAAATACAGTAGATAAATAGAAGATAGCTCAGAAAGAATTCTAAATGCCAAGAGAACTTGGAAGGTAATGTGTTCTGGTCCTGATAGAAAACAACTGCCAAACAAGATCAAGATAAGACTTTCTATACCTAGCAAAGTTGACTTCACCATCAAAGGAGAAGTAAAGACCTCCCAGAAGAAGGATAAATTAAGAGAGACCAGAGTTACAAGGTGCTTATAGAAATCCTTTACCCAAAATAGAAAGAATTTGGTAAGTGCTGTTATTAAGAACATGAATAAATTTCAGTAGAACAAGTGATATGATGCTAAAAAATTAAAAGAAAATATTACAAATACAGCAAACTGTCAAATTCACAATATAAAAAGAAGAAATAACCAAACTATATTAAAAACAACTTGAAAAAATCAGAATAATGTAATAAATTTATATGTCCTGGATGTTGTTACAACACTCAACTTTATAAAAAAACAAAACAAAACAAATCTGTAACAGAGATTAAAAAAATATGATTAGGCAATTCAATACTCAAGGGATGTCAAAATACCCAAGAAAGCACAGATATCATTTTACTATAGCTGCAATATGTTTAGCTGTGTTCCTCAGTTTAAAAATAAAGGAAATGATGAAAAATTGACATTTAAAAAAGTCATTTTAAAAAGCCCATTGAAATTTAATGTGCATAGAGAGAATTATTTCAACATAAAATAATCATACAAATATATGAAAATGCAGGAAAATTATTCAAAATTGAAATATTCATTAATTATAATTCCTTACTGATCTCAGCAGCTATAACGGTAAGATTGTGCCATTGAGATAATTCACGATCGAGTGGCTTTGATGTATAAAGTGATCCATTTCCAGAATGAATGTTAAAGATCCTGTCAAGGTCAGTATGGCGATCCAATGTAAATCTGAAAATAGGTAACAAAGAAAACACATGGTAACAATATTGATGGTTTGCAAGGACAAATAGTAAAATACAAAGTTATTTTGTACCTACTCAAAATTATAAGAAACTGCAGAGATGATGCAGAATATAACCTGTTTCAGCAATTGAAATGCATGCACATTTGTTACTCCAGGCCTGACCTGGGGCTTTATTTTGGGTAAGTATACAAGTTCTGCAAATGTCCACTATTTAAAGTATTGCCTGTTGCCATATAATATCAACAAATGTGGATGTATTTTGGGACACAGAGTAGTGTCACGTGTAGTTTCATTGTTAAATGACTGTACTCAGGAACCTAGTCTTCTGACTTGAAATACTCCAATTGCCCACTTTAAAGGGTCAATGTTAGAAACTCAGTCTCCTTATTAATGAGAACAATGGACTGCTTTCATCAGTGCAATACATTATCAACTGGTGATTTGTGGTACCAATCTAGCTTCAGGTTCTTTAATCACATGTATGATTATAAAATAAATGCCGTAATGCCTTTTAAAATTGATCCAGTCCAGTATAAGAAGTTCTTATGCATCTGTAAAGAGTAAAATCTTCATAAATAAAGGAAAGGAAATTCTTTTGTACCTGATCTGACATGTCATGCTATACGGCACTTGAAAGCCTAATGGCAGTATAACTCACGATGGTGGCATAATCAAGGTAAACAACAATATCTTTAGGAAACCACAGCTAAGCCATAATCAAATAAAGCAAATCATATATCACCACACCACGCAAGCCTTTAATCCCAGCACTCGGGAGGCAGAGGCACGCAACTTTCTGAGTTCGAGGCCAGCCTGGTCTACAAAGTGAGTTCCAGGACAGCCAGGGCTATACAGAGAAACCCTGTCTCAAAAAACAAAACAAAACAAAACAAAAAGAAAGAAAGATAACTCAAAATGTTCATCCTCTTCCCCCAGTCTTCCATGACTGTCCATCGTAGTTGAAGTAGTTTGCAACCTTATAATATAAACCATCCTGTATTAATCATCTCTGGTTTTTGACATTGTATTCTAAATTGTTTCATTACAAGGTTGAAACAGGAAATAAGGCAAGAAATTATCAAGCCTACTGCCAGTGTTACTCCAATCGGAAAGAAATTCTAGCTGACACTCTACTGAATACTACTTGACTCTCATGTGCAAACTTCTCTAAGTGAAAAATATATTCAAACATGAGAACAACCTGCCAATACTTACCAAAATGAAATGATATACTGAATTACGTAGTATGTTGTAAGACTGCAAAATCCATTACTTGTGAAGAAGTATGACGTGAAGTCGAAATGTTTTGATTAATACATAAAATAAGGGTAGTGCTAATCTCACTGGCTAATCTCAATTCAATTTATGTTTGTTTTTTTCTTGTTATTGTGCCTCAATTTAAAAAGAAATAGAATAATGTGGAAAATTATTTGTCAGTGTCTTAAAAGCAAACATAAGAGGTCTGCACTAAAATTTATTTTTATATTTGTGTGTGTACACTCATGTGTGTGGGCGTGCATGTGTGTGTGCATGCATGTGCATGCATGTTTGTGTGTGTGCATGTGTGTGTGTGTGTGTGTATACATGCCACAGTGTATACATGGAGATCAGAGGACAGCCCACTGCACTTGGGTTTCTTGTCCCATCATTTGAACGCTGAGATTTGAACTCTATTCATCATTCTGGAAGGAAGAGCTCTTATTAGCTGAGCCATCTCATCGCCCTAGATCTGTCTATTCAAATATGTTCATAGCATAATTTTATTTCTATCTCTTTATTGGCAAATTATGTGGCAATTTTCACTTTGTTTTTTCAAATTATTTCCAGGATAAGCTTAAACAAAATTCTTTGATTTATGCATAAACAATTCAGAATAACTGATAACATTCATACCATGTATAATGTAAACCATCCAACAAATATGACACTAATAACTATATTGTTTCTGAATATCTATAATATGTCCCTGATATAACTGGAGACTGAATTCTGTTGACACAAAATTTCGCAGATGCTGATGCTCAAATCTAAGATAACATAATATTCACACAACCATAAAAATATTCTGTAAGCTGTTCATTATTTCTAGATGTCACACAACTCCTAATACAACCTAAATGGACGGTGATACATTAAAGTCTTTAGTTACTCAGTCCAAACACAATATCTTTTTTCTAACCATTGTCTATTTCTATCCATTATATCACCTACAAATGCCTTACAACACCTACAATAATGTAAATATATGGGATCACATGATGAAAATTTTGTACCTATTCAGTAAAGGCAGAATTTTTCCAAATATTTTCTGTTTCCACCAAGAAAATGAAATCATTGGATATATAAAGCATAATTTATAATATATGCATGATTAGCATGATATATATCCATTTATTTAAGATACATATCTTTAGGTTCTGTCTAAATCATAATATCTAAGTTGATTTGTTTGCATTTTTTATATCTAAGGTAGAACAAAGTGAAAAATACTACAATCATGGAGTAAAGTCATTGTCCTATAGACCATTACAGCTGGCAGTACTCTAGTACTTAGATAAACATTGTCATTTAATATTTTACTTTATTGATGAATGCCCACAGATAGATTTTATGTATACTAATGATGAGTCTCTATGAAGACCCAAACTGATTTTATTTTGCTGAGAAACATCTTGTAATGATAACAATAATCCTTGGCTGAAATTTAACCCTCAAAAAACAGTATATATGTTCCTAGAATGTAGGATATTTGGGCAGGGTTCTTGGATCGCATACATAAACTCTGGGTTTGACTATAGAACTGCATAGTCTGGGTCTAGAAGCATGGGCCAGAAGAAAGTTAGAATTAGAAAGTTAAAATCAACAAGATCAGAACTTTAAGGTCCACTTTGGATACACTGTACAGTTGTGATCACTATGAGTTACATGAGACTGTTTTAAAACCAACAGGCAAAACCAACAGGTCATATTTTAAAATCTGTTTTGAAAGCTGGGACCAATAGCATGCTCTACTCTAATTGCATCTCTGCAGAGAAAATATTAAGTATTTAGTGGGGGAAAGTTAAATGTCTATATCATTAATTTTAAGAAAATTTAAAGGAAAAGAAAAATCTATAAAACAGCAATTTTGATAAATCATCTAGAAAAAAAAAACATTTATGGCAAAGTTCAGCTGGCAGTTGGGAGCACTGTGTGATCATCATGTACATTTCTCTTTTTTTCTGCCAGTACATAACTTGTGGTGGAATGCATGAATATAAGAAAATGTATTTGCATAAACTATATGAATAAATTACATGGAGAAATATATTGCTTTCTGCCTGGTACAATTACTCTTGAAGACTGGCAGAGAAAACAGAATTGTTCACTTGAGAACACTCAGAATCCCACAAAACATGAAACTAAAGGTTCTTCACATTTTAAAACTGAACAATTCATAAGAGTTCAGTAAGCAATTACAAAACAAACATTTGAACTCATACTTGAGTTGGTCACGTGAATGCAAATTCAGATTTCTGTGAACTAGGTAGAAGAATGAAATCCCAGACCCACAACAGACTAACAGATTAAAGGAAATGCTCATTTTCATGGTGAACAAGGAACACAGACACTTGTATTTCTTTAATGTACCAGTGAAAATGCAAATGAAAGGTTTGAATATTGTTCACTCTTACGTATCAATCCCATGTCACATGCCTTTAAAATTGCATAGAAAGAAAAGCAAAGAAAGTACAGAAATTATACTGTGGCTTCCGGAATATTCAAACATTTTTAAAGAGCTGTAAAAAGGAAAACAAAAACGCACAATAATGAAGCAAAACTGGAAGAAAATTTTCCTTTAATCTATAGAAGGAGTAGGCCTGTCTATGCTTTTTATTCAACCATGTATCTTTGATCTATATCCATGATCAAAATCGTCAGCATTTTAATGACTCAAAACACATGACATAAGCCATTAATGTAATGGAAAATGCAAAACCTAGAAAACCATAAAGCTGGAATATGTGTTGCCCATGACACTCAATCAAAACATCCCCTCAACTATGTGAACACCAAAATTAGGTAGAATTTACAGAGAAACTCTTGTAAGCATTGAGAATTTCTTGGTCCCTCTATGCCTTTCGACTCTGTTTCTTTTAATCTTAAATGTTGGCTGAAGTACCTGATGGGACTAGATGTAGAATCAGGATCTCTTGCCATTACAGTACCAATGATTGTGCCTACTTCAATATCCTCGTGAACCTCAAACAGATAGGAGGATCGACTGAAAACAGGAGGCTCGTCCACATCTTCTATGGAGATTTTCACAATTGTAGTATCTTTGAATGGCCCTAGATAATAAAAACGTGGATCCACATGGGTGTTTTCTGCCTCCACCTTCAGAGTATACAGTCTTCGGTTCTCATAGTCAAGTGGCTGTATGAAGGCAAAAATCATTAGTTAGATTTGGGGCAATGGGATGTCTGCTGTTCCCATGTTACATCAGGACTTAAAGATCCTGAAAGTTGTTCATTATAAAAAAATATTTTAAAAAATTGACTCTGTTTTAGAACATAGAAAAATAATTAGATTATTGCAGAAATTTGGATGAATATTAAATTTATCTCATAAGGGTAGGAATTTCATCTAAAAATGGGTTGATAAGTTGTAAACTTCTGTGTGTACATGTACTTGATGATATACAGGTTATGACTCAACTTTTTAAGGCAATAATTCCTAAATTTTAAAAATATGGAACGTTAAAAAAAAAGAAAAACTTTGTCAAAGTATTTCCATCAGTGTAATGGATTCATGGAACTATGAAGTCTTATGGGATTTCAAACTCTAATAAAACTCCAGCAGTTATAAGGCACATTCAAGATAAACAAAATGCTATAAAATGAGGGAAGAAATAGTTATATTAGCTTTATGAGAATACAATTTCATGATGTATTATAAAGCAAAGGAATGTTTGCAATTGAGATAATTTAGAGATCACAGATTGTAAACATAATTTCTTGACCTATAAATATTGCACAAAACATTCCTTGCTTAGTTTTTCTACATTGTTTTTTCACACAAGGAAATCAAAGATTCTGTGTGGATTATTGCTACTCCCTGGTTAATTATTGCTACTTCCTATTTATGATAAAAGTGACTTTCTAGCATAGCTAGTCACTTGGAGTAATAATTTGTTGTGTGTCCTTTGCCTTCAATATCATCCCAGGATAATTGTATTGGTTACCAATATCTCAGTGGTTACACTTCTCATGATATTTTTTGTATCTAAATAGAAATTTGCCTTATTTTTCTTGTAATGATGGAGCCAACTGGAAAAAAAAAAAACCTGGCTACCTCTAAATTCTATCACTGAGCATATGTTAGCAGTAGATTTAATTTATATAGCAGAAGGGGAAATGTGAACAATTAAATTATGTTCCAATCCATTCTGTCTCTTTTTATTAGCAACTCTAATTATTGGCTCATGCATCTGGATAGCATGCTATTTTTATGCCCCCAACTGTGATGATATATTTCCATTATTAGTTATTAACTGCTCTTTAAGAAAACATTGTTTTTACCGTGGGGTTTAATAACATGGCTCAAAAATATAATTACACATATATAAACTTGCCTGTTTTCTTTTTCAAATCTCAGGTTTCATGTTACAAATAAGGGCATATATTCAGAATGTCTAACAAGCTCTCATACTAGAGCCTTCTCATTTACGTGTAATGTAAAACCCAACTGAACAAGACCGTGGAGTTTCCTTTCGTAGCTAATGTAAGAGCAAACAGCACACAAGGAAATGTCTACTCCCTTGACAGAGATACTGGTTTTTGGTGAATCTGAACACCTTTTTTACAGTGATGATGCCTTCCTGTGTGTCCTTCTCAGTTATAATGTCAAACATATCTGTGCCATCTCCATCAATAATGCGGTAATCCACTTCAGCATTTTTCCCCGTGTCAGCATCAGTGGCTTTTACACTTCCCACAGCTGTGCCAACTGGAGAGGATTCAAGAACTCTGAGATGGATGGTGTCTGGACAGAACAAAGAAAATGTATAAATGTTAATATGCATATCTATATATGTGTGTGTATATATACATACTACTGCATTACCATATGTACACATATATGTACACATACACACATGTATACATATGTATGTATGTGTATGTATACATATGTGCATACATAAGATTTTTAGAGAATATTCAAAGTAAAGTACATGTAAAATGATATTGTATAACTTATGCTCTATGTTAGATGTTGATAAACTAGTACTTTGACTGCACTTATGAAACCTAGGAGAAAAATGTGGGTCTTTGTGGATACTGTCCTGTATATGACGTTCTTAATAGTACCAACTGCTAATAGTATCAGGATTTTTGAATTTGAAAATTAAATTATTTTATTTCACTAGTGTCTGGGTCCCGAATGGCACCTGCATGTGTTTACATAATCAGAACCAATCACCTGATGCAGAGTGAATATTTGCACTTAATATTTTCCCAGGCTATGTGAAGTTATTTACATCTCCTCCTTTGGCTGGAGATCAAGACAGTTCAGAACGGCACGGAACCAGTCACAATGTATAGGGATCTCATTTGTATTTGTGACAACAAAAATAATGCACAGTCTCTGTCGGAAATAAAAGGATGCCCTTCACAGAGTATATAAACTAGATTCTGAAAAAAAAAAAGCCTCTTTCCTTGTGGAGTAAAACATGGGTATATCTAAGTCCTCGGCATACCTGCAGACATTTCCAACATGAACCTCCCCTACCACTAATGTGATTTATATTTTAACACCTGGTAGTAAACTGTAATTTCTGATGGGTTAATCAGCTGCAAGCACACTTCTGATTATAGCACCCACGTGGATGGATCTTAATTCTCTTTAGTATACAAAATAAGGTCCAGACCTGTTAAATTATCCTGGCATTGCCTTAGTATTTCTTTCTTGAGGTCTTTTACCTTTACTTCTAGTGTTACTTCTGTGAAAGATCTGTAGTAAAGAACGACTTAAATATTTTTTTCTGGACAAAAAACTTTTTAGGTCATTTTTTTATATTTATCTCATATTAACTTGTATATGATAAATTATTTCCCCATTATCCTCAAATATTATCATTGAGGTCACCAATTTTAAAAAAAGAAAAATGTCCTTGAAATGTGGTCTTGCAGGGGCCTTGTAATTCTATAAAAGGGGCCTCAGCACAAGTGACATTTTTTGTGTTTTTTTTTCAAACTTTGTTTTTTTATTCACAGTACATCCCAATTGCACCCCTGCCCTCCTCTCCTCTCAGTCCCGCCCTTACAAATCCCTCATCCTATTACTGGCATTCCCTTCTCCTTACAGAAGGGAAAGCCCACTAGGTTATCACCCCATCCTGGGACATCTAAGCACGACTAAGCACCTTCTCTCTGACTGATGTCCAGTCAAGTAGTCCAGGTAGGGGGAGAGGATCCTACGGCAGGCAACAGAGACAGCCCTCCCCCCAGCCCACTTCATGGGAATCCACATAAAGACCAAGCCATACATTTGCTACAAATGTATGGGGGCCTTGGTCTAGCTTGTGCATTGGCTTTGGTTGATGGTTCAGTCTCTTGAAACCCCCATGGGCTCAGATTAGCTGACTGTGTAAGTCTTTCTGTGGTATCCTTGACCCCTCTTGCTCAGTTGGCTTGCTCACATCATTGGCTCCTGGCTTGCTCAGTTCTATCTCCCTGTTTTTCACCCAAACTCCTTGAGCTCCTTCTGATGTTTGCCTATGGGTCTCTGTATCTGTTTCCATTGCCTCATGGTTAAAGCCTCTCAGGAGACAGTTATGCTAGGTTCCTGTCTACAACCATGGCAGAGTATTATTAATATTGTCAGGGGTTGGCTCTCTTCCCATGAGATGGGTCTTAATTTGGGCCAGTCGTGTATTGGCTGCTCCCTCCATCTCTGCTTCATCTTTATCCCTGTGCATCATGTAGACTAAGATAAAAAAACACAAGATGACTGAAAAGGATGGTGAGGCTGTGATGAAAGGGGAACACTCCTCCATTGATGGTGGGAGTGCAAACTTTTACAACCACTTTAGAAATCAATTTGAAGTTTCTCAGAAAATTGGAAATAGCTCTACCTCAAGAACCAGCTGTACCACTCCTGGGCATATACTCAAAAGATACCCCACTATACCTCAGGGACACTTGCTCAACTATGTTCATAGGGGGTTTATTTAAAATAGCCAGAAACTGGAGACAACCTAGATGTCACACAACTGAAAAATGGATAAACAAAATGTGATATACTACACAACTAAATATTCAACTATTAAAATCAAAGACATCATGAAATTTGCAAACAAATGGTTGGAACTAGAGAATATCATCCTGAGTGATTTAACATAGACCCAGAAAGACAGGAATTGTAAGTACACTTAGACTTTAGCCATAAAGTTCAGGATAACTATGCTACAAGTGACTTTTTTACAACATAATGTTGGAGCTCAGTGTAGTCTCATACATGATGTTCTATGTATTATTATATGTACTTCCAGTATCCCAATGGAGACAGCAAGATTTCACTCCTGATTTGGCTACTCTCCTACTGATGCTATTTCTTCCTAACTGTTTTTTTTTCCTCTGGAACCCCTGAGCCCTGAGTGGCCCAGTGTCTCAGCTGGAACTCTCCTTCATGTACCTGTTCAAAAGCAAACTTACTATGAAATCACTATATAGTAGATGAAAAGACATGATCAAAAACAGAATATTTCTGCTGTTATATTTTCTTTCCCATTCTATTGATTAACACTTATTTTCCATCTGTGAACCATGAAAGTAAATAGACTTTGAGTATTTTTTTCAATATGGTATTCTCAGTGGGTTCTTTTGACTTTTGTTATAAAATATTAACATTTATTTGCAGTTTAGATATAGTAGTTGACTATTGTGTAGAAGTTTCATAATTGGTTTATGAAGTCCTATGTCTTTCTAAATTGAATCAATGGTTGAAAACTTAAAAGCCCACAATACACTCCACATTACACAGCTAGAATTTTGAGGTAGCGTATTGGTTAAAGGACTTACAGTACAAACTAGAGGCCAAGTTAGGGAGAGACAGGATTGCAATTAAGGACATGCTCACGTGTGCTTATGCTGCCTCATTGTAAGTACATACAAGACATACAAACATGAGAGGAAAGGACAAACTGAAAACTTTAAAACAATAGAAAATTAACTTCTATAGCATGTAAATAAGGCACAAACACTGGGCCACTGAGACAGGAGTGGGTGGGGAGGTGGGGGAGCACCCTCATAGAGGCAGGAGAAGGAAAGAGGGGATAAGGGGATAGTGAAGGGGAAACTGGGAAAGGGGATAACATTTGAAATGTAAATAAATAAAATAACCAATAAAACATGAAAAAAATCCAAAGAATTAGCAGAAAATTCCAAATGGTTTGTAACAGATGCACTCAAGGAACCTAAACACACTATGCAAAGAGAAAACAGGACGAGAGAGAAATGTATTACTTTACACAACCATGAACAGAGAATGAAAAAATGAGTATTAAAATTAATATTATGGCATAAGAAACTAACCCAACACTCAAAGAAATAAGTGCTAAAATAAAAACAAGGAATCATGAAGCTGTAAACAGTCACACACATACAAATCCCCCACAAAACTAGCCAACTTATTTTTAGAGACTTATCTAAATAAACAGATATTTAACAATTATGGTCTGACCTCCTTTGTTTTCCCTTTCTGATACTTCTAAAATAGTACTTTATGCATTTATCTCTTCACAAAAGCATTCTTTTTAAATGTCAGTATTTTCAACAGCGGCCTCTGGACAGCGTTTAGCTGCGTCACGTGGTGTCTGTGGCTTGTGACTGAGAAAGCGATTGTTGATTACTTGCTTACACTCTCCCTGCCAGTTTTCTCTGTCAAGTTAATATGCATTTATTTATAATTTATGTAATCGATGGCTCTTTTATGGAAAATGCCTTGAGTTTGTACAAATATCTTTATGTCTCATCGAAAATCTTCACCCTAAGTTTTGCATCAATCAGTGACATAGGCAACATAATTAATTGGGATGAATGATGGTGATCTTGATTTTCTATAGCTTAATAATATTATTTGCAATTCTATGAAAGAAAGCACTCTTTTTACCCCATCCATTATTGCTTGTTTTGTAATTATAGAGATTATTAGTGACCAGTTTGGCCTCAAGAAGAGTTGATTTGCTCTGTTATATTTTCTTTATTGTTTCCCTCTATCCCATAGAATACTACAATTTCCTATTGCAATTCTTCTAGATTTGACATCGGTCAACTGCCCACTTGCCTTCAATTTTTTCTTTCTCACATTCTCCCATAATTACCTAAATCTTAAGAAGAATGTATTTTATATTGTTCTAATAAGTTTCCTGCCCAAGGCAAAAAATCAAGTAGGTATTCATATAGTTTTAGTTTACCAGAAAAATAATTCAGAAAATTTTAATGAAGTACAGTGTTCTAGAATCACAGATCATTATATTCCTGTGTAGTAATATATAAGTATGTTAAAGGCAAAAGGAAGTTACTTTTATCTACTTGAATAAAAATCTAATACATTTTTGAGAAGATAATTCCAATAGCACTAAGTTAATATCTTTCAGTATACCATCTTATCTTTCAAAAAAGCCACATGTACATCTCTGCAAAAAGAGATTTTCAGTGCTATGGTTAGTAATCAGTAAAAAAGCTGATACAATCCAATGGCAGTGTAGGAGTTCTTAAGTCAGAGTATTGCTACACTAGAGCTAATGACATGACTTGACTTTTAAAAAAAATTAAATTTGCCATTTATTCAGTTTTTTTTTTCTATTTTACCTATTGTTCTTTTATATACTACAACCTGACTGCCAGTCTCACCCCAAATTTTCTTCTCCCAGGCTCTTTTCCTTCACTCTCCTCTTTTCCCAGATTACACCTCTCTTTGTCTCCTCTCTCAAAAGATCACACCTTCCATGGACATCAACCAAATACGGCATAACAAGCTACAGTAAGAATAGACACACATACTCACATCATGGCTGGATGAGGTAACCTAGTAGGAGGGAAAGGGTCTCAGTGGAACATGCCTTGACTTCTAATCTCATGTTTGAGTACCAGTTACACACTACTTCTGAAAGTTACTGCTGAGAAAGGTGTAGAATTCCGTGATATTAACTTTCAAATCTTTCTTTTCAAATATTATTTACTAATGTTGGTGTTTTCCCACTCGTACTATGAGCATAGTCTTGACTGAGTAGTGTCATTTTTAAATCTGAGGATTTGGAAAAAATAAGGCAAGGATTGCTTGATAGACCTGAACTAAATGAACTACCAGAGAGTAATTATATTATAGAATAATAAAAAAAAATAAAACCTAACCAACTTGTAGCTAGAGGCTACAAAATTGGATAAATATTAAGAAAATGAAAGATTCACTCAATAAAGCCATTAAACTGGGCTTGTTTTTCACAATGTTAGCTTAATAATTTAGTCTGATCTTTTAACTGAAAATGTGATTAATGTCTTTATGTTATACAAAGGCATATATATGATATGTATCATCTTATTATATATATATGTATATATATGTGTGTGTGTGTGTGTAATAAAATATATAGTTTTCAAACTGCAACAAAATGGTGAGCATGAGAAGTAGACATATTATTTTTGCCTGTGTACATTTGTCATGCTGAAATAAAGTTATCATAATTTTGATAGGTCCATGAAGCTCTAACAAATGGTGGTCAATTCTTTAAAACCTACAAGAAAGTTACTGAGGTAGCAGATAGACTCCACAATAAAATCGAAGTAGCTGGATATCTTGTCTCACAGCTATAAATAGAACACTTGAGAGGATGAGGAAAGGGGGGGCGATTGCCATGAGTTCTAGGCCATAGGGTATACCAGAGATAACAAAATGCTTCCTATAAAGTTTAAAGAAGAATTGTATACAGACTGGCCCCTAAATGCAGCATTTCAAATTCACAGCTTGGTTTCAGATAACCTGGCCTACTAGATTTTTACAGACATAGATAGTTTTAACTATGAGGGAAGCAGAATAACTGCCACATCTAAAATAGGTTAGGAGTAGGGTTTTAAAGCAGTCTAAAATTACTTCAGACAGAATCTGTACACTAGAAAGAAAAGACTCGTGCCAACACTACCTGGGGGTTCCTTCTTGGTGGTTTCTTAGACCTCTGTCTTCAAGAGCTTTCTTTTGAAAATAAGAACTAAAGGACATGTATAAGGTGGGAGCAGTATATTTTAACTCTCTGAACATTTAGTTAGATAGAGTTCAACCTTAAAGCCACAAAAAGTAAAGAATTTTAACACACCCATACACACAGAGAGACACATTAGATGTGATATCAAATAAGGAAAGACTAGAGGCCATGTATGCGAGAGAGAGAGAGAAAGAGACAGAGAGAAACAGACACAGAGAGAAACAGAGACAGACAGACAGAGAGACAGACACACACTCAGAGAGAGAGAGAGAGAGAGAGAGAGAGAGAGAGAGAGAGAGAGAGAGAGAGAGAGAGAGAGAGAGAGAATTTGGATTGGGCCTGGCATAGGCTTTAGAAACCTCAAGCCCACCTTCAGTCACATACCTCCAAGAAGTCTACATAAGGGTAGGGGTTGGAGAAAGATGAGAAAGGAAAAAAATAATGTAATTATATTTTAAATTCAAAACCAATAAAAATCTTTAAAAACTATGAAACCATTAAACAATCAGAAATAAATTTTAAAAAGAAGAAAAAATTTTAAGATATAGAACAATAGGTCAAATGTTTTTTGGACACACACACACACTATATATATAATAGTGTGTGTATATATATATATATATATATACACATATATACATACATATGTATATATATACATATATTACACACATGTGTGTGTACATTCATAGTCATTTAGATTTTTATAAGTAGATGCCCCCATAATTTTAGTTAGCATACTGGGTCTGTCTTTTGTCTACAATAATTCCATCTGCAACAATCCTACAAATATACACATACACATCTACTGAATGTTTCTAAAATGTGTAAATTAATTTATAAGTCAATATAAGTCAATGCATTGTTGATTGTCATCATGAATGATTTCTGAAATAAGAAGCAGTTAAGATCTGGTAAAATAAAAGGTAAGAATATGAATAAGTCATTCTACACTCAAAAATTTATAAGTAAAAAATAATGCAAAGAAATAAAACATGTTATACATGATGAGAACATAGTTTAGTGCCTATATTAACAAACATATGCTAAAGGCTCAAAGAACAACAAACACAGATGGCCGAGTAGAAAAATTAGGTTTGATGTGGAAAACCATTTACAGAGAAATAAATCATAAAAATAGATACGCAGTGTGCCAAACCAGAGCTATGAAATTACAAATTAAAAGGATGATTTGAAATTTTTTTATACCTACTGAACTTATAAAAATCAAGCCTTAGATTTTATAAGTAGATGCATCCACATGTATAATACACGTGTGTGTAGACAGTCTACATATTTATAAGTACAGGGCATCCATTGACAAATCTAACATGAAAAGCACCTTGTACAACAGTTGCCCTGTTTAGTCTAACAGAAGGTAAATTAGGCACAGGGATTTTGGTTGTATATGTTTCCTGAGACTCCCAGATCTGTCAGTTCCCTATGTGCACATCACCTGAGCTTTGGGCGTATCTACCTTGAGGCTATAAGTGCTATTTACAACCAGAACCTGCATACTGGGGCCATAACTGTCACGAACCTATGAGGTCTAAGTTACATATTTCAAAGAAGGTCACAGTTGACATTCTGGGTAGTAAAAGTATTGAATTCAGCTCACAAAAGGAAAAGGTAATGGGAATATATATTGTGGAAATGAATGCCTCACAGTTACATAAGCATTGATATCTGCAAAGATGCAGAAACAAAGCACAGAGTGGTTGCTTTACAAATAATAATCAGACCAAACCCAGAAAATCCAAATATCAAAATCAAGTGAATGAATGAATAGCCAAGCACATAAACATACCCCCAACTCCCATCTGGTAGGCTGGGCTTTCACCTATGTTCCTGTGCCAAAGAGGTAATGACCAGTAGGTACAGAGTATCGACATGAAATTGAAAAGTCATGTTTTGACTGAAGGACATCTGGTGATGAGGCAAGGAGCTGATGGAGAAGAGTCTCCCATGACAGGAGTTTGTGTGCAACAGAGTCTTGTAGCTAGCTCCTGACTACAATGAAACTTCAGTTTGTTTCTTTTGTGTTTTTATAGAAATGGTGATTTTTTTCCCCCAAAACAAAAGTATAATGCTGCTTGAATCAGAAGAAGATTAATACACAAGAGGGCAAAGCTGCCTTTTTTTTTTAACTTGAAAAGATTGCAAAGGGACAATGAAGTTTTTAAGAGTCATGTCCACCCATCTTCACAGAGAGTTCTGAGCGTCCTCTTTCTCCCTCCCCTATTTAACTTCCATCTCCCAGTCATGGTGGGTTTTGTCTTTCTACCCAACAAAAGTTAATGTTTAGATGTTGGTCTTGGTCATTTGCCAACTAATTTTAAAATAAAGGAGGCACTGTATATACTTTGCATAAAGCCACCCCCCTGAAAAATAAAAAAAAGGAAAAGTCATGTTTCTGAAATTTAAAGAAATTATACATTTTCTCTACTGTGAAACTATCTTTGTGAACCTCCAAGAATAAAAGAAACTTGCTATAAAAACTGGAGTACATTGAATAGTATATGGTTTGACCTCTTTGATATAGACCCAAAATACTATTACAAAAGTAGTGATCATGCCAATAAAGCCCACAAAACCCCTACTCTGCCCAAAGAAGTATAGGCAACTGAAAAACTCTGGGAATGGAAGAGAGGGAGTTCCCTGGGAAAAGGTCACCATTAGTGTCCGGTGCCAAACAATCAGCTCTGAAATCAGGTGTACAAAAAGAAGTCTATGAGTCAAAGTGATTATATTTAGGAATAATATTCTCTATGAACATATATATGTATACAAATAAATAGTTTAAAGAAGAAAGAAAATAAAAAAGAACCCCTGAAATTAAAGGAGAGGTAGGTAGGGTATATGTGACAGTTTGGAGTGAAGTAAAGGGACAGAGATATGCAATAAAATTATAATATCAAAAGAAATCACCGAAGCAAAAATAGCAGATGAATCAACATAATATTAATAGTAAGCCAGGAGAGATTAAGTGGGCTAGAGGGTAAATAAAACTAATATATAACTTAGAATTACACATGAGGGAATGAACTCAACTGTCACTGGGACTTTTCTAAAAGCATGCTAGAAAATTAGCAATGTCATGGAAATTTGATGATAAAATTATTTTGGCCCTTGAATGTTTACTCTAACCACCATATTAATTAAATTTGATTCCCTGAGGAAGACAGTTTCATATTCAGCCAATTCCTTTTGGTTCTTTTTAAGTAACTTGGTGAGGAATGTATCCCAGGAAACAGAGAGCTAAATCAAGACCTAGAGGTCCAAGAAATTCATGAGCATACTGTCTACAAAGAAATGAGAAACTGCCTGAAACATGAAGTTAGCCCAACTATAGAAATGTACAAAAATCACTGAGCCTATGATCGGATAGTCACACCAAGGGTTCTAGGACTGCTGCTGTGGACTTGACCTGCTCAGTGGAGAAAATGAAACTAATGAACCTAGTTGGAGCACTGGCACCCGTTTTGCTAAACTACCAAGAAATAAAAAGAATACACGTTTCAGAAACCTGTAGATTAACCCTATATCACCTTGAAGGAGGACCAGTTTAAATCCATTGCTTGTGAGGAATTAAATTATAAAAGATGAAATATGGAGAGGGCACAAATGTATTTTGTTTAGATGAATTTAAGTCGTCTTCTTAAGGAGTCTGGGAAGGTGGCTCAGTGGGTCGGAGAGTGTGATGAACATGCAGAAAGGATGTGGATATAGGAAGGACAATAACTCCAAGAGCAAAAGGAGCAGTGGCATGAGGCTCATTGAGACATTTTGGCTGCCCAAGAGAATCCATGTCATAGAATAAGGTTAAGAGTAAAAACAGGGAACCCCAAGACCTATGCTCACCTCCTTGTGAGCATAGCCCCACCTGTATGCAGAATTCCCATGCAACTTTAACACACACACACACACACACACACACACACACACACACAAGGGATGAGGAAAAAGGCCAAGAGAAAGAAAAGAGAGAAAGTTCTTTGTTCCATTAATTTTAATTTCGTGTGGATTTCACCGTGGGTATGTGCCTGAGCCTTTGTCCTACATTTTTATTTTTGGCTTGGATCTCTTTGATTGCTTAGCAGCATGTGCTTAGATCTGAAAGTCTGTTCACTTTTAACTTGGTATCTTGTATGTCTGTTCAAGTATTGAAAGTTATCAGTTCATTTAACTTCTTGGTTAGCTTAGAGACAATATTCATTATGGGATTTGATACTGTTGAGGTAGTACTATTCATGCTGATTTTTAGTAGCTTCAACAACTTACACAGAAAAGGGAATACGTTTTATTGGTTTAAAATACACCCAACTCTTTTGAATTTATTGATATCATTATATTGGCTATCATCAGTTCTCATCCATTAGAAAGTATTTATGTAAATGAATATAAAGATACATTAATTTTTTTCCCTCTGTACTCAAAGGAAATTATCTTCAAATTGTTCCAGAATTTTCTGGAAAAAAATGACTGAATTCACTCATCAAAATAGTGTAAAGTTAGTTCTGACAAATAAACCAAAGAGTTTCATGAAAAAAAATCCCCATGCTGGCCCACACTCCCCGAAACTGCCTTTTGGTATGGCATCAGTCATTAGCTAATGGGAAGCATTCTTCTTCAGTGTTCTGCAAATATAATTTAGAATGCCTTCTTTGGAAACACCTTTTGCTCATAACCAATTTTAAAGGTTCATTTGTGAGCTTTAAATATAGGAAAGCGTGATGCATCAACACTCTACTATTTATTTCTGAGTTGCTTATGCTGCTCACAGTATCTCGGTTTGTCATACAAACTGATACTGCTTTAATCGAGAGCCAGTCTGTTCTCTTTCCTGGGTTAGTCTCCATGCGAGTCGAGAGGCAGAGAACTGGAGTGAAGAAGCTAAGATTCTTATGTACACACTGACAAAGGCAAAGGAACACAGCCCTGGTGTCCATCTCGTTTCATTTCTTTTTAAAGACATCTATTTGCATGCTACTTATTTTTTATCTTACACTTGATGGAGCTTTAATTATGTGGCTAGCTTTTCTATCAATTTCAATTTATAGTTGTTTGAAATTCATTCCCAGGTGTCAACTTGAATCATCTGCTTCTCCTTTAATGATTAGGGTGCGCAAATATTTCTTCCTGGTGAGGATGCTCTTCTGATGGTTGTTAGCTCAAGCACCTGGGTCTGCATGTAAGACGATGCTGCAAAGAGGCCTTCCCAAAAACAGCAACCCATGTAGTGCCATAAAGTAGAACACTTCCAGGTTGATACTGAAAACCTCCCATGACACCAGAATTGTCATTATCCAAAACTTCAGTCACCTTTGAGGCATCCTTAGGTTTTCAGTATTTCAGAATGTTGTCCAAGGTCACGTGCTCTACTGTGCATTTCACTGACAGGGTTTCTGTGTTGCAGGATTAAAATCTTTGCAGATTTTTTTTGTAGTCAAATTAAAAACAATTGACAGTTCAATTTAAGTAAGGGACATTATATAAAGCATAATCAGACTAACAGGTGTGACGGGTGACGTCCTTTAGAACAACAAATGAAATGCCAGAAATCAGTCCAGACAGGGACAAGGGCAAATTGCTTTTCTTCAGGTTTTGAGCTTAGGAACAAATAGCTGCTATTTTGTTTTGTTGATAACAACAAAAAATGAGGTTGAAAGAGATAATTTTTCTTAATCCTTTGTTCTCTGCCCTTGTTGCTATCACATTTACATAAGAAGTTTCTACTTTTCAAGGTGAAGGTTTTTGAAAATGCTCCACATATACGAATCAACAAAATAATTTAACATTAGTTTAATTTTTTTATTTGCTTTGTGTGTAATCTTGTTGCAACATCTCAGAGCTGTATAATAATGGCAAACAATACTTGCTTTAAGAAAAATGACACAATTATGCACGTTTATAAACCATTCCATTGTATAATGCTCAAAAGATGTTTTTTAATGAGCTTAACAGGAAGAAATTAAAAACAAGATAAAGCTCCTTGGAGGCAGTGCAGGGTAGTTAAGGAAATTATGCAGTGCTAAATGGGCGTTTAGGAGAAAGCAGAGGAGATTTGAAAGTCACACTGGAGACTGACAAACTGCTAAGGCTTCCGATTTGAAGACTCTCACCAGAGGAGACAGAAAACGAAATCTGTGAGCACAGGAGACAGAATCACCAGCTTAGTTTGGGGCATTTAAGTTAAATTGGAGCCAAAAGCCAGGCTGGATATTTTCGTTTCCTCCCTATGCCCTTGGGGAAGGGAACATGACAACACTTTAGATAGGCTACCATTGATCTCCCAAGTCTATAGAATCTATCTTGACATTTCATCGCAATTGTCTGTCAGTATATTGCATCAATACACAGGACTGTGACTCATAGAAACATAAAAGTGTGCAAGACTGGGGAGGTTAGGATAAACTTTAAGTTAGTCTGCCATAAACAAAGGATTGCCTTGTACTTACTGGCAAGTCCCTTTCCCATCTCACCTGGAGTTTACGTGTTATTAAAACCTCCTTAAGAACAGCATAGGTGTATTTGCACAGAAAATTCTTCTCCGTTTTCTAGAAACCCTTTTGTACAGCAAATTCATATCCATATTCCAGTACTGAGAGTGTTGTCGAAGTTAATTTTCTAAGACAGCACAAAACAGGGGCTCTGGTTCCCATTATGACCTATATGATAACTGCTAAGTAGGTTAGTGTAAGGCAATTTCCATGGGAATAACTAGGCTCTTCCAGAGAGATGCCGCTTCTTCCATAGAATCCTCTTAAATAATGACATTATTTCATTACACATGAAAACTTGACTAATTCCTCTTGCTTTGCCACCCTAAACGTGTGATTTCACCGACATGTTACATGGTCTTATCTCAGATTCACATTTTTCTCCAACTTTTATATATTTACAATCCATATTTTCTGCCACATCAGAATTCAACTTGAAGTTGTTCTCTCTCCTTCCATCAACCTGCCCCTGCCTGGCTCCCTCCCTCTCCCCAGACAAGCTTTTTTGGTAGAAAGCTTCCAAAGCTTCAAAGTACTTTTTTATTGGTACCTTTGCCTTTTATCCCTCAAATCTTTTCTTGACCTGGTTACTCACTCCTGTGAATCACACACTTAAGGGATGCTGTGATCTCACTTCCCTCCTCCCTCCAGCCTTACTTCAGACACAACTCCAGTTGCCTTGAACCCTGGGGTCCAGTCAAGTCAATTTACACACCTGATACTGAGTGCTACCATTATTTATTTTACCTTCCCTAACAATGGCGACAAGGACAACAATAGCAGCCACTCTGTTGCTGATCTTCTGCTTGAAAAGCTTTACTATGTCTTAGAAGAACTTTTAAATAACGATTTAGATTGATCTTTTGACAATTCAAAATAAATTGTCACTTGTGCTTTTGGCATTAATAAAAATATAGCACACATGTTTTATCAACTATTATTTATATATATACATATATATGCATAAATCGTGTGTACTTTTGTTTATAATATGAATACATTTTGAATGTATTTGCAGGTGCGTGAACCTTCTTGTAAAAGCCGAGAATCACAGGCAATTGTGAGCCACCACCATGTGAATGTTATCTTGAAAAATTAGTAAAATCTCTTTTTTTGTTGTTATGTTTTTTGTTTGTTTTTTTGTTTTTTTGTTTGTTTTGTTTTTTTGTTTGTTTGTTTTTTGAGACAGGGTTTCTCTGTGTTGCCCTGGCTGTCCTGGAACTCACTTTGTAGACCTGGCTGGCCTCGAACTCAGAAATCCACCTGTCTCTGCCTTCCGAGTGTTGGGATTATAGGTATGTGCCACCACCACCCCGGCTAAGTAAAATCTCTTAATCACTGAGCTATCTTTCTAGCAAAAAATATAATGAGAGAAATTAAGCTTAGAGAAAATACACAACAAATATGAGGGAGGAGAAAGATAAAGATAAACTTACCAACATGCAAATAATTGAGAGTTATAGACAGCCAAGGGATAGACCTAGGACTTAATTCACTTTTACTGAATAATAAATAAATGTTATAAATAAATTGGGAGTGGGTGGGTGGGGGAGCGTGTGGGGGACTTTTGGGATAGCACTGGAAATAAATGTAAATGAAATAAATACTTAATAAAATAAATAAATAAATAAATAAATAAATTATTTACTGGAATTATTTCTAACTCATGAACCATAAGTACTTGGACAGAAATATAAATGACAGAAAATAAACAGGCAAATATTTTAAAATATTTTAGTATATATTGATAAAATCACATTAAATGCAGCTAACACAATTACAGTGTTTAAATATGGTTATATTTGTATTTCGTAGATGATATAAAAGAGAAAGGAGACCCTTTAACTTCATCTTCTTGAAGCCTCTTCCTGGGACACACCTGACAGTTGCTCTTGTTAAAGATTACTTGATAACTTTAAATATGCAGATCAGCCTGGGGCCAATATTACCTTGGGACTCTCAGTAGAGGAGAGGTTGACTCTATTTACAAAGTGAAAATCAGCACTTATTAAATCAAATCTCTCTTGTATCAGGCAGGGATTATGACAGTCTCACAGCTCGGTGATGTTCCTGCCTTAAATCCCTATGTACATTATAGAGAAATTCCTTGAAAGACCTTGCCTACTTATCTGTCAGCCTAAAATATATGGGGAACCCAGAAGTGGTTTCCTCATTTTGTTTCTCTAGCATCAGACAAATACTACCACCAAAACATACATTTCCATTTTCTATCAAAATGTATTGGTATTTAAAAATGTTTGAGTGTCATGGATGAAACTGATTAAATAAGTCATAAATTATATAAGTATATCAATCATAAATTAGACATGAGCCATTAAAGGTAAAATGGCCAAAAGAAGGTAAAGAATGTTTCTAACATGACAATTTTGGTGAAATAGTTAGATGTACCAAATTTAATTTCAAATTAAGGGGCTTTACATTATGTTTCTTATCTCCCCAAAGTAGAACCATGATCATTTTACAAATTGAGTAGTATTAGTTTACAAATTTCAGTTTTCAAATCATAAAATGGGTAGGAAGTTACAATATCTATCTCATATAGATAATGAAAAGAATAAATGAATGCATTTACGGGAATCCATATATGCTATACTAATGCTCTTTATAATTATTTTATACTGCCATTATGTTTGTTTGTTTGTTTGTTTTTTAACAAAACACATAAGCCATATTTAACCTAACGGGTTAACATCCTTAGTCAATAAAGGGAATTGACATAAAACACACATACATGCTTGCTATTAAATTGTTTCTAGACTCCGAGTGGTTCTGTTACCAAGTGATAGAGCATCTCAATTTTCTATTGCTAAAGGTAATTTTTAGGAATAGCTAAAACAGAAATATAATGAGATGGTTTTAAAACCTTTAAACGTATTTGCACTACTGAAAGAAAATCTGTTACATATAACTTTTCTAAATAAAAATTTCCCTCTGAGATACTTTGCTTTTCATTTCTGAACTGATATTAATAAAGTAAGGAACGTCAAGTAACTTGTAGGAAAAGTGGTGCAGTGTGTAATTAATTCAATCATTCAGGTGCCTTTATCACAGAACTGAAAGTTCACATGATAAACATCTCTTCCTATTAACCTGTGGTTGTTTATGTAAGACCATATGTATCAAACAAACCTTACAATTGTGTCATGAGCAATCTTTGGAGTCCACAGTTCCCCCTTCTTAAAAGCTTAGCTAGGATGGTATGACATAACATAAATTTATATGTTAGTAGTCCTTGATTTATCAGTGTAAAATGTGTGCAAAAAAACTATAATTCATTTGTATGTGAATGACAGCATGATTTTGTGAAGACTGGATTCCTAGAATCCTGTGCTCATTATTAAGAAGGATGGGAAAGTATTTGCTTCCTCCATCTTCTGTGTGTGTGGTACCTGCAAGCAGAGACCTGTGGTCTTTTTGAATTTTGAGGAACCATTTGCATCACATCCAGGGAAGAGTCGTGTTTTTCATCTCACCCTCTGATGCTTTGTCCTGCATTCTACCTGAGTTTTAACACTGTACTGACACATCTAGTCCCTTCAGAAACTGTATCCAAGTCACAGGCCACATACAGATCACTTAATCAAACAATTAGTCTCTAATGTTGAGCCCTCCTTTCTGCTGCCAACCCCAGAAAGTGGAATTGAATGGATTAAAGCATGCACTTTCTAGCATTAAAGAATGCTAAGCTCAGCCTCACCTCTGTAGGTAGAACTAGTATCCCTGACTACTGATTCTAGGCTGCATGAAAATCGGCATTAAGACATTTTCACCAGGGTGTTTGTTTGTTTATATTAAAACCCATTCAGTAACAAATCCTTTTGTCTCAGGTGTTTGTTTATTTTTCTTTCCTTCTTTATTTTTTTCTAGTTTGTTCGATGAAGAGATTCCACATATTAGTCTACAAATCTTGTCTTTTCTTAAAGATTTAAGTGAAGGAGGAAATGGAGGGGGAATGGATCTAGGGACAAATTTGGAGGGGAGATGGGAGGACTGGAGGAAGGAAGAACTGGGATATATTGTATGAGAGAAGAATTTATTTTCAATAAAAACTTAAAAAAATTTAGGGGGATATAAAGGAAATAAGATGAACAGGCCTAATATAGTCATATGTAAAGTAGGTATAATAGATGCATAAAAATGAATTGAAGCTTAAGTCAAGGAACATTACTGAGTTTATCACTAGCTGAAGAGCAATTGTTATACAGTCTTCACTAACCATAGGCATAATTGGTAATTATAAGGCCATCTTTTTCTTACTGTCCTAATGGCTGTGGATCTCAGCAGGTTTACTGTTTCTTCATTGTATCATCACATGGACCTAAGTGAATAGCAGCTTTCAATCTCAGCAAAAGCACAGAATTAGGGGGATAAGGAAACGCTGAAAGGGAGGAAGGCCCCATGCATAAAGAGCATGTGTTATGGTATCATGGCTTCTAAGGACACTTGTGTGTCTTTGTCCTTTAGTTGTAATGCAGTTCAGAAAAAGTAACATATATGGTCAAAAAGCCAAACTGCCAAATTTGGTGCATTGTTATTTTCTGAAGTCATTTGGTGACGCACAGAGATATCTGTCTATATAAATGAATTTGTAATTTTGTTTAAGAAAGAAATTGTGATCCCTAATGTTAAATGCTGAATTTGATTTATAAAATTTAAGAGGAGTTTTAAGTTTTATCTGACTTCTATATTTAATGATAGCAACCAAGTATCTTACAAATAAGCATTAGTAAACACATGTCTATACCAACTACCAATGCTGCATAGACACTGAATTATTTAATCTTACATCATCACTCTATAAAGAGTACACTACAACCCAGTGTTACTGATGATAATGAGAAATATAGAGGTCAGTTTCATTTACCACAGTCGAAGCTACTAAGTGAATTACATCATTGAGACTCATGCAGGGTTTGTTCTTGAGCTGTCCAGAAATCAAACCACTACACAAGCCAGGAACCCTCAAAAAGTCACAGACTGGAAATGCAGTTAACCTAAATGGATTAAACCTAAGTGGAACAAGGTTCATAAAAGACTTAGCGGAAAACAGTTTTACATATCCCATTAAGTGTTATATTGGTTCCATACTTTAAATATAATATTAGATTAAAGAAAATGGTGTTTTAAACATGACAAAAAGAATTTTGTAAAGATGAAATCAAGGAGGAGTGGGTGTAGGGGAGAGGGGAGATGAGGGAATGCTCAAAAGAGTGGAGGGAGAGGAAACTGAGGTTGCTGGATTGTGTGAAAGAAAAATCTGTTTTCAATTCAAAGAATACCCATGTGGTCTATTTTTATCTTTTATTTTTATTGTTTTGGTTTGCACAGTAGTTTCTCTTTTACAGACTTTGCTGAATTTTTCCCCCTTGCTTTATTCACTGGGGAAAATATTAAGGTAGTAAACTGTATATGCATTACATATATGACGGTCTTGAGGTTTCAATGACTTTGCTATACATCTAGGGTTGGATAGTTAGTTCAGCATATCTCTGTTGCTACTAACAGTGGATAGTAAATGTATATTTAACCTTGGCTCAATTGATGAATGGAGAATATAGTACTGAGTTATTATGACCCAATAAATAAGTCAATAAGTAAGATGTTATGGTGTCAAGTAAAATTTTTCATTAGAAAATTAACTATATATGCAGCTTTTTTCTGGTTTCTACTAATATGGTGACAATTATTGTTGCCACATTACTGTGTTATATTTTGTGTAATAAGCTTCATGGCCCAGTCATGAATTGCAAGTGAATAAAGGCAAATAAATATGTACTGAATGAAGGACTTACAAGGAAAACACAATGAACTAAATATGGGTTTATTGATCATATTCACTTGGAAATGTCTGGGTTTTTTCATTCAACTAGCATTTATCAATTACTTTATTGAATATACTATTCAAAGCCAAAATTTTATTTAAAATTGCTGCGAGCTTTAAATTTGATACTATTCCAAATCGACATACGTTACTGATAAAGCATCTTTTTTTCCGTGGTTGAAATATAGCTTTTATTAGATATGGTTCATGCCTCTCAATCTGCATGTTCATTTTCTTAGATTTATATATTTTATCTTATGTGTATGTGATATTTAGTTTGCATGTATGTATGCGCAACCCATGCATGCCTGGTACCCTCAAAGGCTAGAAGAGGGCATCAGATGCCTTGTGACTAGAAAGGTCAATTGTGAGTCACCAAGTGGGAGCTGGTAAACAAGCCCAGGTCCTTTAAGTGGGCAACAAGTGCTCTTATTGACTCAGCCATCTCTCCAGCTCAATTTGTTCATTATCTTGACAACAGACTCAAGATGTTAGCTCACGAATACACGTTGAATATGAAATTTTAATTTTACATTGAATTAACTAGTGTGGCTATTATTAAAATGTTCAAAGAAAAGGATTACTATACTAAGGATCACTATAGACTTCCTCTTTCTTGATGAATAACACTATATTAAGGTAAAATATGACTATTTGAAAAGGGGGTACATGGATGTCCTCTGTTGCATATGATTATGGATTAAAAACAAAAACAACTTCTTCAAAACCTCAAGTCTGATGGCATGTAAATTAAATGCCTAAATATAATCACACATACATTAAAGACATACACACACATATACAGAATATTTACAGACATATGGCAAGCAGGTTCAAATAATTCTATCTGATTTTATAAGCATTCAACACACATCATTTTAAATAAATCAATCCTAGTTATGCACTATTGACAAGAAAATCTAGGTTAATAGCTCAGAAAGAACTGCAATCCTTCTTACAGAGAATTAAGCTACAGTAAGATATTAGAAATCTTCCCAAGTAACATCTGTATAAAGTTACAAATATGATTTTAAAAAGCTCTGTAATTCCAAATTTATTTTATCACAAAGGAATTTAAGCTAAGGTCAAAAGTAAAATGTGATAACCATGAGTAGAGGAAAATTAAGAATAGACATCATGGCCAGCCCTAGAAAAATAAAAGTTCTCCCTACAGAGAATTGATTCAGCAAGTTGTATTCATATGTTGATTACTTCTTTCTGTATCCATGCAACACTGGCTAAGGGGATGCCTTGAATTTAAGGGTTGTTGGACATTGGAAGGGTGGGCAAGAGGTGTGGAAGATGTGATAAGGATATAATTATATTTACAATTCTTTTTAGAATTGAAGATAATAGGATAGAGTAGAGATCACACTGTAATGTGATTTTTTTTGCTTGATTCTTTACAACTCTAAATTCTGTCTTGAAGTGGAGAAACTAGTGAAAGAGATGAAATTATGTAGAGGCCTCAAGAGTCCAGTAGCATCCCTGTCATCAGGTCCATGTTTCACACATATAATCTACCAAGTTTTTGTAAGAAGTGAAAGTAAATAGATGGCCTATACCATCATTATCTAGTCAGAAGGTAATGGCTCTTAACTGATCCGTAATTAATTCTTAATTGATTCTGGAATTTTGGCAAATTAATTAAAGATTCCTTTATCTATATGTGGACTAGAAATATTAAATATTTTATGAGGTCTGCCTTTCCACATGTAGTGATAGAAAATCTAATTTACATTACTTCCCAAAGTTCTGACTGCATTGGCATTTATAGTCGAGTTCTTATGATTCGATGTTTTATTAAAATTTTTATCTTCAACTTAGGACCTTACTTATTAATATCTAAGTAGAGAAAAATAGTCATTATAAATTATTAACTTTATAAATGAGGGTATTCATTTTACTGGATTAAACAGTTATTGGTTAATTGGTACACATTTTGTGTGGGAGGAAGGGAGTAGTTAAGATTCAGAGTCCCCAACTCTGTAAGAGATTTTCCAAAATTACTAAATTTTACCATTTACGGAAAGTTTGTTAGTAAACCGTCACAGTGTTTTTAATTAGCTAATTGGTAATTTGTTAAGTCTGTACTTTTACTCTAGATCTTATGCTCTGCAGAATAATGATAAAAGCACACTTACTCTGGGGAAAGCGAGGTGGATTGTCGTTGACATCTGTCAGAGTGATGTTCACTGTGGTGGTTCCAGACAAACCCCCCATCTGGCCACCCATATCCTTGGCTTGAATAACCACCTGGTACTGTTCTTTGTTTTCTCTGTTCATATTTGGCAGAGCTGTTCTGATGATACCTTGGGGAAAATACAAATGCTGGGTTATCCCACTGTGTGGTACCTACCAATTTAATCAATTATCAGTTTATATATATATATATATATATATATATATATATATTTGTGTGTGTATGTATGTGTATATATATGATTTGGATAGGATACACACACACACACACACACACACACACACATATATATATATATATATATATATATATATATACAGTATGAAACTAATTTCATGTCAATCCTTAGTGTTTGTTTTGCTTGCTATCTCCTAGTAGTATCATATGCACTATAGTATTCTAAACATATAAAATCTCAAACAGATCTATTTCTATTAGCTCAATCACTTACATATTTAAGATTTTAACTATATAACCCTCAGGCTGAACATATATCTTAGTGACAAGCTTCATGTAGAAACACAAAGACATCCATCCTCAGCTACCAAATAATGGCAGCAAGGTCCTGCTAACCCAGCTTGGGAGTGGGGTGGGATGCACAGCAGAAGGGTTTCTGAGATCTACTGTTGTTTAGACAAATTGTTGGAGTTTAGGTTCACATTCTTTAAAAACAACATGTATATCTACTGAAAATTATTCCTTATGTCCCACTCCCAATGCTTAGTATTTACTTTTGTTCTCCACCTTATACTTGCAAAGATCACAAACATGGTAACTTCGGCAAACAGCAATCCATTGCTCCTGACCTGTTTCTGGTTCCACAGAGAAATAAGGCTGCCCTTGAAGGATGCTGTAAATGACTCTGGCGCTGTTTCCATAGGAAGGGTCATCGGCATCTGTAGCTGTGACTTGCACCACAGAAGTACCTGAAGTATCCAAATTCAGCTTAGTTCTGCACAGTACCAGAAGGAGGAGCAAAAGTGCTTGTTTTCATTGAAGACTTGAGTGACTTTTTACTTTAAAAATGACCACTTTAAGGAACTGTTAGACACAGTTTGGTGATAGATATAGATAAAGGCATTCAGTGTTGCAAAGGAATCCGAAATTCAACTTAACAATTACTATTTAACCAAAAAGTGAATGATTATGGACAAAATATCTAATGCTGCAGTATTTCAGAACATAACAAATATGGTCCCTTTATAAACATGGAGACCTGGTATTATTAAAATGAATTTTCAAATACTAGACTTGTTTTGAGTAAAGGGCATATCTAAATCTCAAAGGAGTAAGTATAATCTTTCTTCCCTTGTACTAATTAACTCTAAAAATAATTTGCATCTGCGCTAGAATACAATTTCGTGAATAGATTGAGTTCCAAATTTAGAAACAATCCAAGATGACCCCATGTTCCCAGAACTAGTAAGATATGTCTAATATTGTTCAGGATATCTATGGGCTCTATATTTGATAACCAACAAAAGTCCTTGGTGTTTAGCAAACTGCAATAACAATCCCTGAACAAATGTTTTGAGAGATGCATGAGTTTGATATTAATATAAAATACCAAGTCTTACTATTTAATAATTTTATTAATTTACTCAAATTCATACACATTTGGAGAGTTTATTTTTTTATGAAACCAAAGCATATCTTACTCTGAAGATGTTATTAAGCTTGGCCAAAATTTAGACATATTATCAGTAACTACTTAACAAAAACCAACCATCTATATTATGTCATCAATATATGACATTGTTAACATTAAAACTCTATTTAATTTTCTTAAACTTTATACTGTTTTATCTTTTACTTTATGTATATCACAGGCCAATATTGTTATTCTGTCCCATTATGTGAAGTTTCAGTGGGCTTACTTAAGTAAGAGAATGATCACAGAAATTTTATATGAAAATATTATAGCACAAGGATCTTCCTGTATTAACAAAATGATCCAATCAAAACTTTTACTTGAATATGTTAATAATCTAAATAAGATCTTCTGATAAATTGTGACTAGCATTCACAAGTGAAACCATTTCTTACCTCTGGTACTCTCTGTCTATGATCTATAGCTCTAACTGATGCTCTTAAGGATCTCTACCTGCAGTTTTCCATTGGAGAATTCAAAATGTTTTTTTTTTTTTTAAGAAGTATAGGAGGGTATGCACCAGTCATGTGCATACACTATGCTACTTATATTACTGAATATTCAGATTCTGTAAGGGACCCAGTATCTGGTCCATCATAGAGAGCAGAAGACAACTATAATCATAAGATATTTGGCTTTAGAGTCACACAGGGTAGTTTTAAAAGTTAATATAATAAGTTTCATTTTTGTCCTTTCTACTGAAATTTAGAGGTATTTTCTGGATTACTGGAGAAGTCTACATAAATGTGCTGTAAAATCTGCAAATCCACAAGCCATGTAAAATGCAATAATATTTGCTTTTACTCACTGCTTCCTTATGAAAATATATATGCATTTTTTGGGTGGGGAATAAAAAAAGAGATTTAAGTTAATTAAACAATATTGCAAGAATAATTTGAAAAAACTTTCATGGTTTTCATACATCACAAATGTTCTAACTGTACTTACCCACAACAGACATTTCAGGAACACTGGCTGTATAAATTTCTTCTGGGAATGTAGGCTCATTGTCATTGATATCATGGATTTTGATCACAAATTCTGACTCTGGTTCTACTGGCCTCAGAGTTCTTCTGTTAATAGCTTGTGCACGTAGAGTATAAAAGGCCTTTTCTTCCCTATCAATTCTTCTTGTGGCATGAATATCACCTGTTTTTTCATCAATAATAAAAAGAGTACCAGCTCCGTCTCCAGACAAAATATATTTGAGCGATCCATCTCCTTTATCTTGGTCTGAATGAAGCTGGAGGAAATAAAAATGAACATATCCATGATGATGACTAAAGATGCACAGGAGTAAAAGTACTCAAAGATGGCCCTTCAAGTCCCATCACAAATAACAGGGTCAGTAATCTCAGGGCTGTGAATCAGAACAGAGTAGCTCCTATCATACCCAAGGACCAGCAAGATCATGTAGCTTCATGTAGCATTGTGAATTCCACCCCCCCAAAAAAAAAACCAAAAAAGCATAACTCCAAATTTTAATTAAGTTCCCTCTTCCTGCTCTGTACATATCTCTCTTTATAGACAAATAAATCCTAATAAAAACATCAGCCATGAAGATGTAGTACCTTCAACGCATTCTAGAATGTGAGGTTATTTTACTATTATATTTTACAGGAAATTCAGCTCAGATCAACTTATTTTTGGTTGAATTTCTTCTTTGTAATTTATACCATCGTAGGATTTATGTCTTTCGGGAATATATGAAGCAGACTTCAAATGTGGGGATAATAAACATAATATTTGGTTGCATGCAAAGTTGACTTCTACCCTGCAAATATTTGTAGGTCTCAGAACAGCGTATAGATGTCAATGTAACACATATATACATATATACCTAATAATAAGTAATATAAAATAAAGTAAGTACTAATATTGTACCTTGTCAAGCTATCTTCTTAAAATCTGCAAAGAGGCAAGACTGTGACACCAAACCTTTCAGAATTATTTCAACAGAGTTGTATTTGGGATCGTATGTACATACCAGTCTAGTGCACAAGTTACTGCAGCTGAACTAGGGACCCAAGAATTCCTGTATCATAAGAAAATTCTACCTGAACTCCTTTTCAAAGGTATCCTTAAAGCAAGCCAGCCAGGTATGGAAATGCATGGATCAGTAAGTTATGCCTTTGGGAGACTGAACAGGAAACCCTTCTATGACTAAGAAGTAAATTCTAGGTTGTTGAGTCTGGGTTAGTAATGGGTCCCAAGCATCTTCCAGATAATATGGCAGTCTCCAGGGCTAACATCTTATTTTGGGATTCTTAGCTCGTAGAAGAAACATGTTACCAAATTAAGAGAAATTACTTTGAAATTACCAGGATCATAACTACAGCCATTAGTATTGTATATGCAATTATTACAGTTTCAATATACGCAATAAAATGTAAATTTTAAACTTAATAATATACCTTCTTGTGTTGCTTTCTTAATTTCTATAGATCATGGCCTACAAATTTCATATGCAAGGGGGAAGTGAATGGTGAGGAAGGAACTTTAACTGGGAGAGTGATGGGATTGCAGGACTGAGAAGAGTTGGGGGAACAATAAGTAACTGTAAGGATGTTTTTTAAAAGCCATATGGACTGTATCTTGTGTATTCTGTATGTTTTTTTAATTTTTAATTAATTTATTTTTTTGGCTAATATCCACTTATTAGTGAGTACGTACCATGCATGTCCTTTTGGGTCTGTGTTACCTCACTCAGGATGATAGTTTCCAGTTCCATCCATTTGCCTGCAAAAGGCTCAACAAGCAAAGTGCCCAACTACGGACACCTCAGTCCCACTTGGGAGAGAAAAGAAACCAATCACAAGTGGAGAGGGAGGGAGGGACTTGGGAGAGAAAGTGGATTGGGTGGGGGAGGCAGTGTGGGGTAGAGGGGAACCTGGTCTGGTATTGGGTGAGGGAAAATAAAGCCCTGAGGCCCAGCAAAAAGAATGTAAACAGGCAACCTCAGGAAATAGGATGTTGGGGGAACACCCTAGAATGCACAAGAGACCTGGGAGGTGAAAGACTCCCAAGACTCACAAGGACAGACCTTTCATGAAATTCTCTACAGTAGGGAGAAGGAACTTATAGAGCCCATCTCCAGCAGGAAGACAGGACATCAAGTGAGGGGGTGGGGTTGCCATCCCAGTCACAACTCTGACCCATAACCCTGTCTGAAAGAATTACAGGGATGGAAATGGAGAGGAGCCTGAGGAAAACAAGGTCCAGCAACAGGCCCAAAGTAGGATCTGTCTCTATGGGAGGTCCCAAGGCCTGACACTATTACTGAGGCTCTGAAGCGCTAACAAAAAGGGATTATTATGACTGCTCTCTGAAAGACTCAAGAAGCAGCTGAAAGAGTCAGATGCAGATATTTGCACCCAACCAATGGACAGAAGAAGCTGACCCCTGTTGTTGAATTAGGGAAGGCTGAAAGAACCTGAGGAGAGGGCGATCCTGTAGGAGGACCAGCAGTTTTAATTAATCTGGACACCTGAGATGTTTCAAACACTGGACCACCAACCAATCAGCATACACCAGCTGATATGATGCCCCCAACACACATACAGTAGAGGACTTCCAGCTCTGTCCTCATTCAGAGATTATCACCTAGCCCTCAAGAGGCTGGTAGCCCCAGGGAGTTTAGAGGTCAGGTGGAGTGGGGGTGAGGACATCCACGTGGAGACAGGGTGGGGTGGGATGGAGGTGTGGGATGTGGAGCAGTCAGAGGGTGGATAGGGGGACGGGGAATGGAATATGGAGTGTAATAAATGAATTACAAATAAAATTAAATTTTAAAAAAGGCCATATGGAAACTTACTATTTTGAAAGCTTCGTTCTTGGGTATATTCATATAAAATGTCTAATTAGTTATCCTATACAGGGGATTGTTCATTGTAGAAGTCACCATTTGCCAAATTAAATGCCCAGTGTCTGGTGTGTGATAACTCCTACGGTCTTTGTCAGAAATGTCCTAGGGATTTACAAAGCAAGAAAAGCTAGTCTTGGTGCTCTTAGTTCTCCAATGAGAACTTCATAGTAGTGTTTACTGCTGAAGACAATGTACAGATTGCTCATAGGACAGTTTGAATCCCAGCTGTTACAGAATTTCTTCCCCGCTGGCTAACAGCCATAAGGAAGGTCCTGTGCAGGCTTCTAAAGGGGAGTAATGTGAACAACTTTGCAATGCTCTAAACCTTGTGAACAGAAATAACATCCAACATGGCAAGATTGTGTCCATGGATGCAGCATTGCCATCAATCATAGGACGGTAATCAACCATTTCTGATTAAATTTAAGACCTGCTCCCCAGAAGAAAAACCAAAACAAAACAAATGCCCAGGATGGCAAATCTAACCAAAAACCCATGGTTGGCATGCTCATAGGCTCAGGGATGATCCTAACACTTAGTTTGTTAAATGGATACAGTGTCAAATTACTCTCTAAATTCATTTGTTTCTATGCACAGATTAGTGAAGCTCTCAGATTTCATCAGAAAAGTCTATCTGCAGAGGATGGTGGTTAATGGAGACACACATAACTCTAAAACCTATGGACGATAAGTGATGGGGGAGAGCTCAGCCACAAGTGAGACATCTTACCACACCATCTACTCAGAGATGAGGTGGCCTCTCAGAAGAAGAGGGAGGTTTTAAGCAGACAGAGAAACCAGAGAAAAATATTGTCTTCTGGACCTCTGCACACATGGATGCATGGTAGATATGGATGCTATTGGACAGCCTGTATAAGATCAGGCCGTTTAATAACATAAAATGGAGTTGGAAGTGGTTCATGAGCCTCCACTATTAACTGAGCAGCCACAAACAGTTAATGGTCTTTAGAAGAGGGAGTTTAAGCTTCTTTAAGGGTGATGGCTTCTGGTAGATCATGTTTGCATAGCAACCACAGGACAAACTCAGTCATCTGCCTAGCCCCCAAAGTCAGTATATAGCATAAATATAAGCAAAACTGAATATATTTATATAGGATTTTATTGCTAGTTACAGCTACATTTATAAAAAAATTGTTTACTTTGTTGTGATATCATATGCTCATTAGAATTTAGCAATATGCTTTGTGTATAGCTCCATTCTCAATTTAAATCAAACAATTAATCCTTACTGGTATAATGGTTAATGGTATCTGAAATGTATGGGTCCTTTAGAGAGAAAAGAAGTTGGGGAACAAAGAGCTATTTATTGAGGGCGTAGCTATTTGAAAGCAAGAATGCAAGAGAAGTAAACTCAGGAAATATCAGTTGTTAAACAAGAAACTCTCAGATTCCAGGAATCCCTCTCAAGCAATCAACCGATTGATGGTTATTAGTATCTAAAATTGTTCCTGATTTCTCAGAAACTCTCAAATTATACACATTTGCAACACTGTGGTCATCTTACAAGTGGCAGCTCTAAGCATTACACATTTCTTATTCAGTCTGAGAAACATAACCCAGTGCTGTTGGTATTATCAATCATTTCACCAGATAGTACTGCGGTTCACAAGTAGACAATTCAAGTTTTATTTGCTATTCATTCAATTACTTTGATTTGAGTTTTCTACATAGTCAGATGCTTTTAGAAGCAAATGCAAAATTCCACCTGTATTCTATGGAAGACCCAAAGGAGACCTGCAAAGCAAATACAGAGAAAACTCTTTAAACAGCTCACAGGAGTGAATGTGTATCTGTTTAAGCATGTAATATCTAAGCTACCCGATGAGGTCTGAATACAACTTGGAAACTTAAGAAAGTCTCCCTTTTAAAAATTGTGTATCTAAGGACAATGGTGAATACAGAGCTTAGAACAGAGGTGCGGGAATATATCAAGCAAGAAGGTAATGATTCAAAATGGTTCTGCTACTCGAATCAGTTAATATGCAAAAGGAAAGCTTTTGAGATTGTACATTTATACAGTGGGATTTGAATTTTTATAAATCTGAATTAGGATAAAAAATCACAGCTGGGTTTATACCTTCACTTAAGACTACAGAGTGAAAATTAAATCTTGTAATTGGACCACATACTGTGAGAGTTTCTGCTGGATTCAAAAATTGAACATGGTAGCAGCAAACCTAAATGAGGCGGCTGCAAGTCAGACTGTGGTTTTAAGAACCAGAAAATGAAAAGATGTCTACTTTGTCCAAAAAGGATATAATTAAGAGAAGCAATTGACAGCTACGAATGTAGCACTTTACATGTTAAGAAGCTGCACATTGAATACGTGTTTTCTTCAAAAATCAGGCTCTACAATAGAGATGAATTACTTAAAAAAAAGTCCTATCTTACAGTGCAGAAGAACTGAACATGACTGAACACTAAAACTGGAATAAAGATAAAGATGAAGGTGAGTACAGCTGTAATACTAGCTTATGGTTAAAAATATATTCAGACATACTCAAATAAAATAGACAGGCTTAGACGCACTATTTTGTTTCAGCTAATGTATCGTATTTCCTAAGATACGGGTAATTAACTCATTTCATAGATAAATCTCATGAATTGACTAATTGGAATGATGGTAGACTCATAGGCCCCATTCTTTCATGAAGCACTACAGGCTATCGATTGATTCTGTGATGAGGAGTTCTGTACCCACTGTTGGGCCTTCTATTATATACCTTCTAATTGGTATATTGGTGGCAATGTTTTTAATTAGAGTCAGAAAAAAAAATTTTAAAAAAATGCTTCAGCTAGTTCTTATCTAATCTTCCCATGTTCAAGTGTCTTATTTTTAGGTTTTCATAAAAGTAGGGTTTTTATTGTTTATTTTCTTTGACATGTATTCATATCAATTATAATTTGCTGTTGGACAATTTTACATAAGTATGTTAGACCTAGTGAGGAAACCCCCACCCCATTCCCAATTCGGCGTGCACCCAAAAAATCACGAAGGACCATCTCTTGATGTAATTACATGAGGACGTTTAATTACGGAGCTCCGGACCGGCATGTATCCCACACAGGAGATAACGGACGTCACCCCGAGGCTTGAAAGCTAGGGGTTTTTATGGGGTAAAGGGCTTAGGGGTGTGGAATTCAGCATAGCGACACACTATTGGCTTATTCAAACATTAACAGAAAGCAGGACTTTGTTCCTGTAGGCTGGGGGCTTATCTTTGTTTACATAGCAATCAGTTGATGTATGACTTTACCGGGCTGCCAAGGGGCAATAGACAGAGGGGAGGTTCTGGCCAGATAGCCTTGCCTGCATCCTTGCATTCTTTTCATCTTTACAGTCAAGATGTTCTTAGGAATGCCTTAACAACAGCCCTGCCCTGGCATGCCTGGGGGCTGTTCTGCTTTGTTCTCAGTCCCAGGCTGGGGCAGTGGGCTCTTAAACAACTCACAAGTTACAATATTTTATCTTCCTTCAAAGTATACAATGTATACTACCACTTTCCCTGCCAAGCAACCATTACCTTTGAGTCATCCTTTTCACCACAGCCTCTCATTCTCATTTTTAAGTCTACTGATTTTGTTTTAATGACCTATTGGATTTTTCCAGATTCTCTGCTTGACCTGAGGTTTGCAAATATCCTATGGGGCCTAGAAGTCTATAGTGTTTCATCAAAGGATGGGGCCTATGAGTCCACCATCATTCCATGACTGTTGATGGGGCCATGGTTGTGTGGGTCCAGCGTGAACAACTGATCAGCTGTGAGTTAATGGCTACAGCAGTTAGTACTAAGTCTAGAGGGTAGCATTAATCAGCCTCCTTAATTAGTTTACTTCACTTTGTGTGTGTAATTTCTCCACATTCTCCCTGGTATTGCTTCTTTGCCTTAATATTATACTTCAGATAAAACACTATTTCACATACCAACCTATTTACTAAGATGGGACATTAGTTATTTCTTTATAACTATTGCTTTTTCATTGTTCTACTTTTTATAAATATTTAATTTATATGTTATTATAAATTAACCTATTTAATTTAGTTGAATCAAGTCGTGTATTTATGATGCAAAGAGATGGGGTCAATTAATCATCTGCTCAAAAATGTGTAACATCAACTTTCAAAGAAGAAAGTATTTCCATGAGTTTGTGTTCTGCTATTCTATTACGTGAGACAAAGTTTTCTTTCTTTTTTTATTTATTAATAATTTTATTCTTTTACATTTCAAATGTTATTCCCCCCTTTCTGGTCTTCCCTCCACAAATCCCTCAACCCATTCTCTTTCCCTTCACCTTCATGAGGGTGCTTCCCCACCCACTCACCACACACTCCTGCCTCTCTAGCAGTCCCTTCTTTTGGGCATCGAGCCTCCACAGGACCAAGTGCCTCACTTCCCACTGATGCCAGACAAGGCATTTCTCTGATACATATGTATCTGGAGCCATAGACAGGCCCATGTATGTAAACTACCCTTTGGTTGGTAGTTTAGTACCTGGGAGCTCTGAGGGGTACAGTTTTAGTGTATGTGCTACAGAAGAGAACACATAAAATTGTATTTCAACACACACACACACACACACACACACACACACACACGGAAAAAGGAAAGGAAAGGAAAGGAAAGGAAAGGAAAGGAAAGGAAAGGAAAGGAAAGGAAAGGAAAGGAAAGGAAAGGAAAGGAAAGGAAAGGGAAAAGGAAAAGGAAAAGGAAAAGGAAAAGGAAAAGGAAAGAGAAAAAGAGATTCTTGTGGCTTTAGCTCTGCAGTAACACCTGTTTTCCGGTGTGAAACATTTGGTCACAAATCTTTAAGAAGAGTTTTATGTTAATACTGACCTTTCCTTTCCTTGAGGAAAGCCTATTAAAAATTCACAACCTGCTGTGCTCCTTGTAAATTCCCCAGCAGATAAAGGACATGGCAGGATACATGACAACTAATGAAAATAGGACAACAGCTTCTGTACTGCACAGTTAAAAGTCATCTCCATGTTTCTTAACTTTCTCACTCAGAAAAGTTCAATTAAAAGCTATTATTGCACTTGTCTGTATTGAACAGTTTTAATATTTTAAATGTAAGCAAGCTGCAGAGGTTAAAGAAAATTCTCAAACAAAATTTGAAGAATGCTTAGCATATTTAAATGTAGTGTACTTCTGATGTAGTCATGCATTCATCTTAAGTTTGTATGAAATGAGCTTTGTAAACCAAAAGGGATGTGGGAACAGACCTTGTTCAAAACACTTTTTTGATTTAAGCTTTAGGAAGGTAAATGTTTGTCACACAAGATACATTTCAGGATAGGTATTGTGTTGGTGGAAATTGAGTTTGTTCAATCTATTATAATCAAGACCCATGGGTTGGGTTGCTTCCAAACAAAAGAAAGAATTTAAGTTCTAGTTTGGTATCATGTCTTTCATGATTTATTTCCTGAGTAGGCTCACATCTCTAAATATTTGGTTCTTAGCTGATGGCTGTGGAACCTGTAGGAGTTGCCTCTTCACTGGACAAAGTACATCAACTAGGGGCCTTCTCTGAGGGTTGAATGCATTGCTATCACTTTCCACTTGGCTCTCTGAATCTTTGCTATGGTTGAAGATATGAGTTCTCAGCTTCCTCCTTCATCTGCCAAGCATTCTTCCTCCCATGTATCACCCTCCATTTCTCTTGAAGGAACCACAGTGAATCATCTTTATCAAGAATTGTGGGTAATTTTCTTACAGTGGCAGTAAAAAGATAGCTGATACTCGTGGAAAGTCAACCGTCACTGTGCCAGATTCCTCATTGTCCATGTGCGTTTTCTTCCTTGAGGATGTTAGCGACTTCTAGCTGCCTTTCTAGACTGTACAGAAAGAGGCTGCTTTCATTTAGGACTTGAAAGGAACATTGATTTGTGTGTAGAGAGTTTCTGTGACCTTTTCAATCACCGTGACAAAACACTTAAGATTCGTGACACTTCAAGCAATGCTACAAAGTACAAATTTACAGTTTTCTGAGACGTGAGGCAGAAATTAGCTATACAACTCTAAAAACATTAAAAATCTAGTTATGTGCCACCAGTGTACAAATGATGGGATAGTGTATACAGTAGAATAGCAACAAAGCATTGCAATAGACTAAAACTAAAATCTAGAACAGAACATTAAATCTTGGGGCTATGGTGACATGTTCAACATCTGAATCGTAGGTTGGCATGAGGTACTTTTAGCCAGTCTGGTCATCATGCAATTATTAGTAGTCCATTGTAGTCTAGCTTGCCTTTCATTTGACTGTATCTACTCATTATCTTGTGCTTTTCTCCCTTTTTTGGCAGACTTTTTATGTTCCTGACATTTCCAATGAGCTAGAGTTTCTGTTCAGTCATTGGATTCAACCCAGATTCATGCATTATCTTCACAGTGATTCCTATTGTTACATGCATTCCCTAGCCTGCCTTTAAAGTTTGAGTCTGAAGTACCATGAAGCAACACTTTTGCTTTTTTTTTTTTTTTTTTTTTTCTGAGGCAGGGTTTCTCTGTGTAGCCCTGGCACTCACTTTGTAGACCAGGTTGGCCTCGAACTCAGAAATCCGCCTGCCTCTGCCTCCCGAGTGCTGGGATTAAAGGCGTGAGCCACCACGCCCGGCTGAAGCAACACTTTTAACATTATGTGTGTTTCCAGTCTGATCAGGACATGAATACTGTATACTGCCAGATGCAGTGCTAGCTTCATTTCTATAGAACATACTTTAATCTCTTTCTGAGTGCTTTGGGTAGAAGTCATAGAGAATAGGATTATAGGATACAACTTCCTTTATAAGTCTCTGTGGGCAGTTCGCTGTGGAGCTCTATAACTTCTAATTGAGTATAGATTTTTCATACCCTTGAGCCTGACATGGGAAAGGCTTCACAACATTCTGAAATGTCCCTTTCCCATTGTGGTGTTGTAAATCACTTGGCTTCCACTAAGGAACCCAAATCTCTTCAGCAGTCACCGTTTTCTTGGTAATAAGTTTTCATGTGCTTCATTAACTGCAAAGACATATTTTGAAACTTTCGCACTCTGAATTTTAATCACATGCTATTGTAAGTTTTACAAAATCCTAATAACAATTATGAGTATAGTCTCAGAGATAGATGATAATAAAATTAACTCCACATTCAAAATCTGTTTCTTACAATGCCTTAGGACATGGATACCAAGTGCACAAGTTTGTTAGCACAGTATAACTTGAATAGCCTGGTCCACTTCCCTGTAGAATATTTGTTCTCATTTGAAACACCAAAAGTAGTATTTCTTGTTTACATTTTATTACAGTAGTCTTCTAAATTCCCTGGAACCACTTGTTAATTATTATATGTATATATATATATATATCTAGATAGATAGATAGATAGATAGATAGATAGATAGATAGATAGATAGATTTTATTTTAGCTTTCATTTCAAACCCTTTCAAACTTCTTACATATTTTCTTTTTTCATTTATTTTTATTTTTATTAGATATTTCCTTTACTTACAGTTCAAATGTTATCCCCTTTCCTAGTTTCCCCTCCAAAAATCCTCTATCCTCTTCCCCTCCCCCTGATTCCCAACCCATGCACTCCTGCTTCCTTGTCCTTGCATTTCCCTATAATGGGGCATAGAATCTTCATAGGACCAAGGGCCTCTCCTCCCACTGATCTAACGGCTTCAGCAACTACCTGACAGATACACCTCATGTGTAGTTCATGAAACTTCTAGACACTTCTCCAACCAAAGAAGTTGAAAATCATCAGTAAATATCACAAGAATTTTACTGTCTATGACCCAGTCACATCCCTAAGATCCTTCCTTCTAACATCATCAACTTGGTAGTCAGAAATTAAAAATGTCAATTTTAGAGAAGCTACACCTTTGGAGCATAGCATGTCCTACCTATCAGTTTCACCTATCAATTTCAGGCCACTTTTTATTTTTAAGTAAATCAATAAGTAAGCAAATTTTACATAAAAACAATACTTTAGATGTAATTTAACTAATTAAAGAGATTAGAACAATAAGTTTATCAAATAATATTTAAAAAGTGAGAATTATTTAGTGATAATAATAAAAATTATTACTCTTCCAATAAAAGAGAGGGAATTAAGAAAAACCAATCATACTATTCCTTTTCTGGAACTCTTTACTACTATGTAAAGAGTAGTAAAGTCTGTGATCATACTTCAGATACTGATAATTGTTTGTATTTGACTCCATTTCAGTGACAGAGGAAAGAAAGTGGAGATCAGAATGAATCTGTAACAGACTGGATCTCTTAAAGAAATTTAATCAGTTAACCAATAGAAACACTATTTCAATTTATTAGTCTCTCTCGTCCCTCTCTCTCCCCCCTCTCTTTCTTTTCCTGTGTCTATGTGTGTATTTGCATCTCCCTCAATGTTTGTGTATATGTAAGTGTGTGTGTGCATGTGTGCATACACTAACTTAAAATATCAGAAACTGTTGAGTAATTTCTCTACAATACATTGCTAATTTTATGCTCTGTTTCCTTTCAAACAACAGGAATAATTTGTATTTATTTTTAAAAAACAGTCATGTGACAAAAATGCCATGCTGTGTAGGAGGTGTCATCAACATTGACATAATGCTCTAGCTGTTCCAGAAAGTAACACTGCAGCAAAATCAAAACTGAATCAGTGACTCAAAGAGGCCCATTTGCATACAATAAACAGATAAAGGTGATCTAGCATGAGAACCAAGCTGAAAACATGGACAGGCCTGCAAATATCTGCTCAGACATAACTAGGCAGTTATCCGTGTTAGTTGGGGCTGGGAAGTGAACGAAATAAAAGGTGAAAAATCCTGATGAACAATGTTGTTTGTTAGCAACATAAGACAAAAAAATGATTCACTGTGTGTAGCTGTTCCTTCCAGAGGGGCTATGTAAATATACTGGTACAGGAATGCAAAGATCAGTTTATAAATATCAATTAAACAATTCGCTCATAAGTAGAAATAAAAAGGAGAGATAGGAGTAGCGAAAGATCACAAAATGACTACAGTGGATTTTAGACACACTGTATGTATTGTGTTTAGACTGATTATCACATTACTGAACAATTCTTGGGGCTGGAGGCAGAATGAGTATGAAGGATTTAGGTGTTAGACAATGAAGTATTTTTAAGTCAGTGTTTTGAGGGTGTGGTGGCCATTAACAAAGCATCAAAAAATATCATTGGTTTGTCACTATGAAAACATGTCATAGAGATCTCTCCAAAACAAAATCAACCAAACAAACAAACAAATAGAAACACCAAAAGCAAAACAAAACAAAACTGTTTTGTTTGGACTTTAGATCTAGGAAATGCTAACATTTGAATTGTTAAATTAAGCCCATTACAATTATGAGTATGATACAGGAGATTTGAGGTCTCCCTTTGAAACCATTAAGAATTATTCAAAGTCTGCTGGTAAGCTTTAGAAATACTAGATGTGGTGGAATGGATTGAGGATAGATGGGAAAAGCCCTGAAGGAGGTCACAGAAGAAATATTCCTCTTTTACAGTGAGGTGCTTCTCTCTAAGGCAGAAAAATAAACGTAGAGTTTTCCCATTAAATAATTGCGCAAACCTTCTGAACTGATTGGCTTAGTTATTAACTAGATATAGCCTAGAGTCACCAAAGAGAATTTCAGCAGGGGGATTATCTATATCAGGTCAGCCTACAGGCATTTGTATGGAAAATTGTATTAATTATTAATTGATATAAAAAGCCAAACCCACTGAGTGTGGCTCCATTCCTAGACAGATATTTTTGCCTTGATTAAGGCTAGCAAAGCATGAGCTTGTGAGTGACCCAGTGGGGAACATTCATCCAAGGTGTCTGTCTGATCAAGCTCCTGTTTAAATTACTTCCCACTTCCCCCAATGATGGACTGTCACCAGAAAGTGTAAGGCAAACCAACCCCTTCATCATCTAAGTGTGAACAAACAGAGGAACAAAAGCAGCAACTACGAAAACCAAATATATGTAACATAAATAACAGACTGGATTTCATAGCAAGGAGCGTTTTGTTGTTGTTGCTGTTGTTGTTTTGGGTTTTGTAATTTTTAGTAGGGATTTTTTACGATTCTAGAAGAAACATCCTGTGATGGACCTTGCAGCTCATACAGGTACCAGTCTAAATCAGAGATGTTGCTTTAATGTCCCTCCCCCTCTATACACTACACACAGCTTACAGGAAATTAAACTATACTGAGAGGAAAACATGAAAGGAAACCACAGGAGCGAGGCTAGATAGTGTGGCACTCATGGTTGGGGTTTATGCAAATATTTCTTTAATTTAATTCCTCCACATCAAATTGAAGAGAGCACAGTGCTTCAGGGCTATAACAGTTTTGGAGAGTGAGGTTACAGAGGTTTTATGTGAAGCTCTGGTTTCTAAAGTATATAAAGACACTTTTCCACTGGAAGCCACAGAGTATCAAATGTATAACTTGACAACCCAGGGAACAAGCCAGAGTTTCTCCATCCTCCTGGTATTATAAAGGAAAGAAAATAGGAATAATGTTTAGATACACAAAGTCACTGTTTGTACTTTTGTTGTGAGACCCTAAGAGAAACTGGAAAAAAAAGGAATGTTAATGTTATCCTAGGAACAGTTAACATATGCCTGTGATATGTACATAAAAATAATGTAGTCTGTGAATTGTATCTTGGGTATTCTAAGTTTCTTAGCTAATATCCACTTTTCAGTGGATGCACACTATGTGTTTTCTTTTGTGATTGGGTTACCTCACTCAGGATATTTTCTACTTCCATCCATTTGCCTAAGAATTTCATAAATTCATTGTTTTTAATAGCTGAGTAGTACTCCATTGTGTAAATGTACCACATTTTCTGTATCCATTCCTTCGTTGAGGGACATCTGGGCTCTTTCCAGCTTCTGGCTATTATAAATAAGGCTTCTATGAACATATTGGATCATGTATCCAATCCTTCTTAGAAGGGGTAACAAAATATCCATGCGAGGAGATACAAAGTCTGGAGCAGAGACTGAAGAAAAGGCCATTCAGAAATTGCCTTACTTGGGGATTCATCTCATATACAGTCACCAAACCCAGACATTATTGTGGATTCCAACAAGTGCTCCCTAACAGGAACCTGATATAGCTGTCTCCTTAGAGGCTCTGCCAGTGCCTGAAAAATACAGAAGTGGATGCTTTCAGCCAACCATTGGATTGAGCACAGAGTCCCCAATTGAGGAAGTAGAGAAAGAACCCAGTGAAGTGGTTTGCAGCCCCATAGGAGGAACAACAATATGAACCAACCAGTACCTCCACAGCTCACAGGGACCAACCAAAGAGTACACATGAAGGGACCCATGGCTACAGCCACATATGTAGCAGAGGATGGCCTTGTTGGTCATCAGCGAGAGGAGAGGCCCTTGGTCCTGAAAAGGCTCAATGCCCCAGTGTAGGGGAATGCCAGGACAGGAAAGCAGGAGTGCGTGGGTTGGTGAACAAGGGGAGCAGATAGGGGATGGGATTTTTCTGAGGGGAAACTATGAAAGGGATAAGGTTTGAAATGTAAATAAAGGAAATACCTAATAAAATATAATAAAATAAACAATGTAAAGTGCAACATGAGGAAATACAGAGATTCTCTGACATATAGTCTTAAATTATTTAATTAAAAATTATTTTTGCCGGGCATAGTGGTGCATGCCTTTAATCCCAGCACTTGGGAGGGAGAGGCAGGCGGATTTCGGGGTTCGAGGCCATCCTGGTCTACAAAGTGAGTTCCAGGACAGCCAGGGCTATACAGAGAAACCCTGTTCTGAAAAAACAAAAATCAATTTTTTTCTTCAATTTATTGTGTTTTTTACAATAAAAAGAATTGTGAATTACTTCAGGAAAGGGATGGTGCTTCACTCATCAATCTCTATATATCTGTATCTTATATATCTATAAATTCATCGAAGTAAGATACTTATTCTCCATACTTGTCAGACATATCTTTAATGGCTCTCCTTAATTTATCCACCCTTTTAATCGGTACTTATCTGGCAAAAATCTTATGTCTTATTACCGAAAGAGGTGGAATTGTCAGTCTGAGTTGTGTAGAAGTTTTATCTCTTGTCTTCTGTATCCAAATTCCACTTTTTAATGTGTGTAGACATGTATGTCTATAAATTTTCACATGCTATATGTAACTTGCAAACTATAGAGAATATATATATATATATATATATATATAATTTTAAAACCTTTAAATATTTTGAACTACATTCCAATATTTTCTAGAGATATTAGCACTTCCTCTTTGCTGCAACTATTCATACTAGATAGCACACACTTATTTATTACTAGAAATAAATTGGCATCAAAGTCAAATCTTGTAAGTGTGTTTAAGAGGAGGAAAAATGGATATATCTTAGGTTATTTGTTTTAAAATGCATGAAAATTTTATATTAAATGAAGTCATCAAAATGACATGGTGAAAACCAGGAATAGTTATTATGTTAAAACTATAATTTTGCATTAAGAATATTTTGTTCTCTACTGGAACAGAGGGCATGGCTGGAAGAACATGAATGTGAAGCTAATCTCAGCACATCTCAAGAAGTTGACAAAGAAACAGAGAGGTAGAGTGAGAGAGATGTAGGAAGGGAGGAGAGACAGCATGTTACTATTCATTTCTAAGTTTCAGTTTAGTATAAATTTTTACTACTTGGAATATGATATATGAATGGTTTTTAGTTAGTAAATATATAAATATATAAGTAAAGCTTTTAGAAATAGATATACAAATGTAGATTTTTTTCTTTGCAACACGAAAAAAGTTGTTGGATTATCTTAGAAGTAGCATTATTACATCAGTAAATTCATGTCATCGTTTCCAATATCAACTTGCAGAATATCCAAATAGTGCCAAGAATTATAAAGGAAAGAATGAAATATATGCCAGTGCCTGGCAAATACAGAAGTGAATGCTCAGAGTCATCTATTGGATGGAACACAGGGCCCCCAATGGAGGAGCTGGAAAAAAGTACTCAAGGAGCTGGAGGGGTCTGCAACCCTGTAGGTGTAACAACAATATGAACTAACCAGTACCCCCAGAGCTCGTGTCTCTAGTTGCATATGTAGCAGAAGATGGCCTAGTGGGCCATCATTGGGGAGAGAGGCCCCTTGGTCTTGCAAACTTTACATGCCCCAATACAGGGGAACGCCAGGGCCAAGAAGTAGGAGTGGGTGGATAGGGGAGCAGAACAGGGGTAGGGTATAGGGGACTTTCAGGATAGCATTTGAAATGTAAATGAAGAAAATATATGATAAAAAATTGAAAAAGAAAGAAAAATAATAATAAATAAAATGTAATTTTATTATGACTCAATTATGTAAAGATAATAAGAATTGAAGTATAAGGAAGGGAATTATAGAAGCTTCCTAAAATGTATAATTATACATGTGTAAGAAGAAATTAAGTGGAGTGACTCTTTAACGAGGTGACAATAACCCAATTAGATACCACATGCTAGCAAATAAAATCCTCAGTGCTGGGAATGGATACCTTGAAATTTTGAATAGTTTGAATAGTGTGCCTATAGAATATCATAGAATCAGACATTACAGGGTATTACCAATGCTATTGGTTAGCCTCTAGAACTTAGCACTAAGACCCTAAGCGAAGACATCACATATATCTGTCAAAGAACAAAAAACAAGTCTGAATGTGGTACTCATTTAGAATTTTCTTCCATACTGTCTAGCTCTCACAGTGCTAGAAGGCTCCATGTATATTACCAAAAGGGGAGGGGTACTAATAATCAGTTTTACCTAGCAGCCAAATCTGTGACCTATAATAATAATTGCCTTGACAGTACATGCTTACTGATGAAATAACAGCATATGTTTGGGTAGTAGCTCTGCGACTGATTCGTTGATTGACTGATTGATTGATTGTCAACTGTAACATACTAGAGACACCTAGCAAGAGGAAAATAAATTGAAAAATGCTTCCATTAGTTTGGCTTCTAGGCAAGTCCCTGTGGCCTTTTGTATTTTTAAACTAATAATTTATGTAGGATGGCCTAGCATCTTGTGTGTAGAACTCTTCAAGGAAAGGTAGTATTGAGTCGTGTAATGAAGCATGGTGAGTGAGTCATGAAGTGTAAGTAACAAGCAGCATTCTTCCACGGGCTCTGCTTCGGTATCTACCTTCGGCTACTTGCTTCAATTTCCTGGCTAGGTTTCTCTCAGTGGTGGACTGTGTTTGGGACACGTAAAAAAAATCACCTAACCCTTACTTCTCCAAGTTGCTTTGGGGCATGGTGTTTATCACAGCAATAGAAACCTAAATAGAATGATAACCACATAATGCTTTCTAGATGTGAGGCTCACTCCAAGAAATGCCTGGATAGATAGCTCATAGCCCTGAAGAATATATACTACTATTATTCAAGTATAAAAATGATTTCCAATGACATCATGCTACACCACAGATTAGTTCATCTCTTAACTGTAATCGGAGACGAGTTTTTCTTGAAGTAGAGGATGATTAACACAGAGATGCACAAGTAGTCAAGATATAGAGAAGAAGAGACTGCAAAGTACTTATCCCTAAATGGGATGCCTACATCATAGGAGACCCCACAGGACTCAGGAATATTCAAAGAAGATGGACCAGAAGGACTGTTATGAGTCAGAGATAGTAGGTGACTACAAGTAAGCAGTGTTTGCTAGATAGGAGCAGGGTAGTTCTACATATGAACACACAGTAATTGTGACAGACTGCATACTAGCTACAAGTATCTCAAGCTGGGTAAAATGGAAAAGGGATGGGAGCATGAACTGCCAATCCCAATTTGAGATGCTACTCCCATTTGATAGCCACCAGAAAAGCAAGACAGAGAGTCAATTGTCTAAACAGGTGTGACCCCTGTAGGTGAGGCAATACTCAAGGGCAGGTTCCTGGTCCAAAATATTTGGCAACTCAAATTGAACTTGATGGGCTCACACAGTAACAATAACAACAACAAAAGAGAGAACTGTAAGTTGAGTAGGTAAGCAAGTAGGGTATATTTGGGAAGAGTTGTGTTAGAGAAGTGAACGTGATCAAAATGCATTGTAGGTAATTCTCAAAGAATAAATACTATTTTAAAAAGTTAGGGAAGGGTATGAGATAACTAGTGACTGGCAGCTGTCTGAGAAATCAGTCCTCTATCAGCTGCCCTGGTTAATTTTCTGTCAATTTGAACAAGCTAGAATCATTTGGGAAGAAAGAAACTCAGTAGAGAAATGTTCCACCACAGTGTCCTGTGGTCAAGCCTGCAGGGCATCTTTTTTGATCCATGATTGATGTAGGTGGGCGCTGCCCATTATGTGGTGCCAACCCTGGCAGATAGTCCTGTGATATTTAAGATAGCAGGTGGAGCCGGCCATGGGAGGCAGGCCAGTAAGCTTTACTTCTTGACATCAGTGTTCTTGTCTTCATGTTCCTGTTTTGAGCTCTTTCCTTGACTTCCTCTGTTAGTGTGATGCCTTTGTACACCATGTGAAGATGTTTCTCTGTCCTTCCTTGCCTGACTAAGGCACCTTCTAATTGGATAAAATAAAGCCTATGACTAATAGTAAAAGGCAAAATAGTAACATGGGATGTCCAGACAGAGAGAGGACCTCTGGGAAAGCACCAGATGTGGGACAATTTGGCACCGTGTAGCAGAGGAAGTTGAATTTATGATACTGAGGAGAGGTAACCAGCCATATAGGAGAACTTAGTAAAAAAGGGATGTTTGAGTTACAAGTTAGTTACCAACAAGTACAGCGTAAGCTCCTGGCATCAACACATGAATAAGCCTGTGTCATTATTCAGGAACTGGGACAGACATAGAAAAGGCCCAAAGGAACTTCACATAAAACCAGAGACACTGAAACTTATAGAGGAGAAAGTGGGGAAAAGCCTTGAAGATATGGGCACAGGGGAAAAATTCCTGAATAGAACAGTAATGGCTTGTGCTGTAAGAATTGACAAGTGGGACCTCATGAAACTACAAAGCTTCTGCAAGGCTAAAGACACCATCAATAAGACAAAAAAACCACCAACAGATTGGGAAAGGATCTTCACCTATCCTAAATCAGATAAGGGACTAATATCCAATATATATAAAGAACTCAAGAAGGTGGACTCCATATAAACAAATAACCTCATTAAAAAATGGGGCTCAGAACTGAACAAAGAATTCTCACCTGAGGAATACCGAATGGCAGAGAAACACCTGAAAAAATGTTCAACATCCTTAATCATCAGGGAAATGCAAATCAAAACAACCCTGAGATTCCACCTCACACCAGTCAGAATGGCTCAGATCAAAAATTCAGGTGACAGCAGATGCTGGCAAGGATGTGGAGAAAGAGGAACACTCCTCCATTGTTGGTGGGATTGCAAGCTTGTACAACCACTCTGGAAATCAGTCTGGCGGTTCCTCAGGAAATTGGACATAGTACTACCGGAGGATCCAGCAATACCTCTCCTGGGCATATATCCAGAAGATGTCCCAACCGGTAAAAAGGACACATGCTCCACTATGTTCATAGCAGCCCTATTTATAATAGCCAGAAGCTGGAAAGAACCCAGATGTCCCTCAACAGAGGAATGGATACAGAAATTATGGTACATTTACACAATGGAGTACTACTCAGCTATTAAAAAGAATGAATTTATGAAATTCCTAGCCAAATGGATGGACCTGGAGGGCATCATCTTGAGTGAAGTAACACAATCACAAAAGAACTCACACAATATGTATTCATTGATAAGTGGATATTAGCCCAAAACTTAGGATACCCAAGATATAAGATACAATTTGATAAACGCATGAAACTCAAGAAGAATGAAGACCAAAGTGTGGACACTGTGCACCTTCTTAGAATTGGGAACAAAACACCCAGGGAAGGAGTTACAGAGACAAAGTTCGTAGCTGTGATGAAAGGATGGACCATTTAGAGACTGCTGTATCCAGGGATCCGTCCCATAATCAGCTTCTAAACGCTGACACCATTGCATACACTAGCAAGATTTTGCTGAAAGGACCCAAATATAGCTGTCTCTTGTGAGACGATGCCGGGGCCTAGCAAACACAGGAGTGGATGTTCACAGTCAGCTATTGGATGTATCACAGGGCTCCCAATGGAGAAGCTAGAGAAAGTACCCAAGGAGCTAAAGGGATCTGCAACCCTATTGTTGGAACAACATGATGTACTAACCAGAACTCCGGAGCTCTTGTCTCTAGCTGCATATGTATCGAAAGATGGCCTAGTCGGCCATCAATGGAAAGAGAGGCCCATTGGACTTGCAAACTTTATATGCCCCAATATAGGGGAATGCCAGGGCCAAAAGAATGGGAATGGGTGGGTAGGGAAGTGGGGGGCGCTATGGGGGACTTTTGGGATAGCATGGAAATGTAATTGAGGAAAATATGTAATAAAAATATTAAAAATCAAAAAAAAAAAAGAAAAGGCCCAAACTCTTATACCCTCAGCAATGGTGATGATGGAATATGAAACGGAAGTGGAAAATGAAATAACTCCATTCCTCTCTGAGCTGTTTTCTCGTGGTGTTTAATAATAACATCAGAGACTCAGATTGGCATAGTCTTAAAAGTGAGAATCTTTATTTAAGGATTCAGCATTTCTAGAAAAATAATGATTTAAGTCATGTTTATTTGTTTGTCTTGGGACAAAAAACAAAACAAAAAAAAAAACAGGTACAGCTGAGGAATTGAAATATCTCACAAGGCTTGAGATTCTGGTGGGTTATGCTTCTTTAGGGATGCTGAACACCAGTCTTATTGCTTCTGTAGCAACATTGCAGCTGTCAATTTTGCGGCACTTAGTGGTTCGTAAATTCAAAACATGATACAAAAAAATAAAACGAGGAATGAATTTTGAAAGTCCTCCAAGGGATGTCTGCCTGAACTGGAGGAATTATAAGTTTTTCATCTTGGGTGTTCTATAGCTGTTGAAAACTTTAGTCTAAAAGCACAGAGCTGGCCGCAGCATATACTCATTGCCAAGGAGAGAGAGGTGTATTCTGTTTTCCAGGTTGACTTGTGGAAGCAGACAGCCACCTGCCTACTGGAGAATGTTTCCAACGATTTGAGTACAGTGAGCAGGTTGACATGGGATAGTTGATGAGGGATGATACTAAAGAATTCATGTGTTCCGCGGGGACTGGAAAGTCTGATGTTTAGTTATTGATGGTGAGCTTAAAAGTCCATCAAATCAAAAACTGGAACTTGGAGCAGAGGTCAGTGGCTTCCTGCATGAGTAGTGAAATATGAGGCAGAAAAATCTACTGAAATTTACTCTCTTCAAAAAATGCCAAGGGTGATACATAAAACTTATTTTACGAAATTAAAAATAAAAATTGAAACAGTGACCTAGAGTCAGAAACCCACATAGGGCTTGTCTTGATTTTTGCCTTAGTCATTTATTCTGTAGTCAAGCCATTTTTTTTTTACATTGAAATAAATTCCTAATGGCTTTTCAGAGTCTCCATCTCTTCCAACACATTCCCAGAGTCTGTCACCTATGTTCCTTGCTTATCTCTGAGCTTCTATTCGTATCCCTTTAGGGTTATTCTGTCTACTATCCAGAGAGATCCTTTTAGAATGCAAAGGAGTGAAAATTACTACTATGTTTCTAGCACTGGACTTTGTATCCCTAGAAAAGACATGCAAATACTCTTCACTACTTCATTTTTGAAAACTGTCATACTTCTTCTGTGGATGTTCATATCTGTCTTTCCCTATGGTCCTCGTGGTCTGCAGGCATAGTGTACTCGATTTTAAAGAAGTTTTATATAATCTCTTTTATCAATATGTAACTATGTCATTGCTGATAACATAAGTCTGAAATTTTTTTTCTTTTAGCAATAATGCATTCTGGTCACCTAAAGAAGTATTTGATAATAATAATCAAATTCAATTCCATACATCTTTGTGAATCAATACAGAAATAATCTTGCCCACTGTCATATACATGACATTATACAGTTTCTTCAATTTAAACATGTATATATCTTTATTTTGCAATTTAAGGATATTCGCTATCTGCATCTGTGTTTAGCTGCATGTATATAATGTAATAAACACCGCACTAGATTTGTGCCCTATTATGATTTGAACACAATGGGCAGTCAAGACTTCATTGATTGTCACTGGAATTAAGTCATTGGAACAGGTTTTAAGTGGCCACATGTGTAGTCCAGAGTTTTGATTTAATCTCATCTATTAGTACTGCTAGTGTTTGAGTATCTCCAGCAATGAGCTTGTGCTGAGAATTTGCTTGTCCCTGTAACTGTGCTGGGAGGTGAAGCCTTAAGACTTGATTAGGCCAGGAATGTGCTGACTTCAGGCAGACAGATGCTATCATCCCAGAAGCATACTCCTCATCCTGGGAACAGCGTGTGAATAAAAGGCTATCTTCAATTCTCTCTTGATCTCACATCCTCTGGAGCCTCTACCAAGGGACAGGGCATCAAAATGGCTTTTGTGGGGTGCCAACACCTTGCCGTTGGGATTCTCACTTTTTAGAAATGTGAGATTTGTGTTTGTGTGTGTGTGTGTGATTGTGTGATAAGTTTCTGTGTTACATCAGCACAAAACAAAGAAGCCCTACACTGTCACGTTAACTGCATTCCAGTTTCTAAAGTCTTTCAATAATTATTGAAATATATTCAAACAAGTATCCTTCCTCATCTGTATTCTAAAAAATTGACTTGCTGGTTACAACACAGATTTTGAAATAAGCATGTTAAGTTCTCTGAAAAATTAAAGCAATCTATATAATAAGAAAAAAAAAACCCTTGGTAAATTTTTAATCAAAAGTGCAATCACTTTACAAATTAAATTTAAGCAGATGATTTTGAATATATGAATAAGTTTCCTCTGTAAATACTGTTTATAGCTCCTTTTATGAGTACACTTCATTGGCTTTTGATATATTTTGTAAAACTTTATCCTCTGTCTATGACATGGCCATTCTTGTTTTGAAATGCAAGTAATTATATCTGAGCATGGGGGACCATCCCAAGATGGACTCAACTATCATTCCTCTTGGAAGAAGCTGGGTACTTGTAACTCTCTTGAGCAAACATCCCTTATCTCCAGACATGTCAGGCTGTTGCTGGAGGGAGGGAGGAGTTGCTCAGCTATTTAGATTAACCTAGGTTTCTATAATTAGGCATAATTAAACTAACTGGCTCACTAAGCTAGTTTTAGGTGGAATCGTTTTGATGGTCTGCTACTGTGCTCTCTACTAGGTAAATTAGAAGTTAGATTCCTCAGGAAATGTGATACAATCTAATCCTGAAGCCCCATAGGTGCATCAGTTTTACCCCTTACATTAAAAAAATATTCTTGGATAAATGTGCAGTTTTTGGTTTACTTTATGATTTAAGGAAACTTGCATTTAACACAAGTCAGAAGGAACAAACAGTCACTATCTTTCTAAGACAAATCTCCCTGAGTCTGCAAAGTTTAGGAAGAAACATTTGCAATCCAAGCTGTGAAGAGCTATCATCCTGAGACTGGCCTTCATCAGCACACTGTTCTCAAATCTTTTCAATGTTAAAAAACAAAAATAAAACAAAAAAAAAAAAACACAAAACCTGTGTGTGCATGTTTGTGAAGATGTGTTTGAGTGTGTGTGTGTGTGTGTGTGTGTGTGTGTGCATTGCTTACATAACATGCCTGTTGTGTACAGAGATCAACTTCTGTTTCCATTTTGTCAATTTCATGGATCAAACATGGGTCCTCAGGCTTGACACAAAGCCTTACAGGCTGAGCCAATTCAGTGGTCCATACTTTATTCTATGTTTGTTATTTTGCTTGCTTCATTTTTTTGTTTGCTTATGATTTTGAAGTTTGCTTTGATATCCAAATAGAACTACAAATACTTTTGTGCTATCATAGTAGAAATCAGTGCTAGCTATTACTTTTCGTGATAATGTGTAATATACCATTTTTTGTCTTTGTAGTTTTCATATTACCACTTAATCTGCAGTCATCCTAAAGGAACAGTTCTTGTATATGATTTATTCACTTCACTTTGAATGGCATAATTCTTGGATATGTATGCTCTTTCTATCAAAACTGCAATGTCTTACAAGGCCTTTTTACCCTCTAATCTCAGTGTCTCTGCTCACGGCCACTACCATAAATTTTCAATGATGTCTCTCACTCCCATTTCCCAATTGAGTCTTTCCAGCACTCCTATTTTCTCAAATATTAATTCCCAGGGAATTTTCTTTTAATTTATTTCTGTCTTGGATCCTGTTTTATCTCTTGTCTTCAGCTTTATTTCTTTGTTTGTTTTTCATGTCAACTAGCAAAACATCTACTGAGATTTTAATATTGGTATTACTTCTTCATTTCTAACTGATAATCATCTTTCATTAAGGTGGCATTTTCAGTGCTATCTCCTATTATCCATATTAAGGAGTTGGTGTTTATTTCCTCCACCTAGCATCCCTTGAAGTGGAAAGAACGTAACCATGATGACCCTGTGTGATGGATGAAGCTTCTGCATTACAGACGAGATCTGTGTACTGCTCCAACTCCCTATGAGATCAGTTAGTTGGGTTACTCTGATGCCACTAGATTGTTACACAAAGTAGAGCCTACAAACATGAACAGTCATAGCAGAGTCCACATAAGAAACAAAGGCCGGAGCAAAAGTGAATGGAGAGCGAGACAGAGATGGAGTAATGTGGCCAGCCCTCAGATATAGAGTCATGTAGGCATGGATGCATAGAAGAACATTACTATATAAGATCAGATATACCTGCATTTTGACTCGATAAGAGCATATTCTATTTTCAATATGTTTCTCTTTGTGATAGTTTTTGATTGTTAATAATTATTAAGAAATTGACTTAACCTCATTAGCTAGAAATACCCTGATTAGTGTCTTAACTAATTACATAGTACTATATTCCAATCACATGTTTTATCATATATAATTCTAATCACATATAATATAATTTCATCATATAAAAATTTAAATTGTTACGGATGGTTGTGAGCCACCATGTGGTTGCTGGGATTTGAACTTGGGACCTTTGGAAGAGCAGTCAGTGCTCTTAACCACTGAGCCATCTCGGCACAGCTACAGTGTACTTACATATAATAAATAAATAAATCTTTAAAAAATTTAAATTGTTCTATTTTCTTCTAATATCTACTTTATTTTAGAAACTATAGTCAAATATGATTTTTACTGAATTACAAGCCAGTTCTGGGTATTATAGGGAAAAATCTTATCTTTTTGGTTTTAAGGTTTGATAATAAACAATAAACATAGAAATGAAGTTATTTAGTTAAGTCTTTCTCATCATTAATTTATTATCTCTACCTTTCATAGCTCTTATTTTTCCACTTATTTATCAGCCACACCCCTCTTCTTTACCTATGACATCTGTAAAGAATTACTAGTCATCAAGTTTTGTTTGCTTTTTTTAAACACTCCCTTTTAATAATTCTTCATATCCCTCCCCTCTCATTCTACACTCTTTGCTCTCTATTTTGTGGCCTTTTTAGACTGATGTTCAGTCTTCTAGGAAACAATGACACTGAGTCTCATGGTTTGCAGTGAACCAGCAGGTTCTTCAGTGTGATGTAGCTTCAGAAATCTATGAAGTAGTCAGTTGGTTAATGTAACATTTGACAAATATTGAGCCCAGGAACCACCCAAATAAACTTCTGACAATGCATGTTTTCTAAAACTACAAACAGTTTCTCTTTGGGAAAGGAGAGGATTTTGTTTGTTTGTTTGTTTGTTTGTTTTCTTTCTTCTTCTTCTTTTTTTTTTTTTTTTTTTGCTTCCCAGATATCATAGGGGAGTACAATGTTTCATATTCATATTACCCTGGATGCAGATTAATCTAAGTGAATTGGTTGTTAATATCTAGAAATGAAGAAATGTGAGAGATTTATGAAAAATTATCTTTTAGCATAGCTAACATATGTCTGTTGGGATGGAAGAACTTCAACATAAACTGCACAAATGGGAAATATGAAAATGAGATTTCATACCCAACACACGGCACAAATATTGGGCTCGACACTAGGCACTCGTATCCATTTGGGAAGCCAAAATCACTCTAGGAAGATATATCCTTGGTTGTTTTCTTTACGTTAATAGTAGAATTGGGAGTTGGGGAGAAACAAGTGGGAATCCAAACGACACAGATGATTCCTGCAGTAAACCTAAGCTGAATAAAAAAATTCAAATTAAAGGTGAAACTACCCACTTCTCTATCAGCTTCTTTCAGCCCTAGTTTTGTTATTCCAGCTAACTGGATACTAATTAACCTGCTAACCACGTCCTTGAACTTCTAAATAAATCCCTCATTATTTTCCCAGACATTGGATATCACTGATATTTCTTTCTGGTTCTAATCCATACCTAGTTTATTGTCATTCTCTTAGAAGAACAGAATTAATCAAGGGTAATCGGTTATCATGGAGAATGAAAGCTTCCCTTTCAAGCAGAGAGGCTGGAAGTGTGATGACAAGTTGAACTTTACTTCTAACTTTACAAATGACAATCATGCCTTGCTTCATTTTAAGAAATGAAATGTAAAATTGAAGGTTGTGTTAATGTATATATTCCATTGTAAAAACTCAAAATTTTGAGCTTATTGAGAATATATAAGGTATTATTTATTATTATTATTATTAATATTATCCCAGGAAGATTTCTTTACAAGATTTAATGAAAATTAGTGCTGTAGTCTACACATCTTTTATGGAAAAACAAAAATTTGTCCTTAATGATTAAATGAAGTTTTTGATTAAATGAAGTTTTGATTATAAGATAATTACTAGGAATTCTTACAAATAATTTAGTGAATAGAAATTATTAGTAATAAATTAAAATACTAATAAAAATTATAAAATACTTAATATACCTATTAAGATTAAACCATCCATTTCTTATTGATTTTGTAAACCAGAGGAACTGGTTGTACATAATTTGTTTTTCTAAAATTATGGCAGCTATCATTTTAGGTATTTACTTAATCTTTGGAGTTGTTCTCAAAAAATATTTTTCAGTATATCAGTAAATAATTGAATATTTAAACTGACTGGATACATATTAATGCGAAACTTATTTTAGCACTTAAATATGCTTATTGACGATAAATGATAATTAAAGGTATTCTGTCCTTCAAGAGTTTCTAGACCGTCTAATTGTGTCCTTCAAAATTTTATGAAAATTGTCATGTGAATATATAGTGACAGTGTAGGGAGATATCTTCTCTATTAGTTCTCTATTATAGTCTATAACTTTAAAGAGAAATGGGACAATTAAAGACCATTGCATAGTCTGAGAAAGTAGCTCAACTGGTAGGATGTTTGCTAAGCATTCATGGTTCAATTTGAAATATGGTCCAGAATCAGTCCTGATGACATACCCTAAGAATCCCAATGCCAGGGAGTTAGCCTCATCTACATAAGAAAATCAAGGCCTGCCTGTACTATATAAGATAAGTCTTAAAAGAAATTACCCACTTCTTTTTTATTTTGTTCTTATTTCCTATTCTTTATAGGTTTTCTCATTGTCTTGGGTATTTCCTAAATTGTTTTATTTTTGTTGTTTTGTTTACTTGGGTTATTTCTATGGGGAGCTTTACCCATTTTATTTTGAAGACAGAATTATTTGAAGAAGAATTATTTTATAATTGCTGAGGCTGACCTTAAACTCATTATGTGCTTCAACTTGAACCCAAACTCTTTGATCCTCAGCTTAGCATTGTAAGTGCTAGGATGCATGCACAGCTGTCTCCGAGTCTCTATGCTGCTCTTAGATTTTAATTTTAGTGTTTTTTTTGTATAATTTTTAATTTACTTTTATTGTACGTAAAATTATAATTTTAATGTACCTGTTTTTAGTATCCTTAGCTTAATCTACGTTCTTTCACAGTATATAACCTTCCATTGTCATTTGATGTGTTTAGTAAAACACACCCGATGGCTGGCTGAAAAAACCAGTCCTCAAAATAATCCCATATAATTTCATGCTTAATTTCATTTGTGATCCCCAGCCTTTTTCCTTTTTTTTCACATACAAATAAAGAAAACGCATTATTGAAACTCCATAGCCTAATTTTATTATTTCATCTAAATTGTTTGCTTTGCCTCCTTCAGTCATTAGTCAAGGGAAAAGGAAATGAGATCAAGTCTAGTGCTAATTTCTAGTCAGGTTAAAAAAAAAAGAGTAAAGAAGACACAGAAGCCCGAGGTTACCAATAAGCACCTCGGAGAACAAATAACTACCTCAGCAACTGCAACTGATTTTGTTCCAATAAATTCCTCCCTGTTGAATTTAACAATTACTTAAAAATTGGCATAGTCACTAAACAAAATAAGATGAATGGAATGGATTAAATATGCAACTAATGATGCTTACCAACCTCTGAGGCAAGAACATAGTTTAATTGTTTTAAACCCCAGAGATCTTTACTGAAATGTATGCTGTGTAAAAACTTTGAGCATTCAAGTTTTTGGGTTGAATTTTTTTTTAGGTGAGACAATGGATGAGAATGATATGTGTACTGTGCTGTGGCTTTATGTAGTATCAACCTACACAGAACCAACCTTAAAAGATATATGAGGGTCACAAAGGAATGGTGTTTTTTAAATCAAGAGTGGCAAAGTATATGTGCCAGAGACCACATGCTGAGGGCAGAAAATTTACAGGACATTGAGTAGGCAACTTTAGCATGTATTTCCAATTCAAGGTAAACTTGGGGGCTGAGTGTGCCTAAGGGGATGCTCACCTTTGTCATTTCTTAGGTGGTGATAAAGAGGATCTCTTTATATAAGGATGCATGCATGTATGTACAGTGATTTTTCAAATATTATATTACTTAAATAGCAATGGATTCTGCATGGGACTAAGGAGTGAGTATAGAACAAGGAACGTTTATAGAACTTAAATTTTTACTTTGAAAGTACTACAGTCAAAGTTTTTTCTCATAAAAGTTATGTATTCAGGACTGGATAACCAGTGGGAAGGATCTTTCCTGGCGACCATTTTTCCTGCTCCCAGGATTCTCTCACAGTCCTTTCTTTGTTCAGAGTTGGTGCTGGAAGAATCGTCCCTTCCATGTTAACTAATCCATCTATTTCCTCATTGTTCAGGGAGAATGGACAAAAAAAAAAAAAAAAAAAAGGAAGGGGAGAGTTTTGTAATTAATGATTTCAAAACAATTATTGAAAAATTACGCAATTTTTCCAGGGTTCACTTTATGAATGCACACAGAAACAAACCATGCTGTTAAAAGGTAGATGCCACAAGGTAATTTTCACATTGTTTTATAGAAAACAATTGGTAAATAAATGGGATGTTAATATATACAGTTTAAGAAAATCATACCATTTTTTATATTCATTAGACAACTTGCAGAACATTCTTAGCACTGGCTTTCTCTTGGGTCTTCTTTCTTTCTTTCTGATCGGCTTTCTCTACAGATCTCTAGACAGCTCTCTCTTTATGTTCTGCTTGAGACAGTTCTCCAAGCATTTCTCTCTTGAGATTCTTTTTTTTTTTTTTTTTTTTTGGATTTTAAAAGAGATGGATATTTTTTTTCTTTTTTTTCTTTTTTTTTAATTTTTAATATTTTTTATTACATATTTTCCTCAATTACATTTCCAATGCTATCCCAAAAGTCCCCCATACCGCCCCCCACTTCCCTACCCACCCATTCCCATTCTTTTGGCCCTGGCATTCCCCTATATTGGGGCATATAAAATTTGCAAGTCCAATGGGCCTCTCTTTCCAGTGATGGCCGACTAGGCCATCTTTAGATACATATGCAGCTAGAGACAAGAGCTCCGGGGTACTGGTTAGTTCATCATGTTGTTCCAACAATAGGGTTGCAGATCCCTTTAGCTCTTTGGGTACTTTCTCTAGCTTCTCCATTGGGAGCCCTGTGATACATCCAATAGCTGACTGTGAGCATCCACTCCTGTGTTTGCTAGGCCCAGGCATAGTCTCACAAGAGACAAAAGAAATTCTCTGGATAGTTCATCTCCTGCCGATCATAAGCCCTATCTTTTATTTTACATATCAATCTAGTCCTTTACTCTAGGTTCCCTTTTGATTATCCTATGAATCATCATTCTATAACCCCAGCCTCTTAATTCTTCTTTGGAGACAGCAAGCACACCTTTTAACATTGCAAAAGATTTCAGAGATCTGCCTGCCTCTGTTAAGCATAGATGCCAGCTAAAGCTTGGGACCCAGTCCTGAAATTGCCATTTATACCACACCTGGTCCTAACCTTGCTCTCCCAGGCTGATCTTGAACTCAAGAATCTGCCTGCATTTTTATCTGCCTGTCTTAGTATCTTTCTGACAAGTTGGGTCATAGTATAGCTGTCTTTGTTCCTTTAGATTTATGAAACCCTCATAACTGATATTTCATCTTTATGTTTTGCGTAGTTGAGAAATTATATATTTTCAAAGTCATGTTTTAGGCTTTTCCATAGCCTAATGACTGTCCTAAAGGTTCCAACATTTATAAATGTTTGCTAAGACGTTAGCCATGCCTTTGCCTCCTGGCCTCATGCTGTCTGTGATTATCATGGAGTCCTTAACATTAACAGGGACAACTTTCTTAAGGGAAGAATGAAAAATATGAACATTATTAGACAAACAAGCCTTATGCCTTGTTGGTCTTCAACACTCATAGAGGACTATATCTACTGGCCCTGTCGAAGTGGCAGGAACCATGTCATTCTGTCCCCACCAAGGCCATGCTGTACCTGGCCATGTTTATTAATAATAAAACTAAAAGCATTTCTAGTCAGTTGAAAAGATTTCATGGGGACGAAAAAAACAAACAAACAAGCGTTTTGCATAAGAATGATGCAGCTGATAATAAAAACTGGAGAGTTTTGAAGGAAAAAGAAGCTTACAAAAGGGTACTGGGAAGATAAAGTCCAATGTTCTATAAGAAAGGTATGCAACAGGGTAGTTCAAATTAGTATTAAAAATAGGAAATGGATAGTTTTGATTTTGAATTGTTTAACTGATTGTAATGTTTTTTAAAATAAATTCCTCTCTTTTACAGGCATCTTTTACATGTTTATGATTTTTGTTGGCTTGCTTTTCCCTGGCTGGAAAATGAAGTAAGCCAGTAACCACAGTCCCTGTGCTTTAACATGAGGATTTTTGTTGTTATCTGGTTCTCTAAAATCATAACTGTTCTGAAATGATTTGTCAGCATTCAGTAGTTTGTCTATCGAGCTAGAAGCATTCACTATTCATTTCTTATTTTTAATTTATAATTCCAGAGGAGCTCTTCCAGTAACATGTGATTCCCCTTGTGCAATTAACTGCAGGATTTAACATACATTCCACTGGTTAATATAAAAATAAAAAATTCGTGGTACCTTTGAATCACTATTCATCAGATGCCCTTTAGTTAACAGAGTTTTGGAATATTAAATAGACAGGAAAAGCATGCCATAAAAGAAATCAACCAATCATAAAGAACATGGCCAAATTGTGACTGTTACTTTCATTACAACTTTTCTTCTTTTGGAGTCTATTTCCTACATATATAACTAAAAAAGTATCAAGTTCTATATACTCTTTGAGAAAAGTGGTATATATGTTCATTGACTTATGCCCAAACTTTTAATAAATGGGAGCATATGAATGAGGCTTTAAAGTATTTTTTACATTCATCATTAAATTTTGATTTCCAAAGGTACAACATGCATGAAGATGTAATTGTTTCATTTAAAAATATAAAAATTAACACTCAATATTTAGGCAATGTAAGAATAGGAATTTCATCGACGTATACACGCTGTTTTTAAAAATCCAAGCTTCCTCTGTAAATGGCTATCTGTGTGTTCTAAGGGCAAACAAACTTGTGACTGAGAAGTTATAGTTGAAAAATTTGTATATTCAATCAGAACATGCAAACAAATATAATTAACCTAAAATTGCAGGTATCCTGGGACATTTACATATATTTATATGCTAATATTATCCATTCTGGATCTTAATGTTCTCTGTGAAATTTATTTGTTAATAAGCTAAATGTTATAGTAAATTTCCTAAATTTTAATATTCTCTTTGTATATAATCTGTTTCTTTCAAAAGTTTAGTAGGATTACCAGAAGTATTTGCAAAACTAAGTAAATATTGATACAAACTATTTTAATAGACACTAACTGGTTTAGCTTAAACATTTTTGGTTCATAACACATTTACATATTTTATTTTCAAAAATAATACAAATGTGTTACATATTGCATATGATTAAAAATAAATGCAACAGAATATATATATGTATATATATATATATATATATAATTTTTAAAGCAGAAATCTTAGAAAAATTACAATGAACTTCATGTTTTATATTAGACATTTTAAAAATAAATGTGTGGTACAAAATTATTTCACAGTCATGAAAAGGTTATTTACAACAGAATTCTGTCAAGAAATTGTGAGGACAAGTCATTTGTAAGTTGTGTCCCATTTGTATTCAAATGTGGAACACTGTGATAAATTCACTTGGTATGATTTAAACCTAATTTGCCGAGGGTTGAGCTCAAAATGAACCTATTGTATTCATCTGAAGTCTGTCTTTCCCTGTGGTCATTTTACAAGAGCCATTCTAACCCGGAGTCAGCCTGTCTCTTCCACAATGCCACAAAAGCAACAAATCTTACACATGGTTTTAAGAACAAAGACTCAATGGCATATTTGAGCACAAGTTATAGAGTTATAAAAGATACTCAAATTTTAGAATTAAGTGCAAATTGTAAGGAATTATATGAGAATAAAGCATAATAAATCAAGCATTTCCCAACAGCCAGGAAAACTGTTTCAACCACAGGACATGATGAAGAAGCTGAGAAATGTAGGTTCAGAAAACATCATATGATAAAGAAGATAAGATACAATAACCACAGTACTTTGTGTGAGACAGGATTCACCTTGGATAAGGGTGAGTCTTGTGTGTGTGTGTTGCATAGAAAGCTTGAATTAAAACCAAAACAAAAGCAGACCAATAAAACATCTACCTGACAATGACTACAAGGTTTTCTTATATATTTTAAAAAGACCTGTTACAGAATGGTCAAATTCAAAAACATAGAGTTTGAAGCATTATAACTGCATATACAGTGAAGATTCTATATCTTTATAAAATTTTAAAAAGCATAATATCAGTCATGGAACAATTCTAAAAACCTGAAGTTACAGCACACGTTGGTGAGGATATGGAGAAAGAGGAACACTCCTCCATTGCTGGTGGGATTGCAAACGGCACAACCAGTTTGGAAATCAATCTGGAGGTTCCTCAGAAAATTGGAAATAGATCTACCTAAAAAACACAATGGAGGAGGAAGGGAGCTGGGAGGAAAAGGGAACAAGGGGGTGCAGAGGGAACATGATCTGGTATTGGGTGGGGGAAAAGGACTGAAATCCCTGAGGGCCAGCAGAAAGAATGGAAACATGCAACCTCGGGAGGTAGGCGGTTAGAGGGATCCTACAGAATGTACCAGAGACTTGGGAGGTGAGAGATTCTCAGGACTCAAAGAGAGGGAACTTAGATGACATGCCCTGCATTGGGAAGAGGCAACTAGTAGAGTCCACCTCCAGCAGAAAGACAGGGCATCAAGCAAGGGATGGGGTTGCCATCCCACAATCAAAAATCTGACCCATAATTATGCCTGTCTGAAAGAACTGCAGGGATGGAAATGGAGAGAAGCCTGAAGAAAAGAAGGTCCAGTGACAGACCCAAAGTAGAATACAGCTGAAAGGAAGGCCCCAAGGACTGACACTATTACGGAGGCTATGGAGTGCTCACAAAAAGAGGTCTATCATGGCTGTCCTCTGAAAGACCCAATAAGCAACTGAAAGAGTCAGATGCAGATATTTCCAACCAACCAATGGACAGAAGCAGCTGACCCCTGTGGTTGAATAAGGGGAACGGAACGCTGGAAGAAGCTGAGGAGGAGGATGACCCTTTAGGGTGATCAGCAGTCTCAATTAACGTGGACCTCCTCGATTTCTCAGATACTGGAACACTAACAGGCAGCATACACAGGATGTGCACACCGCAAAGGGGTCAGGATCCACATGTTGAGAATCTCTGATTTAGAAGCTAGCCAGAATTTAAGTATGTTTTGCTGGGTTGTGTGTGTGTGTGTGTGTGTGTGTGTGACATATTGAGGTTTCTTACTCTTTCTCTATAGCTTCACTCCCCTCTGTGTGGCTGTCAATTGCCATTTAAAAGAATACTTTTTCTTCTCTCCTGAGTTTCCCTGTTCAGCACAGCTGGTGAGATTTCAGTTTGCCTGCCTTGGATTGTTTTCTTTTAAATGCTAATAAAATTTTCCTCTGGTGTAGATGAAAAAATATTCAAGTGAACTGCAGAAATTTCTCAGTCAGGCAAAGTTCTTATTGTGAAAACATTAGGAACAGAATTCAAACATCCATCACCCACAGAAACAACATAAGCAGGTCACACAAGCTTATATCCTTACCATTGAGGAATCCCATGATCTTAGCGGTCACTCATCTTAGCCATAATGATAATTTTTTTAGGGTCAGAGAGGGAGCTGCATAGCAGTATGTCAGTTTGACACAAGTTGGAATCATTTGTAAAAACGAGCCTACATTGAGAAAATGTTCCCACTGAGTTGGCATATGGGCAAGACCCTGGTGCGCTTTTTAGATTGATGATTGATGTGGCAAGGGCCAGAGCACTGTGGGCAGTGTCACTCTCAGGCTATTTTGTTGCTACTGGGTTAAAAAACAAGCAACTAAGCAGTGTTCTCCCAATGCCTCTGCATTAGCTTCTTCCTCGAGGTTTCTGCCCTGTTTGAATCATTGCCCTGAATTTTCCTTGTGATGGATACTGTGGAAAGGAATGCTGAAATGAACCCATTCCTCCACATGTTGCTTTGGGTCAAGATGTTTTATCACAATAATACAAACCATAACTAAGACCACAATAGACCCTAACGCAGAGAAATAAGGAAGAGAGCAATTGTGGAAACCATTTGATTTCCTCTTTTGTTCTCTGCACAGTGACACACACACACCTGTGTTCACACACATACCCTATTTCATTTCCTCTCTCCCCTTCCCTCTCCTTTTCTGTCACCTTCTTTAGCTCCCTCATGTCACCATCCTCTCTCTCCCCACCTCTAGCTCTCTTCATTTCTTCTTGACCATTTGACAAGTAGCTTTAAGGGATGACTATTTCTGAGTTCTGTTTTCAATATTTCCTACCATTAAAGGATTATTTTACACAATCTCAATTGATATATCAAAATAACTAATGTAATATAAAGAATATTTTGTATTCTTATTCTGATTGCTATTAAATTTCTAGCACTTCCCAGTAGCCTTTGTAGTAAAATTAACCTCAAATTATGAGATGAACCTAGTTTCCTTTTCATTTTGTAGTCTTTGAGGCTGCAACAGTATTTTTTTGGACTTAGAAACTCAGAAGAATTTTAAGCATAATAAACATATCCTAACTGTATGATAGCATCTGCCTCAGTTCTAACTGTTCTCTTTACATTGTATCTGATGGCAGAATATTCCAAGTTCTATATTGCCCCAATATAATTACTGTGTTTGCTCAGTTAAGATTTTCATAGTGGAGGGATCATATTTTTCGTGGAAATTCATAGTTAGTTTCTGAATCATAACTTCAGGAAGAGAGCGTTGCCTGTCTTTTCCAATGGATTTTAGTTCATCATTAGAATTACTTAGTTTGATTTTCAAGTACTATGTGTCTGCTTCATAGCACTTAGGTTACTCTCATTCTCTAAATGCCATCTTCTTCTGGCACATGACCAGTCTAATTTGTATCATATACACCTTGTTCCTTTTGTGTTATTGTCATTTCAAAAGGTCTCTACATTTCTTTAATCAAAAAAAGGTACTTACAAGAAAAAGTCAGAGCAATCAAGATTATCAATTACTACGAAAAGTGTCCATAAAAGTCAGGAAAAAATTTCTGTATGCATGCAATATATACATTCTATTGGCTGGTTTTGTGTGTTAACTTAACACATGCTGGACTTGTTACAGAGAAAGGAGACTCAGTTGAGGAAATGTCTCCATAAGATCCAGCTGTAAGGCATTTTCTCAATTAGTGATCAAGAATGGGAGGGCCCATTGTGGGTGGTGCCATCCCTGGTCTGGTAGTCCTGGGTTATCCAAAAAAGCAAGTTGAGCAAGCCAGAAAAAGCAAGCCAGTAAGCCACACTCCTCCATCTCTTCTACATCAGCTCCTGCCTCCAGATTTCTACCCTGTGTGAATTCCTGTTCTGAATTTGTTTGGTGATAAACAGCAATGTGAAAGTGTAAGCTGAATAAACCCTGTCCTCCCCAACTTGCTTCTTGGTCATGGTGTTTCACTGCAGCAATAGAAACCTTAGACTGGTATATAATATTTTGATATAGTTGTAATAAAATGTAAAATCTCACACCAATATCCTCTGTTGTTACACAAGACTATAGAAAGAACAATAGTTTTTTCTTCTTATTTAAGTAAAAGAGAAAACTAAATTTGATAATATTCTTATGTATGTATTTATTTGATCAATTTTCCTGTTGGAAAAAAAAAAACCTACCTTCCAGAACTTCTGCCCTCAAGGGATGCCATTTTATGTGTACATTTGAGTCTCTCATATTCAGGCCTTTTGTAGACAACACAACCTTCATTTTACTCACCACCGACTCCCACACTGAGATTCACCGAGTCACTAGGCAGACAGCACATATGTCATTTCTTTTGTTTCCAATTCATCCTATTGCATCTGTACAATGTCTTCCCACCCTGAGAGCCTGAACAACTCTGCATTTGCTAAAGATGCTTGTTTACACAAAGTTGGGTCCAACAGGTTCCTTGATAAAAGAAAGGGTCTTTTTAAAATCTTCAAAATGAGTGGCTCATTTAATCTATCTTTAACAATTTAGGAATTGAAGTGTTTGTAAAAATGGACATGTTAGGGGGCATCTGGAAGTAAGCAAGCAAGCAAGCAAGCAAGCAAGCAAGCTATAGCTCCAAACCTAACAAATATACCTTGACATGGTATTTGAAGAATCCTCATTCTTTCCCTGAAGCGCCGCCCCCCCCAAAAAAAAAACAAAGAAGAAAAGGAAAGGAAAGAATGAAAAAAAAACAAAGAAAAAAAATGAAATTGAGAATGTTACTATTATTCATGCAATTTAATCTATATATCCAGAAAAAAAAATCTAAGAAAACAGAGGATGTTGTTAAATCATTCAATTTCTGTCTTATTCGTTAAAATCCAGTAAGATTTCAGTTATTTAGGGATACATTTTACTGAGTCCAGAATCACACTAAAATAGAAAGGTTGTGGAATTAGTTAAAAGACAGGAAAAGAATGGAAAGAGGAGGAATGAGAGGAGGCAGAGACAGCAACAGCAGCATTACCTCACTGTCAAATGGACAGTCAGTTGTTGTACTGTCTTGAATTCAATTTGACCTCAATTATATGGACAATGAACTTTTGACTAAGCTCTGACTATGTGGGTGTTTTCAAAACCAAATGCACAATTTTTTATACATTTTTAGACATACTGGAAGATCCATTTCTGATTTTGAAGTTTTTTATCGAAAAATATTTCATTCAAAATATTTCTATGAAAAACATTACACCATAGAAAAAAGTATTTTCACAGCCTGTGTGGAAAGGTTGAAACTCTAATTTATAGCAGTTAAGTTATGAGGAATTAGAAACAAATCACAGACAACAATAAGCTGCTGGTACTGAGGTAAGTCAAGATCTGTAGGACCTGCCAAAAGGCACCAAGCATGAAAGGATTATATATGTATATGCACAAAGTCATATGGCCCATAAAATTATTTTTTTCCTGCAACATAAACAAAAGTGACTGAGGGAAAGCCATTTATCATAACCACATATATAATTCATATGTTAACACCAGGTGAACCCACCTGACACGTATAGAATGCAATAAGCTAGAAAAGGTTTTGTGCAAATATTAGACAGGCTACACAAGGAGACACACAGATATTGGACAGTTGCACTGAGTTACTATGTTAATCTGAGCCTTCTTAGTCCTCCAGTATAAGCAGACGTAGAGTTTTAAAGCTTCACTGTATGTGTTTTAGATGAATTAAAGTCACTGGCAAGCATGTGACCAGGGACATTGAAATTTTGATGCTCTATTATACCACAGGCAATGGTATTTATTTCACATGCAGTTAAGAAATTTAAGCAAATACCTAGTCCATAGCAGAAAATTGGACATTTATGCGTTTGAAAAGTATTGAACACTTATAAGCCCCAAATGAACATGAGCAATAATTGAAAATAAGCAAAATGTGATAAACTATCACAAGTGAAACTATTCCCACAGTAAACAGAAAGCAACCAAGGACACAAAGCAGGGCTACATTTCCCCCAAGTCTCATGTGCAATAATAAGCCACATACAAACAACAAGAGCTATGTACACCCATTTCTCTGAAGGAATACTGACTTCAGTCAGAGTATGCAGAAAGATTTGGGCTGTGGGGATGCAGACTACCAGGACAGTGTGGTAGGCTAATCACTGTGTTGTAAGATTGTGTCATACAGAAACATTATCCTCAGTCAAAATCCATTTAAGCATTTGTAAGACAATTTTACTTGAATGCGGTCAACACAGAAATTCTTACCAATGTTTCTAATAAGATTTCTAGTTGACTTTCAAGTAAGAGAAGAGCAGCCTTGTTTCTGTAACTCTCTTTTCCCCTCTCTCTGTTTTTACGTTTCTTACAGAATGGCAGAATGAGAGGGTGTTCCAAATGTCATTGCATCCAAATACCTATTTTTAGTCGTAATCAAACCAGAAATTACACAATTTTCTCATAATTATTTAGAGTTAGCTCAAGTGCCAACAGCTCAATGGGTCTCCTGGTCTGCTGTGTAGAAAACTACCTTACAAGTACTTGCTGTAAATTTCTATTCCTGCATTTAGTTTTTATCATGCAAGCCATGGATATGGTTTTTTAAGGTAAAGTTATTATAAAATAATAAAAAATAAACTAAAAACCAGAGGGGAAATGTTAATATAGCAAGAATATTACTTCTATAAAGAAATATTGAGCCCAGAGTGCACAAAATCTCAACTGATAAAAAAATAAAAGTATTCACAATGAAAGAAATTTAAGCAAGCAGCCTAATTAAAAACCAAGAAAACCACTACGGTAGGCATTTCTTCAAAAAATACAAACAAGTAAGCAGAAGAAAACACACACAATAAGTTTAAGCATTTAGGAAATATAAATTAAACCACAGAAGTGTCTCATTTCACTGGCTTCATATTGGGCAAGGAGATAAGTCAGGTGGTAAAGTTTTTGCCAGTGGAGAAGTACCGTGCAGATTTCCTGAGAGACCTCATCTCAAAAGTGTGATGGATAGAAACGGAGGATGAAACCTGAAGACAAGCTGCACCCTCTACTTCCACAGGTGCAGCACTGCACACACATATGCACACAGATTAACATGTTAACAGTAAAAGTAGGCACACATTCGCAACACACACACACACAAACACACACCTAAAAACTAAAATTAGTGCTCTCAAATTAGAAGTGAAAAAGAACAAAAACCAAAAATAATCATGCATGTTGGGGAGAGCATAGTAAAACTGAAACCCTTCTATGTATACACAGATGCTAGGAACACAGAGTATTGTAAACACAAGTAAAGAATGCAGTGAATGTAAGGAAAGCTGAATATAGAATTTCCACATACTGCAGTAATTCCACTTATTGCCATAGAAAGCTCACAGACATGAGCAAGTCTTCATTAAAAGAAAAAAGAGAAAAACAAAAAAGAAGAAGAAAAATAAAAACCCCTAACTTCAAATGTGTGGTTAGTAAAAACCAGGAAAGCAAAAACTTCTCCACATATTTAATAACCCTGTTTCTTCTTGCAGCATTGAAAATTGCCTTAGGTCTATGGAATCCTCTTATAAATGACATGTGAGGCATAGACCTGCTTGACCAGGGGCTGTGTGTCTCAGGGGACCTGCCTGGAAAGAGTAAGGGACATGAAGGTGTGGAGACCTCACCATTCCCCTTACACAAATGACAATTCTGATGGGATGATCGATCTGTAGGAGGATCAGAAGGTGACCAACGCTGTGCCATAGTGTGCTGCTTCCCAAATCCGCTGACTTCTCATATACACCTCTTGTTCCGCAGGTCTTTGTTCCAAAGCAATTCTCAAAAATACTCTAAAAACTTGCATTGTGTAACTCAATACAACTACAGTATATTTGACCACTTTAAGGAGTTGTGAAATTTCTGTTAACCCATTCTCAAAATTTAAATATACCTCTAGAAAAATGTGGACTTAGAAGGCTCCAGTAAAACTGTTGCCATGAGTTCACGTCTATATGGGCACACACATTAAGTTTCAGCAGTGTAGTGTGGCACCTTGACGTAAACAAACAAACCTGTAAAGAATATGTGGAAAAATATTTCTGGCAGTTTAAATATTCCCATTTTAATGCAATCAATTTTCATTGGTAAACCATAAATGTTTCTACTCATAATTATGTTCTTTTTGTTAATAGTGTAAAAGCAAATCATTTTTATGTTTTTAAAAACAGTTTATGAAACTGCTCACATTGTGGTAATGCACAATGAGAGTAGATGGAAAAGAAGCTCTCAAGAGGAAGGCCAGCGCCTTTATGATCTAATGTAATGAGACTTGTATCTGATGCCTTGGTTTAATATTTAACCTAAATGGGAATAAGTGTGTGATTAGTGAATTCCTTAATTTAGAGACTGTATATTATTCAAAATGGATGATGGAATTCATTATCAATAGAATTCAAATCAAAATGTTTGACAGAAGAAACCACTGCCCACCCTTTACTGTGAATTATGAATTCCTTAATAGCATGAAAGTCAGTAGGAAGCTTTAACTGACACACAGAAGGTAAAGTATTCACTGTTTAAATGCTTCAGTGAATCTTCATAGTCAGTCTGATGATGAGCACTGAAGACCATAGAGATAAAGGAATTAGTTTTAAGGAGTTGAGAGAAAAAAATGAACTGCAGGATGTCAGAAATAATAGGAAGAGCTTCAATTAAACTAAGAAAAGATTGATTAACGCTAAAAGCCACAGGGGTCAACAGTAAGAAAAAGACTCAGAGTAAGGAGTAACTGAGGAGTTATGTGACAAGAAAATAAATTAATTTAACTCAGGAGCCAGGAACGCATCATTATCCAGTTCTGAGTCAAGGTCAATATAAGAACAATGAAATAACTCAGAAGAAATTCCAATTTGGCCTGAAGATCTACAATGAATAAAATGGTTCGAAGGGCAGAAGCAAGGAGAGAAGTGGAAGAGAATCTCTCAGCCTCTGTAACATGTCACACAGCCCCCAATTCATCCTGCTCACTTCTAAATTTAATTCAGTGCAAAACAAAGTCCACATTGTCTTATTGCTCAAGTAAGTCTTTTGTAGAAGATCTGATTTATAGTGTTCTCCAACTTTTGTGGTATCAATGCTATGCCACACTCAACTTGAAACTACCCCAAGGCATCTGCTGGCATAGAAAAAAAATAATAGTCTCTTTATAAATAGGCATGAGCTGGCAGGAGCACAGCACTATTTTTATTATACAAAAGGAGGCACTAAATCCACAAAGGCATATTCAAATTTATGTAAAAATTTTCTGGCTCAAAAATCCATATCTGAACTGGGTGTGATGTTATATGCCTGAAATCTTAGCACCAGAGAAGCTGTCAGTGAGTTCAAGGCCAGCTGGGCTACTTAGCTAAACAGTCTATCAAAGAAGGGATGGAAAGGAAGAACATTTTTTTAAATTAAAGTTATAATCCATATCTTTTTTTTAAAAAAATCAATCTTCAGAAACCAGACAACCACAGTAATAGCAAAATAATACCCTATGGGAAAGGTATGAGAAAGCCAAGATTATCTTGGATCTCATAACTTGATAAGAATTTAGATAAGAAATAAGAGAACTGAGAAACTGATAGGGTAGAAGTAGACAAGTGGATTCAACCATTTCCTGGGTAGTAATTTGGACAGCAAGAAAGAAGAGTAAAAAGAATGAGCCCTTTCTCTTAACAACCAAAGATAGAACTCCACCAAAATCTAAGCATCCTATTTCTGCCTCTATTACCAAAGAAATAAAGCCAGTATACTGAAGAGACTCTGGAACCCTCATATTAAAGGACTTATTACTTATCAAAACCTAGACACCAGCAGTTGAAGATTTAATAAGAAAAGCAATCAGCACGTGCAATGTTATTAATTCACCTATGGAGAAAAAAAATCTTGGCATTTACAATTAAATGGGTGGAATTAAAGAATGCTATGCTAAATAAATTAAACCAGTCAAATAAAGACAAATATTAGATATTCTCTCTCATCTGTGAAAATTAACAAAGCTGATCTGAATGAAGAATAATGAGTGATAAAGGTTGTAGTTTTTAGGAATGTCCAATAAAAATAGTTACCTGTGGTTACTACAAACTATATGTTTTATAAAAAGACACACTGAAGCTTGTCTGTATGTACAGATAAAATGTATTATCCCAAATTAAAATACTATGTAAAAGCAAAAAAAGATGATATATGCAAACTATTCTACTTCAAACTCTTCAAAATTCCAGACAGGGATTTGAGACATAAAGCCCAGAAATACCTCAGTGTAAAAAACCAGAGATATCCCAGGGCCATGCTCATGCTGTGAATATTTAATGAACAGAGAAAAAGGAAAAGAAGACAGAAGATACAGAGCTGAGAATCTTAGAAAAGGCTGGTAGAGTCCAATTTAACAAAATAAAGTCGACCTTGGAACAATATTATTTTGAACCCTAGAAATTCACTTAAATGTGTATTTATTTTCTTTTGGAGATGTATACCATTACAAAAATAAAAAAAAGACAAAAAGGAAAAACCATGTAGCCTACAAAAGACAAGAAAAAACAAAACAAAAAAAAACCCAAAAAGCTAGGTACTTGTCACAGCCTACTTATTTGTGAAATGTGGTTAGATTGCAGTTTAGTCTACCATTTTTCTACACTAATGGTTACATACATTATAAAAAGAAGACAAGGATTCTACAAATCACTCAAAGAATAAGGAAGAAAGACTTGAGACAGAATGAAGAATGTTGCCTCCAGGAAAAGAATGAGAAGAATAGGAGACAAAATTAAAAACAATAATGAATAGATTAACTCCATTTCCTGAGAACAATCCAAACATATATGTAGGATACACACCTAGTCAAATGAACAAGTAGTGAAGTAATATTGTAACTTATACCAAAACCTTCATAAATAACTCTAACACTTTCAGAAATACTAGAGAAGTTATCTGATACACACACCAACACGCACACACACACACACACACACACACACACACACACACACCACTGAAACTGATAGAGCGGGGAAGGCGAGAGAAAGCAAAACTGATGGAAAGAATGTTGAAAGAAAGAGAGCCTTAAAGGTATATAACAAACCAAATAGTAGGGAAAGGAGAGCAGTGAGGGGACCCTCCAGTCACACTTCCTTCTTCCAGACAAGGCGTGCTTCTCTGGTAGACCTAGTATTCAGTTTTGTGCCACGCTTGAGGCAAGTAACACACAAATGAAAACCAAGGATATAAATCAAGATGCAAAAGATAAATAGTAACAGTATCCCACGTGTCAGAAGACGTGTTTTTGCACTAAGTGACTTCCATACACGCTAGGTGGTTGGCATCTGAATCCCTGACATTCACATAACTACCTGGTGTGCTTGGCCAGTAATGTTTGACTCCTACCTTGTATTGTAGCCGGAGAAAGTGGACAGGTTAGTGAGACTAGCTCTGAGAGTGAGCTCTGGATTTAAGTAAGAGATGAGTACACGCACGCACGTACGAACACGAAAAAGGGAAGGGGAGGGCAGGGGAGGGGAGGGAAGGGAAGAAAAGGATAAACTTAGAAATGGGATGAATGAAGATCCCCAATATCAATGTCAGCAGGATCCATATGCCCGTGCTCACATGTACACGCAGCCCATAGCAACACACATTCAAATTAAAAGATAAAAGCAAAAAAGTTACTTGTCTTATACGACTGGAGTAAAAAATCACCATTTTAGTGATGCTTCAAAGATAAGCAAAATGAATAACTGGGTTTTAAAAAATACTATAACAACAAACACCTGATATTAGTCTCCACGTCCACAGTATGGCTGTTGCCAGTAGAGTAAATTTAAATATGTGAGTAGGCCAGAAATCAGAGGGACCTGGCTTAAAAAACAATCAACTTCAACAAAAGAGATGCATCATCTTCAATTTTAAGGGCAAATCTTTATGTTGAGAGACCCAATATTTTGGGTTCAGACTCCATCTTAGAGACCCTGACCTAAGGCTGAACTCAACATAGGCCAATCCCTAGCACCAGTTCCCAGGCTAACCCCCAACAAGAAGTATGTCTAACACCAGTTTCCAGTTTATTCCCCCAAATCTGAACCCCCAGGTTACAAGCCTGCCCCTGATGCTTCACTTCCTAACAACCACCAATCAGGAGGAAAAGAGGAGTTAATCTGGCTTTGGCTCCCAGCACCAGCCAATTATGTTAAAGGCCATAATGCCCCACCCCCAGTCAGATGTGTACCAGGCTAGATACTGCCCTTGCCTAAAACTAGGCTCAGGACTCCACCTTCCTGCTATGTCAGGTTTGGCAGGGGGTCCAAGCTGGAGCTTGAATAAAGACCCTAATGCAATTACATGAGATTCCATTCCTTGGTGGTCTTTTGGGGTTCATGAGCTCATTGACAGCAGAGAAAACAGAGGCGAACGATAATTGACAGTGACATGTGAAAAGCATCAATGAAGATAAGGTAAGTAGACGTGAGATGAGCAAATGGAGCACTGGGGGTCTCGGAGCTTTGTTCGGATGGGGGATAGAAAAGCACTGAGATGCTCTGTTGCTTCCACTAGATAATATTACACATGACAACTTCATCTTGATAAATGGTGTGGTTCTTAATGTGATTTTTTTAAGGATAAACCATAAAAAAAAATAAGCAAGTACCATCTAAAACCGTAATAGCTAAATTGAATTCATAAACTTTTAGAGGGGGAAGCTAGATGATAAAAACTTCAATTTAGGAGAGAATTAAAGCATTTTCATTGTGTTTCATTTTGTGTAATTTCCATTGCCTTTTAAAGCTGTTTTTTTTTGTTTGTTTGTTTCTGTGACATTCAATCAATCAATGATTACATTTTCTCTGCCTTTCATTATACACATTGTAGCTTCCAAACACAGAGATTGCCCGAATACCTTTCAGGTACTCAGGGATCCTACTAATATTTTTTTTCCTTTTTTTTTCATGTGCAATGACAATATTCTGTTTTCACAGCCCCAGGTTATGGTCCCATGTTTTGGGTGGATTTCCATGGACTGATTCATCTTTGTATTACAGGTTCCTTTTGGTACCGTACTTGACTCATACATTTATGGGATCAGACGAACATACTGTTTGTATTTTGGTCTCTGTCTATTTTTACATCACCATTGGTAACATTAGGTTTTATTCTGGTACTACCTCAGTTTGCATATTTTTAAAGATTAATTCTTCATGGGAATTGTTCTTGGCTTGACTTGTCTCCTACACAGACTCATGCTACTCACGTGAAAATAATGACACAAAAGTCTGGCATTTATTTTCCTTGCAGATATGACCACCACTGATCCTTTGTAAACATGGGTACTATTTCCTTTGAGACTGGAAGTTGCCTTCTCCCTAGCCTCTATGTATTTTACATCGGATGAACCAATAAGGCCAGACTGTGAAAACCTATATAATTTCTCTATGTAGAGCTTTCCAGTCTTTGGTTCCTGTGGCTCGTTATTGAAATATAATAACACAGACAATCTCACATCTCAGAATTTTAACAATTTATCATTAGAACTGGTGTCTCGAGACAGATCATGGATCAAAACAAAAGTTTTAATGTCAATTGTTTCCCAATTCTTGGAAACACTGGCATTAAACCCAAAATGGGAGAAAGGGAAAATACTCGTTGTTAGATATGATAAAATATAAGCCAAGAAACAAAAAACAAAACAAATAAACAATACAATTTCAAGTTAAAAATACAGAAGCGAAGTCTTATTCTTTTGCATCCTTTCATTAATAGAATTTCATTATCACAGTTACTTTCTGTAACACCAGTCACTCAAGGACATTTAAAATTTGATTATCACAGCAAACAAGTTAGACTGTGTAAAACATAAACCAAGGGTTGCTATCAATGCAATAGACAAACACTTCATTTTCAAGATACCTTATTTTAGCAGCAGATTACCACACTTTTCTTTAAAAATCTCTTCATGACTGAATACTGTGGGTGCACAATAAAATTAATGTAGACATTAAAGTGGATGATAGTTTTCACATTTCTTTCATAGATATTTGACCTGATTATGATAGATGAAATGACTGGCAGAGAGTGTCAGATGGTAATGATTAAAATGTATTGAAGAATAGCAAAGACTAGGAAGTCATTAAAAGTAAACTGTGCATCAAAAGAAATTGCATGTCTATGAGGACTCACTGACTATGAGAAGAAGTGGAGTACTGCTAACCCGGAAGAAACATGAAGGAAAGTTACTGTTTTGGTGAGAAAGGTTGCTGGAAAGAAAAGAATGAAATGTCACAGAAGAAAGGACAGCAGCATGTAAAGCCTGTGAGGGAGCACTGGGAGATATTTCACAGTAATGCGCTCAGCCAGAAGTGTGACAATAAACTCTGGCATGACAAGGATACTCACTATGTCTCATGGCCTACAAAGAGAATGCTCTTGCTAGTTTATTATTTGATAAGAATTAAAGCATTCCATTTTCTTGCGCTTTTCAATGACTGCATATTTCAGAATGTTAATTTACCATTTGTTTCCATTTTTGTAATTTTGTTCTACCAGAGAGCAGTGTTAAATCTTTGCAATAACATCTTAATGTAGAGGAAATACTGTTCACTGCAGGATTTCATTACGCACAGATACTATTGTTGGTCTCACAAAATCAGATGAGAAGAAGACTTGAAATCCTACCCGACTTTCAAAGTCAGTAGCAGCAGCAAGTACTGTAACAATGAGTACGTGTTATAGTATGAGGTACAGAGAAAGACAATTCCCTTTTGTTCACCTTGGTCTCATACACAGAACCTAAATCTAGCCAAACATTTCACAAACACATTCAGGCACATCTATACACACTCCAAACCCCAAAAACAATAGGAAAACTCCAAAATCCCTTATGGGATCCATAAACCTGGATAATATCTAAGAAATAAAAACAAAAAATTAGGGAAACTGCCATGTCCCAAAGGAACCCAAAGATATAAGTTAGCTAACTCTAAAATGATGTATAACATGACAGGATCATAGGGCAGGTAAATGAGAGGGAAAGAAAGGAAGCAAGTACAGCCATTAGCAGTAATCAGTGGATACACAAATGACTAATGATACATGTACTAAGTTATTAAAGGTTGAGTTGGGAAGAGTGTAGAATAGAGAGGATTTTTAGATACTATGATTACAAATTCTCTCTCTCTCTCGTTCTGTCTGTCTCTGTCTCTGTCTCACACAGAGAGACAGAGACAGAGACAGAGAGACAGAGAGAGAGACACACATACACACAGAGACATGACCTTAGTAAAACAATATGCTCCTTGTTTAGAAGTCTCTTTGAGTTTCTGTCCTATGTTGTTTTTTTAAAACAAAATTTAATAATTGCCAAAAACATAATTTAGAATAGCCACAAGTGAACAGGGAATGTAAGGATCCATCTGTCTGTAAAAGAGATTTAAGTCAAGATATGACATATTCACACCATAACATTGTGTGGGGCATCTTTGTGAATTCTGACCAACACTGATCAAATCAATAATTCTTTTTCACACACAGTATTAAACAGTATAAAGAGATGCTAATAGACACAAATATTTCTCTGTAACTAGTATAAACTGGTATCTAAATAAAATGAAAATGGTTGGAAAAGTATATTGTGGTAGATAATATCTTGTGCAAAAAAATTAATGACTGTTAAATCACAATTTAAAACAGCAAAGAATTTAAACTTAAAGAAAGATTATATCATTCTCAGTGTACATATTTTAATAAGATATCAAATAAAAACTATTATTTAATGAAATTTCAAGGTAATTCAAGAAAGAAATCAGGAACACCTCAATAGATGCGAGCTACAAAGACCATATTTGTCATACTTGACTTAGCATCAGTGTTTAACAAAATTCTATACCACAAAGTATTGACATTTGTCTTCTAAAAACCCTAGAGATTGTGTGGTAGCACAGACCTGTATTGCCAGTACTCCAGAGGCAGGAGGGACTGGAATTCAAGGCTATCTTTAGATTACATACCTAGCTTAATACTAATATCACCATGCAAACAAAAAACAAAATCACTGACTTTTGATTTTCCTTTAGCTTAATGGATACCAACTCTTATTTCTATTTCCTGACACAATTCATAATATCATTGAACACACACTCAAGTATACACAAGTACATGGCCACACACACACACACACACTCACACACACACACACACACACACACACACACACACACACACACACTCACACACACACACACACACACACACACACACACACACACACACTTTAATATGTGTATGAGCTTGAAAGCAGACAATCCCTCTTTTCATATTACATTCATTGTTATCTTGTCGCATGTTTTGGATATACTAGCACAAGTTAACTTCTGTGTTCTCAGCAGACATCATAGGTTATATCTACGGGTAGGTGCTGTCTAATGTAATGGAACATAATAACAATGATATCCTGGAACTGTCCATAATAATTATCCCTGATGAAAATGTCCATATACTAAAATTGTTCTTATATTTATCTTAAAATCATAAGTGGAAAGTTTTAAAGTAAAATTAATATAGTCTAGCCTTCTATTATAATTCTGTACTATTATACCATTTAACAAAGAGGAAAAATAAATCAAAATTCACAGAAAAAAACTATATATCAATTACCTGCTATGATAGAAACTCATTACAATCAATGAGCCGAAGTAACACAAATTAAATATATTTCTGTAAGTTAGATATGCAAAATTAAACATTGGCAGGAAATGTCATATGAAACCATTCCCTGGAATTTACTGTGGTGTGCATCCCATGATTTGTGGCTGCTTTGTCTAATTGCAGAGTATATCACTACAACCTCTGGCTCTATAATCGTGTCTCTCTTTTGCTAAGGTTGACACCCTAGAGTCCTTCCTATAAGGATCCATGTAATTATACCAGAATTTACTCTGTAATCCAGGATAATCACTTCACATCAAGAGTTTTAATTTAATCACATCTCCATAATCTCTTTAAGACATTTAAGCAGTATATTCACATTTTGGGATATAGGACATGGCATCTCTGGGAGCATTTACTATGGCATTGACTGGTAATAGGACCTGTCTCATAGGATGTGGACTCCACCTCCTGTTTCATCTTTGATGTGTGCTACCTGCACTCTTCGCTTCCAATACTTAGATCTGGCTGCAGTGACAGCCTTGCCTCCCTCCAGTTCTCACCAGACACTCACAGTTTTAACCTTGTTCATAATTTTTCTTCATGCAAAGAATTTCACATTGATAATGGCATGATAACTTCATTTCATCCTCACAAAAGAACACATATGGTATGTACTCACTGGTAAGTGGATATTAGCTGAGAAGCTCGGAATACCCAAGATACAATTCACAGACCATATGAAGAATTCTTCACAGATCAAGAAGAAGGAAGATCAAAGGGTGGATGCTTCAGTTCTACTTAGAAGGGGGAACAAAATAATCATGGGCAGTAGAGCGAGGGAGGGACTTGGAAGGGAGAGAGGAGAGAGAAGGAAAGGGGGGCTGGATAAGGTGTGAGAGGAGATAGGGGAGAAGGACAGAGGGTAAGAAAACTGAGTGGAGGGGTGTAGCAGTGAGGGATGAGGAACTATAAGTAGCCACCAGAAAGTCCCAGATTTCAGGAAAGTAAGAGGCTCCCAGGACACAAGAGGGATGGCATTAGCTGTAATACTCTACAAAGGGGAGAGAGAACCTGTAGAGACCATATGAAGAGATTATGCATGGCCCCTGAGGGATGGGGCCACCCACCCAGCTCAAAAAATTAACCCAGAATTGTTCCTATCTAAAGAAAATGGCAGGGACAAAGAAAGGAGCAGAGACTGAAAAAAAGGCCATCCAGAGACTGCCCCACCTAGGGATCCATCCCATCTGCAGACACCAAACCCAGACACTATCACTGATGACAAGAAGTGCTTGCTGACAGGAGCCTGGTATAGTTGTCCCTTGAGAGGCTCTGCCAGAGCCTGACCAACACAGAGGCGGATGGTAGCAGCCAACCATCAAACTGAGCATAGGCACTCTAATGGAGGATTTAGGGGAAGGACTGAAGGAGCTGATGGGGTTTGCAACCCCATAGGAAGAACAACAATATCAAACAACCAACCAGACTCCCCAAAATTCCCAGGGATTAAACCACCAACCAAAGAGTACACATGGAAGGAAACATGACTCCAGCTGCATATGTAGTCTTATGTGGCATCAATGCAAGGGGAAGCCCCTGGTCCTGTGGATGCTCTATGCCCCATCATAGGGGAATACTAGGGCAGTGAGGCAGGAGTGAATGGTGCGTGAGGGAGTACCCTCACAGAAGCATGGATGAGGGGGGATGAGATAGCTGGTTTGTGGAGAAATAAACCTGGAAGGGGGATAACATTTTAAATGTAAATAAATAAAATAACCAATCAATCAATAAATAAGAAATGCTCTATAAAGAGATGTTAGAAAATGAGAAATAACAGCTGAACTATGATTACACCAAAATTACAGGAGAAAAAAAGATAAAATTTAATCATCTTATCTGAGAATTGCTACACAGAATATCTTAAAGAAGCATACACAGTTACCAGAAAATAAAGGTGGGTGAAACCTAGGAAATGCTGTGTTATGACAGAGGACATTAAGAGGATTAGAGTTTAGGAAACTTATGTATAACAGATTACTGGATGATCACAACACCATTTCAAATGTCTCTTCATTAACATAAAGGCAGGTGTGTGGCCCTTGCCTATAGTCTCACTATTATGGATGATTGATACAGGAGGATTCCCATGAGTTCAATATAGAATCTATGGTATAGTTAATTCAAGCCCCCCTTCACATGCATTAGCCTATATAGTGAGTCTGTCTATTGGTCTTTCTGTCTGCCCCACTCTTTAATGAAACCACAAACTTTTATGGTAATTAAAGTTTTGATACACATGTTTGTTATCCTGAGTGAGGTAACCCAATCACAAAAGAACATACATGATATGCACTCACTAATAACTGAATATTAGCCCAGAAACTTAGAATACCCAAGATACAATTTGCAAAACACATAAAACTCAAGAAGGAAGACCAAAGTGTGGATACTTTGTTTCTTCTTAGAATGGGGAACAAAATACCCTTGGAAGGAGTTGCAGAGACAAACTTCAGAGCTGAGACAGAGGAAGAACCATCCAGACACTGCCCACCGGGGGATCTATCCCATAAACAACTACCAAACCCAAACACTATTGCATATGCCGGCAAGATTTTGCTGACAGGACCCTGATATAGCTAGTTCTTGTGAGGCTATGCCAGTGCCTGGCAAATACAGAAGTGGATGCTCACAGTCATCTATTGGATGGAACATAGGGCCCCTAATGAAGGAACTAGAGAAAGCACCCAAGGGGATAAAGGGGTCTGAAACCCTATAGGAGGAACAATATGAACTAAACAGTTACGCCCCGCCTCAGAGCTTGTGTCTCTAGTTGCATATGTAGCAGAGGATGGTCTAGTAGGCCATCAATGGAAGGAGAGGCCCTTGGTCTTGAATAGATTATATGCCCCAGTACAGGGAAATGCCAGGGCCAGGAAGTGGGAGTGGGTAGGTTGAGGAGCAGGGCAGGGGGGAGGTTATAGGGGACATTCGCAGAGGAAACTAAGAAAGGGGATAGCATTTGAGATGCAAATGAAGAAAATATCTAATAAAAAAAGGCAAAAAAAAAAAAAGTACCTGGCTTACTCAAATTCTGTTCATCTGTAATAGAAAAAGCTGAGTGATCAGATGTGGGATTTAGAATAACTTGATTTTTAAAAATATGAATCCTGTAACCATTTGTGTAATTAAAATTCATGATTAAGAAAAAAAGAAAATTTCCATTATGCAATACATTTGAGAATGAAAACCAAATAATAAACAATGTAAATTAACAAGGTGAATTTTTAATTCAAAAGGAAAAAAAAATCCCTATCAATAAAAAAATAAATTAGCAAGGGATATAAGCACACTTGCAAACACAAACAGTTTATAGCCAGAACTAGTTGCTTATGCTTAGTTATAGAAAAAGAAAACCAAGTATTTCTCATAAACTTATGCACTTGGGAAGCAGTTTTCAAATGTTAATGCCCCAATTTGATAGCATTATGGAGAAGTCATAACACTGAATGGTTGTTCATGGCCTCACTCAAGAGAGCCCTGGCAAGGCTGAACACTTCTAGTCATCTTCTCTGAGTATAAAATAACAATGTGTAAAATAAAATCTCTCAATGGACTATATTCTGAAGGTTTAAATCGAAAAATAACTTACTGTCCTTCAAAAGGGAGGAATAAGCCAAATCATAGTAGAGCTGTTGAAAAGATTATCTATAAAGTATTTATTAAGAAACATGCAAAGTGTAGCCTTCTGTATCTAAATACAACAATTCTTCCATTTGTACTTTGTGAGTAAAACAAGTTATGTAGTGTTTCTGTGAAAAATAAAATAAAATAAAATGTCCACTTTCAAAAGTGCCTTTGGCAAGCAGACTGCAGAGGGGGCTAAACACTGGACCCTGCTATCAGATACTAATCTAGGTAACTCCTCCAAACACTGGTAGTCTAATTGTTCAACCCACACAAATTAAAAATGACTAATATTCAAACAGTATGCAGACATAACAAGGTCACACATGAGACAGGTTTTAAAATAAACATGTTGCAATTTGTGGAGAAGAACCCATGATTGTTCACGGGGCATCATAGAGAATGAACCACCAACCAAAGTGTATACAGGGGCTGGTCCTAGTCCCCTAAACAGATGTATAGAAGATTTTGCAGCTTGGTCTTCACAGGGTCCCCTAACATGTGGAGTGGTGGCTGTCTCTGACCCTGTTGCTTCCCTTTGCCCTAGCTGGACTACCTTCTCGGCCTCAGTGGGAAAGGGTGTTCTTAGTCCTGCTGTGACTTTATTCACCAGGGTAGGTTTATACCCATTGGGGGGCGGGGTTCTCTCTTTCTCTGAGGAAAAGGGGACAGGGGAATGGGAGAATAGGTGTGATGGTAGAGCTGAGAAGAGAGGGAGGAGAGGGTCTGTGAAGAGCTTGTAAAGTTAGTAAATAAATACATTAAAGGGAGGAGGAAGACAAATACAAGCAGCAGAGGGGATGAAATTCAGATTATCTGTGAGACTCTGGATTATCCAGATAATTAGAAAAAGAGAAAAAAGAAAAGGACCATACATGGAGGGTCATTCAAACTATTCTCTGAGCTGAAATGGAACCTTGCTATATTGGGCTCCTGATGGGATTTGCAAAGTATAAAATGAATAGTCTCACTTTCATCACTCTGAGCTTCCAGTGTTATTCTCCATTGGGAGGGAGACTCCTTTCTTACCGTGCTACAACAACACACTGTCCTTTTTGTTGACAAATGTATTAAACTTGAACTTATGTCTGTGTATCTCTAGAATGACATATATAGGCTTGTTATATAATAAAAAACTATGGATATGAAAAGATCATAGTGGAAAATCTTCGACTGTTTACACAAAGTGAACTAAAATTACTTATTTCTTAATTCAAAATAAAATTAAGTAGCAAGTGTGTAACGTATCGAAGTAGATGGACTCTTTTATTAAGAAGGTACCCACACTTCATATGAAATCTTAGATGATATTTAAGCTACTGTTATGCCAGCAATGTACTAGATTTGATCCAATAAGGAAATGGTTGAAAATGAAATTATTTTTCATTATAAGGAAAATACTTAAGATAATCTCATAGTAGAAAATAAAAACATCAATAGAATAAAATTTAAAGAAAGTGTTCTGGGAGTAATTAAAATATTTTTAAAAATCTTACTCTTATAACATTTCAACGATAATATTTATATCATATTTTCCTTTCATAAGAAAAGCCATATTTAAAGATTATTTTATCTTGTTGATCATTTAAATAAAAAATCATTTTGCTTATCCCTCATGATTCTTCATGTGCACTAATTATACATGATTTGAATGTTTAATGAGAGTTCATCTGGTCTTCATTTACCTTTTCTGTCTATCATATCAAAATGTGAAATAGCATTTCATCATCTTGAAAGTCTTCATTCCTTCACTTCCTTAAGAACATGCCAATGTAAAAGTCTGATGATATGTTAGGACTGAATCAACACCCACTCTAGTTATGTGCTCTGTTTTCACAAATATTGGCTTGGGTCTCCAAATCTACATTTATATGTCGTCAACACTTTCTTTCATCAATGGTTTGTGTATTTTATGTTAGAGATCCTCTTTATTGTAATCAAAGCTCCCTATAAATAGATTATTCTGAGGGTGTTTCGTGAATGAAATGCATTTTAGTTGCCTGTAATTTAAGAAAAAAATGTCTTTTAATATGTGTGTGTCATGTGTGGGACGTGGTATAAACGCATTAATTTCAGTGACTGTAGAAACCAGAAGTGAGTAACTGATATATTAGAGCTCGAGTCATTTTGAGTGATTTTACAAGTGATTTTGAGCCAACGGACATGGGTGCTGCAGATCAAACACCATTCCATTTTCAGATGCATCACAGCTATTGTAGTCATGTAACATTGTGGTCTATGACTAGATACTGTCTGGAATTTTGAATGGTACAAATGTACTGAATTGGTCAATTTTAGAAGTTTGTTGCTTCTGCTTAAACTTGTTCAGATTTTCTTCCTGCAAGGAGATATCATCAACAAAGGGAGGTCATCATTTATTTGTTTCTTATTTATATATTAATTATATGTGTTATATATCTATCTCTCTACCTACTCACCTAACTACCTATCTCATCCACCCACCCACCAACCCATCCACCTACCTACCTACCTACCTACCTATCTCCTTTTCCTGCCTAATTGCTATAATCAGAACTTCCAGAACATGTGAAAGGATTGTCAGTTGGTTTCCTTATCTTGTTTGTAATCTTGAGATTCATTTTTTAACTTTTTACCATTTAGAATGATACTGTGAGATTTTCATATACTCTTCAGTTTACTGCGACACACTGCTTATTTGAGTGTTTTATTGGTCTTTTATCCACAAAAATATTGTTTGTATCAATACATCTAAATTTTTACTCACATGAACTTTATCTTCTTAATTAATATGCGCATCACATTTACTGATTTGCGTATATTGAACTATTCTTACATCCCCAGGTATAAATCTCATTTCTATATCGTGAGTGAATGTATTTTGGGATTCAATTAACAAGCATTACATTCATGCTTTTTTTCATGTAAATTCATGGAAATAATAGTCTGCAGCTTGTTTTAGTATCTGTAATTCTAAAATTTTAAGGGACTTTAGAAGTTTTCACTTTAATATCATAGAACACTTGGGAAAAGACTATTTGATTTTCTCTAAACATTTTTAGAACATTCAGTGCAGCATGAATACAGTTCTGTGCAATGTAGGATTGTTAGTATATTCTCTGTGCACATTACTGGTTTGATAAGGTTTATTCATGATTCAGGGTAGCAGGCTAGACTTCTCTGGGAATGCGTGCACGTCTAGCTCATGACCTTTGCTGTGTTTTAAATCTACTCTGGGACTTATCTTAATCTTTTTCTATTTCTGTATCATTTGATGTAACATCTATTTTTTTTTTAAATTTTGCATTTTATGTCTTTGCATAATACCATCTCCTTTTTTGTTCTCAGTAAAAAGTGTTAATTATCTTCAATATTTTTGTCCCCAAGATGCAGCTCCGTGCCTTTATTGGTGCATTCCACTGCTTTTCATTGTGGTTTGACTTATTTCATCTCTAATCTTTAGTTTTTCCCTCTTCTACTGGGCTTAGTTTATTTTTCTCTTTCTAGTTCTTGATTTGCACATCCTTTGAGGTGATTCTTTTTGACGTGCAAGTTTATATTATGAACTTGACCCTTTGACATACATTTGCTTTAGGACCTACAATTGCTTTAGGAACTTCCTTACGCTGTGTTTGCATTTTCATAATCTCAATGCACATTATCACTTCCTTGAAATTTATTTGTTATCTTCTAACCATCCATGTTAAATTTCAATGAATTTCTGGGTTTTATAAAAATTTTCCTTGTGCTAGTTTCTGCCTTTATTGCATTATATTAAATATGTGCTGAGTGTAAGTATTCATCTTTACATTTGCTGAGACTTGTCCTTTCTCATGAAGAATAATACATGGAATGTGTGTAGAAATGGGTGCTCTGATAATACTATTGGTTCATTTCATCTAAAGTGTTATTATAAACCCACTATTTACCTAATGATTTAATTTTTGGAGCTTTTTTTTGGTATTTTTTATATCAAAACTTTGTATCTGGTATTTTACTTAAAAAATAGTGACAGTCTTCTTAGATTATATTACAAGGGGAAATGTACAATATATGCTATAACTACAACTAAAAGAAAACAATTTTCAAAATTATCATTCTATTACAGCTAAAAGTTATTAAATAGACCTAGAATGTCATAATTTTTCGTAAAAGAAATAGTTAAGCTACTACGAGATCTCTAAAATTAAACAAAACTAACATGGCTTCACCAGCTGCAAATTTTATATGTATATTCTTTTGAGGGATCTTCTAATTTTAAATTATGTATATAATTTTTCAAATATATTTTGGGTCTCTTGAATCTTCTTAAAATCTTTCCTACAAAATGCTCTGTTACAATGTTACAGCAATATTTGAGATGTAGGTATGTTTTCCACATGTAATTCCTGAATCACATAGTATCCTAACAGAATTCTAGTTTTGTATGTAATTTGGGAACTACAAGCCACTGTGTGATTAAATTGAAAATGATTGCCAAGCTTTCATAGCACACACTTCCATTATATTATATTATATTATATTTTGGATGCTATTTGTGTTTATAATTTATTGGCTTTAGATAGAGTTTTCTTATAATATCGTTTTTATTTTTCGAAACATTTTTTGAGATTATAATTACAACCTTTCTCCTATTCCTTTTCTTCCTCCTGCTTTGCTCTGTTTCAAATTCATGGCCTCTTATTCATTATTGTTACATACTCAAGTGTGTGAGTGCGTGTTATTGTTTAGTTTTTTTTTTATGTGTCCATGAGCTTCACATATGATCATCCTATGAATATCATTCTTTTCCTTATTCTTCAGCTCCTCCCATGTTCTACCTTTCTCTACCAAATTTACTATCTCTTCTTTAATTATTATTATAACATGCATATTACATACACACAAGATTAAATGCCTACAGTTTAAAATGCTTTTATTATCACCTACCTGGCTATTAATATAATGACCACTGAGTATGCTAGGTAAGTTCATATTTTGTGTGATGATAATGTATCAAGGAAAGGCTATCTCTTTTCATCCAAAACCCCCTTCACCTGGGTGATATTAGGAATCACTTAATGCAAAAGAGTTTCTTCTGATACCCATTAAATTGTCCTCATTTATTTCATTTTGAGGATTTTTTTTCCTTTAACCTAAAATTGACTACTGCCTTTGCCATCTTTTTTGGTTCCAACTCTTATGTGGCTAACAGTTCCAGGTTAAGAAGTGACTAATTCCCATGGTCACCATTCATAGTTAGTATACAGCAGAGAGGGTTTTTGAATAGATCTTTCTAGTCACACATAATGAAAGCTATCTGTAATTTTTAACTCTGGAAAAGTCTCATTTCCGTAATTAAGCATTTTCTACTCTCCAAATGCTTGTGTAAAAAAGATTTTTACACTACAATTTTCAGATCCTTTTACTAGGAAAAAATTTTGTTTCTTGTCACTATCTTAGTTCTAACCACTCATTTCAGAGCTGTTGCCAGCTGCCTGTATCTACATAATCAAGCTTACAAAGGACTCATTCAAAAGTAATAAGAGCACTGGTATTATGAGTCCTTATTGTATTTAGAGGGGGTTAATCTCTCTCAGATTAACTTAATCTCATAGAAGCCATTCCTTTTGAATTCTTCAGGCTCATTTGTTCTGAAGTATTTCCATCCAAACACTATCCTAAATTAGAGAGAGAGAGGAAGAGGGAGAGGGAGAGGGAGAGGGGCGAGGATGCAACATAAAAGGATGTCTTTGTGGGGTCTTAGTATTTAGTGGAGTTTGTTCACAGATTGGAGTTACTCTTATTTTTTTTTTCTCAAGTGCTGAAGAAGATGAACATAGAGACATTTGGTACCTATTGTTGTATACTTGGCTTTTATGGTATATGTTGTACCTGAAGCAAAAATAGTTTCATAGTTTATTATACTTAAATAACTCATCTGCTTCATCTCCTGAAGATAGAAATTTGTGTACAGGAAATGCATATTTTTACCACCGAACATTTAATGTCAAAGTAGTAGCTGCTCCAGACATTTATTAAATGAATCAAAATCTGTTTCACTTGCCATGGTGTGTAGACTATACAAATTTAGAGAGACCAACTGCATACATAAGATGAAACAAGCTAGATCTTGAGAACATCTAAATTGGATGAAACAAACACCAGTGGCAAATCGAAAGTATATGATGGCAATTAATGTCTTAATTGTAAAAAGTCATAAAAATATAAATTGAGATCTTTTAGGATTTTGTAAACAAGTTTGTTAAACTAGGATCTAGTAAATCTTTCTCAATCTTCAAAGAAATGACACTGGAATCGAAGAGATTTGAAAGATGTCTGTCCCATGCATTGAAGAATCATTCAGCAGGATCATTGTTCAATGATACTGAGAAAAAGAAAATCACAGTTTTACCAAAATGCTTCCAGTCACAGAGAATTTCCTGAGGATGAAAAAGTAACTTCTAGGTGGAGTCACTGATACACAGTATTTTGCCCTCCTCCCTTTACATCTGGGGCCATTGCTAACTAAGAAAGTAGTCTGCAGTACAGAGATGACTGACAAAATTGTTGACTTCTTCCAACATCTTCAGTCATGGACCAGTCCATCCTCATTCACTGTTAATTAAAACATTGTAGGTTCAAATGCTCAACAAGATATTTACACAAGCAATGCAGTCATTTCTAAACAGAAAAACAAATGTTGGGAGTCAGGGTTTTCACAGACTATTCAGGTAGAAGATGAATGTTCACTGTAGATTATGTACTATACAGCAACGAAATAAACAATAGCAAGCTACAAGGATCAACATCCCACAGAGCCAAAAGGAATTATCACAACTAGAAACCAATTATTTCTGTGACTCTCAAAAGGCACCATTATTTCAGGGAAACAAAAAAGACATGGATTTAGGAAATAGATGAATGTCTTTTCTTTTTCTTTTTTTTTTTTTTTAACTTGATTTTGTCTAGTGTTTTTTTTTCCATTTTACTTATTTTTTCTTTCTTTTTTTTCCACAGATATTATTCCCCTCATGGTCCATCCTCCAAGTGTTCCACACCTCATACCTTCTCCCTGACTCCATGAGGATATCCCCACCCCCAGTCCCCTCCCACCCCACCAGGCCTCTAAATTCCCAGGGGCCTCTAGTTTCTTGAGTGTTAGGTCCATCACCTCTGACTGAACCCAGACTCTTCAGTCCTCTGCTGTATATGTGTTGGGGGTCTCATATCAGCTGGTGTATGCTGCCTGTTTGGTGTTCCAGTGCCTGAGAGATCTTTGAGGTGCAGGTTAATTAAGACTGCTGGTCCATTAACAATGGACAGTTCCAGAAAAAAAAATAAACAATTTAAGAGCATTAAGACAAATATTACAAAGGGCAGGATGACCTGGACACAATCCATACCCAGTTGAGTCTGGTGAATGTTTTTGTTACTCCAAGAAGATACACAGAGCTGCTCTAGCTTTCTATATACATCTAGAAAATCACAATTTTAGTTCTTGGCATAAATTGACAATACAGACTTGGGATCATATATGTGGATGCCTACTTATTGAAGGAACCCTAGCCAGCTGAAATATGGCAAACATGGCTTTGGCAGGCGTTGCTCTCCTACCTTATTCCCTTTTCCTTGAAAAAAAAAATATAGTAGATTGTATTTAGATGGTATTCTTAAAGCTATCCACTAAGGTTCTTTTCTCCTATGTGGTCTCTTCCTCAGACTGACTAACAACTGTCAAAGTATTGAAGTTTAGCAATTAAACACCAACTTTTGGCACACCTAATTAACATGCCCAATTAAAATTAAACACCTCATCTTAACACAAGGTTTTAGTTTTTACTTTTATAAACTGTTATTTACCTACCTTTCATGCCTCTGGGACAAATAATTTTTCCTCCTCCAACTTGTTCCTTTTCCCCTTCTGTCTACTTTTCTATTTCCTGTCTTTGTCTCTTATTCCCTGCACTTTGTCCTTCTGGGAGAAACAAATATCCTTTGTACCGAGAACTTAGTGTTGTGTCTGTGCTAATACTGGTTTTTTAACTTATGATTTTATTTATTCTGTAGTTGGGGATTATTCTCAGGAACTGACTTGATTAAAATCTATTTAAGGTTTGTTATGTGATTGGAGAGGAATTATTGCATAAATGAATAGATTGTGTAATAAATATCATCAGTAATCTTCTTGAAACTGTGTATTAGAAGTCAAAGCAAATGAAAGAGCAGTTCGTTTAAGTTGTGTAGGGTAATAACACCAGCCAAGAATCCCAGCATTCTAGAAAACGAGGCAAGAAATGTGCAACAGTTTTTTTCAGAGATTGAAACATTCCATCCTGAAGGAAAGCTAAATTAGTAAGAAGATAACCAATTCAAATAAACTTCAGGAAGTCCCTGAAACTGACCAGATTCATGGGACTCCCACTCCTTGATAGAGTAAGCAAGGAACGCTGAGAGAGACTCAGAGTAGCTGAAAAGAAAAAAAGGCAACACTCAAGAACTGAGAAAAAAAAAAAAAGCTGGTGATGACAGTCAGATAAGCCAAGCTGCCAAGACTCTGAGATGAGACCAGCTGCCTGGAAGGAACAAAACTTGCCAAGGAAGAGTATTAGACCAACTGAGATGCCTGAAAAGGACATTCTCCAACTGGTAGAGCTGTTAGCAGGCTGGGCGGTGTCCAGGTTCCCAACTTTGTGTGGTGCCACCAATGTTGGGAATTGGACTTGAGTGATACATCTTGTTGTGCCCTGAGTCCATGGGAAACCCAGACGAGCCCAAGAATTTCGAAGTCCGCTGAGCAAAAGAGTCTTTTATTGTTTCAGTTTCAAACTCAGATCACCTGCCTCACACTCACAAGTGAAAACACTGGGTTTATATACAGCTTAGTGAACCCTGAATGTTCACAGAAAAGGGGAGTAGAGGGCTGTAATCATTTGGTGGGATGGTACTGAAGCAGAGGGGGTTGTTGGGTGTTTGTTCAGGGACTAATTTTATGGCCAGTCATAACTGTCTATGACCTCAGATTATCTTTTCTCCATGATTTAAATGCTAGGCTCTAATGTCCCTTGAGCTTGCTATTTCTCTAAGGTCTCAAGGAGAGGCACCAAGAGAGTTCTGCTGCTTATCATGAGGAGTGCTGGGTTTTTTTTGGAGACACAAAGGCAGGGAGGATGTCTTGAGCTGTCTCCTCAGGATATCCTCATTAATGGGGAGTTTTATGGGTAGTGCCATTCTAATGCTAGTAGAGAGGCCAGGGAGGGGGAGGGAGCCCCAGGCTTGCTGCAGGAAGACTCAGCACAGAAACCAGCTGTCTACATATTGTACTTGCTAGAGAGAGGTTGAGAGCTTCTGTCAAGGGGGTTGGGGGGGGTGGGGGGACGGCGCGCGGGGGGGGGGGGCGGGGGGGGACGGAGGATGGTGGCGGGGAACACAGAGGCAAACTGTCTGTACACAACACTGAAGTCTCTCTAGTGTCAGTATTTCGGGGGTTACAACAATCTGTTTTTGAGTCATTTCTACTTCTGTAAGTAACCCTTCACCCATACACCTGTAAGTAAAGATTCATTGGTTCTCCAACATGGAATTTGGTGGTATCTGGTCTCTCATGTGATCCCTATCTAGGGTGAATAGATATGTGTGTTGTGTCTTAACAGGAAAAGTTTTGTTGTGCAATTAAGGAATTCCTGTGTTTGAGACAAGGGCTACATTGTGAGGTACTTTGGAATGACCTGTTGAAGGACAGTATTTTGGCAATAAAATACAGACATCAAAAAAGCACATATAAACAGATACTCAACGAATGATTTGATAGAGTTGAGAAACATTTTTTTCTGACTCTTAGACATACTGAAAGATCCGGGAGAAAGTATTAAAATTACAGTGGTTCAACTATTAAATATTTTCCACGAAAATGTGATACTGTCTAGACAAACTGGCATGTACTGCTATTGCTTGAATATAAGGAGTGACTTAAAAATTCAGCATTAGAAATAACTCACGGGAAAGGTAAAACAGAAAGCTCTATGTATATTTAAGCTATGAACCACTCTCTTAATTGCATGACTTAGAGGAAAATCCTTGACTATTGGGACTGAGGAAAGAAATGCACTGACTTCACTGTTTGACTTCTTTCAGAGTCAGGGCAGTGACAGTTTACCCCCTGGCCTATCTTTATCCTTTCTACAGAGGTTTTAAATACCCTTTACACTAATAATGTATCAGTATTTGCAGAAAGTGCACTTATAATCTGTTCACTGGCATAAACATTTTCTTTGTTTACACAGACAGAAAAATGAAGTCTCATAAATGTGGTTACTCACAAAAAAGAGAAATAGTTGAAAGTAAGATGCTACTTTGAGATTTCTATTACTAACTGTATGCTTTCCTAAATAGCCTTAACTTAAAAATTATAAAGAAAAGAGAGTTCTTATTTGGAAAAATGTAACTGTCTGAAAAAAACAAAAACAACAACAACAAAAATATCCCTCTCAATCTCCATATATGTGCTTCATTCTCACGAATTCATCCCACCAGAATCATTTGCTTTATTGCTTCCTATTCTCAGCCTCTAGACACTCCTCCTACAGTGGGATGTCTGTCACTAGTTCCCCAAATGTCTGTAATTAGAATACATTTTAAATCTACAGCAAAATCAACCTAGAGAGACTGAAACCACTAGCATATTTAGCAATGTCTGCCTTACAGGAAGTAAAAACTGAAAGAAAAGTTTCCTAAAGAAAATTGACTGTGTAGTAAATTTTCATATTTAATATTAAGATAATGTGTAGAAAATATAAGTTTCTGTATTTTATAAAGAAAATATGTATTACAACCAAACTGCACTCAATGAAGTACATAATATTTATTTGTATATATGCATATTTAAAACAGATGATAGATAGATAGATAGATAGATAGATAGATAGATAGATAGATAGATAAAATATTTTAACATTTGTCGTATATACCTAAAGGAAGACATGTAATTTGGATGTAACTGATACAATATAAGCTACTTATGCAGTATTAACCTGTGAATAATAACAAAAAGGCATCAAGTATCTATTTTATAGGTTATGAATTGAATAAGTCATAGAACTTATATAATAGACCTGAAATGTGGCAGTTTGAATGAGAATGGCCTCTCTTGTCTCATAAGTTTAAATACTTTGTCCTCAGTTTATGGAACTGTTTGGGAAGGATTGTGGGATTTCACTTTCTCAGAGGAGATGTGTCACCTTTGCTCGCTTTCATATTTCAGCAGACAATAATTATACCCGATGTGTCTCTCTTTGCCTCCTCTGGGGTATCAAGATGTGAGCTCTCAGCCATTTCTGTTGCAGTGTCTGTGTTCTAGCATCTTGGATTTTATTTGTTTGTTTGTTTATTTACTTATTTATTTATTCATTTACATTTAAAATGCTATGCCAAAGCCCCCTATACCCTCCCGCTGCCCTGCTCCCAACCCACCCCTGGCCCTGGCATTCCCCTGTACTGGGGCATATGATTTTTACAAGACCAAGGGCCTCTCCTCCCATTGATGGTCAACTAGGACATTCTCTGCTACATATGCAACCAGAGACACATGTGTGCTCTTGGTGGGGGGGAGGGTACTGGTTAGTTCATATTGTTGTTCCTCCTATAAACCCTTTCTTTCCTAAGTTGCCTTGGTTCTGGTGTTTTTCTCACAGCAATATATGAAGAGATAGGGCAAAACAGAAACTAAAATAGATGCAGAGGAATTAAACACTCTTGAAAGTTGAACCGTCAATGAACCTTCTATTGGAATGGTAGGTCATCATGTACTTTTAAGATAGGAATTGTTGTATACACTATAAAATACAGTAACATTGCATGAAATCTTATATGTTTTCATATAGCTAATTGGGAATATTGTAGTTGTTATAGTTGGGTTCTTTGTCATTTGTATTGTAAGAAGATTCTAATTTTAATGGGACAGACTAATATTAAATTCTAGACTAGTTTTCTCTGCCAAATAGCCAAGTGGCACCAGATGGCTGAGGAAGTGTTATTCAATACAACTAGCAATCATCAAATTAGTAAAATTGTTATTAAGCAGTAGACTAACAAAGACATGATATAGAGTTCTTAACCTCAAGGTATTGATATTCTGTTGATGGGGCATGAGAAGCAATTTGAGTATCATGAAAAAGCACATACTATAACAATAATTCAATTGAATAACATTTATTAAATCCCAATTAAAGACTAGATGAAGGAAAATTGATTATAATTGAGTAACTGCTATTCTGGAAAACAAGCAAATAAATCTGCTTGTAGTCTCCATGGCTTGTAAAATATGAAACTCGATTTTATTTGTATTTGCTGAAGTAAATACTAATGTTAACTTAAACATACCTCCTCATTTAAAGGACTTCACTAACAAACAGCTTCCATGAAAATTCATTTTCCATAACTTCATTTGTGAGATTGACAAAAGTAATTCTTGTAAAGTGTTCCAATACTTAACATGTTATGATCATCCCACAGTTTCCCCATGTACAATTTTGTTACATAAATAAAAAGGCTATGAGAACATTGAGAGAATCAAACTTAAATTCATTGGGATATTGACTAGCTTCAATATTCTTTACTTAGACAGATAAATCAAGAATATAGTTATTTACCTTTTTAATATAGACTTACCTTGCCTACATATTGATAATCAGATCCAGTATATTCTTCCAGCAAGAAAAACTGATTCCACATCCAGCCACGTTTTTGACGGTGAAGGATTTTACCATCACTCCTTGGGGCACGGGATTCTGCAGGCATTTGCTGAATCCCAGGAGTCCTTCTGAATGTTAATTCTGGACAGCAGAAGTGGGGCAGGCATGCCCAAAGAACAAACAGTCTCAGGAACTGATAGATTGTCATAGTTTACTTCTTGAAAAATTCCAGTGTAGGTGATGAAAAAGTAGTCCTGTTTATGGTATCAGATCTCAACTGGCTTCCAGCACCTCATCAGTGCTATGGACATATTCCCAAGAGCTTCAAACAAACAAACAAACAAAGAAACACAATAGTTAATGGAAAACACTATGACTTTTTAATTTGGATTTTAAAATGAAAATAAATTAGTAAAACCAGAAAGGAAAATACTCTTTTTCTTTTTCTTAAAATAATGATCAGTTTTACGAAGCATTTTTGTCTGGAGGAATATCTACAGTTCAAGAAAAGACAATGATGAATACTTGCTCTCAAATAAATTGTGAAAAAAGCAAAAAAAAAAAACCATCATGACCCTTTCTCTTATGGTACAGCTTTAAAGTCTTGTAATTCCCAGATTTAGCAGAAAGATAACATTTGGCATGTCACATCTTCTAAAATTTAGCATAAAATTAAACTTTGAAAATAAAATTTGATTCTAATGTACTATGGAAATTATGAGGGATTTCTGAAATGAAATACTGTTTAAGAAGTTTCTAAATAGTACCATTGCTTGTTCTAATTTAGTCAGAGATTATAAAAATTAACAACAAACAAACAAACAAAAAATCCACTTACTTGGACAATAACAATTGTCCTATAGGCCTTCTCCTGAAGCCTACTGTTTCCTATTGAGTTACTCTATGGATCACCAGGCTTTTCTTCACTAGAAAAGGCACTAACTACTACAGGTAACAGGTTCATAAGAATGTTAGCACTCGTGAGTAGGAGGACCTACATGCGGTGACAGCTATATGTGTAATACACTTGCAAGATCTGAGCACTTCTTACCACTCTTCTGCCTTCACCTTGGATTATAAGCCTATAATATCCAATATCTATGATGGGAATCTCCTACTCACTTCCCACCAAACTTCTACCTGACACTCTTTTTTATAGCATCACCAAATCATCCCATTGTAATGACAATTTTGCAGTGTCTTGCTTCTGCATGAATACTCATTGCATTATGAGCAGAAAACATGATCTACCCAAATTTGTAGGGCTGGATTTCACAATGATCTGTTGCTCCACACAGATATTCCATTTAGCCCTTTACTTGAGCCCATAAAATTACTCCTGTAAAGCTAGAGTTCTTTTAGTATTCCCTTGATGAAGGTAGACTTGTTCCCTTCTGTTTGGGGTCTGTATTTGCAGATCTAGTCATAAATCCTCTCCTTAAATCCTATCTTACCCACTCGAATGTTTCATGTACCACAATATATTATATAAGTTCTATTTGCTTATCAATTATACTGATCTTTTAAACCATAAATATCTTTTGGTGGAATGAGATGTTCATATTCAGTGTCTAGAATAGTGCCTTGAACATTAGAAAGTTTTATTACACACTTTTAGAAAAGAAATAATATATAAATATAATAATGCAAACATGTATCATTTCCTGTTATATGAGGATATGTCAAATATTTATGTATGAAAACACATATTACAATAACAACTTCTTCTATATTATTATTGTTTGGAGGAATTTTTGTTTTATACATTTGCTTTGATTTTTAAAGCTTTCTACTAGATACATATTTTATGTCTTTATATTATAATTGATCTAAATTATTTGGAGAACAACATGATTGGATTCTATGTGTTTTCTGTGAGAAGCACTTTAAGTACGCCATGATACACATTTATGCTTTCACTCACAGATATTTCTTAACAATCTGTTTGGTTTTCTTTTCCTTTAATATTAAAATGATTGAGAGGTTAATGCAAATGTCTCTAGAAATAGGATTAATGATGAACCAGTGTCTCCCTTGAGTATATTAAATGATAGTGAGCACAGGAAGTCATACAAAGTGATCGATATGAACTCTATTATAACATGCCACGTAATACTCTGCTGGAGTTTAGCAACGAACTTCTGCATAAAGTGATTTAACATCCTAGAGCCAAGATATTCAGACATGTATATTGATTGCATTCTAGAGAGTAGGAACATCTAGCAAAATGTTGTTTATATTTTTATAAATCAGGATATGTTACAAGAAATTGGCCAGAATCCTACACTCTTTCTATGTGTAAAGGCTTTCTGCTGTGTTCCACTAAAATATTATTATTTATCAAGGTAACAGTATACTCAACTCATCACTTTTCATCATTAACAAAATTGACAGTAACTATATTCAATATTACTGCTCATTCTTTATACGGCTATAAATGACCAATAATAACAGAGAACTGACATTTTGGAGATTAGTGAGTGAATAATATATTAAACACTGCTAATAACTAATCAAAACTCTAAATAATAATTCTAATCACATTTTCATTGTCACTGTATGTTCAAGAAATTAGTAATTTAATAATTTAGGAATCCTCAATAAGATGTATATTTTAATAATAGTATAATTAATAGTATATTTGAAGATAGTTTACATCCAAACTATTTGAAAACTATCACCACTCATCATTACATTCTCCCAAGTTAATTTTTGCTAACAGATTTTATGAAGTTAGGAGCCAATATGTAGACTTTTGTCAATATCGTTTTCTTGTAATGAATAGAACTAATAATTGTTACCAGAAGCTAGGTGTTTTCTTTGAGTATTTTCCCTGATTGCTCTTGAGTTTATTTTTTTAAAGAGATTGAACCTAGAACTTGTAGATTAAGCTAGGATGACGGATCAAGGCACCCTGGGATCTCTCTTTCTCCACCTTTACTCATGGTAGAATTACAGGGCTGTAGCACCACTCCTGGGCTTTTAAAAGTACGTTAGAGTTCCAAATTCCTTTCTATGTTCAAACAGAAATCAGTTTATGGACTGCGCCATCTTTACAGCCTATCACACTATTCTAAGTAATCATTATTTATAGAAAAAGAACTTACAATAGCTTCTAACAGGTTTTCTTAGCCCCGGCCTTTAATATTTAAAAGAAGTCCTGTAGGGCATTATATAAATTAATCTTTAACCCATTTTATCATGAATAAAGTCAATTAAAATATTTAAAATGTTACCAACTGAGAAAATAATACTTCAACATTATTTTAACATTTAGAATTGGCTATTTAAAAAAAAAATCTCTTTCACATTGTTTCCAGTACTTCCTAAACTATGATATAAATCTTGCAATTTCTATTCTTCCTATTAATGTGTAAATCTGAACACTGTCCTGGCAATTATACCTTACCAAATTTGGTTCACTAAGGAAAATGATAATATTATAATAAATAAATACTTCTTTTTAATTCCTTATTAATGAACAAGTTGGACATTTTAAAATTTAAATTTAAAGCTAAAATTTAGAATATAAAATGGTATGTAAAGGAGATGCTGTATTAGCTAGAATTAGTGTATTACAATTAAAGTAAAACAAGTGGTAGGGGGCAAGAATGTAGTAAAAAAGAAATTCTATAACATAATTTCTGGGTAAGAAACCAAATTTTTGAGAAAAAGAAAACAAATAAAACCCATGTTTCCATGTCTTAGTGGAGATACAGAGAAAAAGTGTGGAGCAGAGACTGAAGAAATGCCCATCTAGAGACTGCCCCACCTGGGGATCCATCCCATTTACAATCACCAAACCCAGACACTATCCTGGAGGCCAAGAAGTGCTTGCTGACATGAGCCTGATACAACACTCTCTGGAGGGGCTCTGCCAGTGCATGACAAATACAGAAGTGGATGCTCACAGCCATCCATTGAACTGAGCATATGGTCCACAGTGAAGGAGCTAGAGAAAGAACCCAAGGAGCTGAAAGGTTTTGCAGCCCCCTAGGAGGAACACCAATATGAACTAACCAGTACCCCAGAGCTCCCTGGGACTAAACCACCAATCAAAGAGTACATACACTTGGTGGGACTCGTGGCTCCAGCTACATATGCAGCAGAGGATGGCCTAGTCGGTCATCAATGGGAGGAGAAGCCCTGGGTCCTATGAAGGCTCTATCCCCCAGTGTGGGGGAACGCCAGGGCCAGAAAGCAGGAGTGGGTAGTTAGGTGAGGAGGGGGAGGAGGGAGGGAACAAGGGGAGGGTGTTTTTCAGAGGCGAAATCAGGAAAGGGGATATCATTTGAAATGTAAATAAAGAAAATATCCAATAAAAATAAATAAATAAATAAATAATAAAAAAGCAATTTAATATACCTTTAAGATGCAGCTACGAAACAACCCTTCATTTTGAAATCATCTTTTATTATCATATATTTCCACATTTCCTTCATACCTGAGCTTTTAAAATTTTGATGCAAATCCAGATTTCTGCTTTATTCTTTACCTGTCTATGCACTTGCTGAACAGGGACAAGTTAGTTTAAAAAAAAAAAAGTGTAATAATCTTTCTCTTTATTGCTTTCTCTCTCTCTCTCTCTCTCTCTCTCTCTCTCTCTCTCTCTCTCTCTCTCTCTCTCTCTCTCTCTCTCTCTCTCTGTTTGCCTCCTAATTAATATGTACTTACTTTGCCATAAATGTCGGTCTAGTCTCTCTTTGGTATTTATACTGAATGGCCTCAGAATCAAAGTGATCCTCCACTTCAGCCACTTTGAGTCCTGAGCTTGCTCACAAGTGGGTAGGTGTGTATGCAAACATTTTTTTTTCTTTTTTAATTAGATATTTTCTTTATTTTCATTTCAAATGCTATCCCCTTTCCTGGATTCCCCTCCAAAAATCCCCTATCGCAATCCCCCTCCCCCTGTTCACCAATCCACCCACTCCTGCTTTCCTGTCCTGGTATTCCCCTACACTAGGGCATTGAGCCTTCTCAGGTCCTCGGGTCTCTCCTTTCCCATTGATGTCCAACAAGGACATCCTCTGCTACATATGCAGTTGGAGCCATGAGTCCCTCCGTGTGTATTCTTTGGTTGGTGATTTAGTCCCTGGGAGCTCTGGGAGATCTGGTTAGTCCATGTTGTTGTTCCTCCTATGGGGCTGCAAACCCCTTCAGCTCCTTGGGTCCTTTCTCTAGCTCCTCCATTGGGGACCATGTGCTCAGTCCACATTTTTTGTTTCTAGTTCTAATGCTCCAGGGAATATCAAAACCATGGGCCGTCCTTGTATCTGAAGTCACCTTCAAAATGTTTATGACATTCTGAGAGTGGTACTTCAGTGCCCAGATATTTATTTTACAAAATTTATTGTATGATACACAAGACTGCAATGAGAAAGACCATAACAGTATCACTAAAAATTTAGAGCCTTTCTCTTATCACTTTCATTGTTTGTTTGTTTGTTTTCTTTCATTAAAAGAAACTCTTTGTTTCACAGTATGCCACACATCATCTTATTTTCTCCTGCTCCAGCTACAGAGTGAATCGCTTTGCAAGTAAGCATGAATGAGGATGTCATACTGATCTCATTTCAGTTTTGTAATCAAAGAATTTTCAATCTACTTATGAGATGCTTATCGAAATATTGGTTCCTCCAAAGTTAGTTCATTTTAGTATGCAAGTAGGCAAGATCACAGATCATAATGTGGTAACATGTTGGTGAACAGCACTTACTCATGGTCTCTCTACGCATCACTGCTGATCACTGCCACACATCACTGGCTAATAAAAACAATCATTCCTCAGCCCAATGGTTATGTTCATTAGGATTTTAATGTAATAGACTTTAATCATTTACCGTCTATAACAATCAGATAAGTTGCTAACAATTGTTAAGAACAAATGTATACCAATTTAGGAGAACACTAAATACTTTTAGAATCTCATACAGTAAATACAGTCTAATGAGATTTCAATATTGAGAAACAAAAGACATTTCCAGGTGTGTTTTTACAAGACAAATGAATCAGAATATATTAAATACTTCCTTTTGTTTAACTAATTCCAATTTATGTATCTAGAATAAAGAATTAAGAGAAAATTGAATCAAAGAATTACACTAAAGACTCCAAAAAAATGAGGCCATATGCTTGATAATATTTTCTAACAGTTCATTGAATACTACCTACTATGCCTTACTGTTAGAAAACATGTAATTCTACATTGAATATTTATCATTTTATTTTAAGTATTCTGCACGTGAATTTCTGTATAGATATAACGAAAGCAACATGTATGTGCTCCATAAATTATTACTAATATGGCGATTCACATTGTTAATTCACCGTGTAATACCATATTTTAAAAAGTATATTTGTGTACTTAATGTAGCAGAGTTTACATAAGCTGATAAAACAGGGACATGGTATATTTTCAATTGAGCAATGATTACAAGATGAAGATTCACTAGTCACACTGTCAGGATTGTTACAAATGATGAATACAATAAAAAAAAAACCTCTTGTCTTTGCTATGATGCTTAGAACTGGCTGATTTTGTGTGTCAACTTGACATAAGCTGGAGTTATGACAGAGAAAGGAGCTTCAGTTGAGAAAATGCCTCCATGAGATCCAGCTGTAAGGCATTTTCTCAATTAGTGATCAAGGGGGAAGGACCCATTGTTTGTGGGTGGTGCCATCCCCGTGCTGCTAGTCATGGGTTCTATAAGGAAGCAAGCTGAGCAAGCCAGCAGAAGCAATCCAGTAAGCAGCACCCCTCCATGGCCTCAGCAATGTGGAAGTATAAACTGACTTTCCTCCCAACTTGCTTCTTGGTCATGATGTTTTGTGCAGGAATACAAACCCAAAACCAAGACATTCTCTGCCACCCTGTCCAAAAAAAATCATTGTAATTATTTGTAATTTCAAGTCAAGAATGTGATCTGAGAAGAAACAAACCATTCATACATGCCTCCAGCTATACACTGTGCTAACATCCTCATATGCCAATGTTCAAAGCCAGATACAATTCAAAGGAACGCATATAGAAGTGGGAAAACAAACAATTCAGTGAATGAGGATCCTCTTTCTAAGATTCTACTAGAGGGGAATAGGGTCAGATTTGTAGAGGGGGATACTGGGAGGAGAAGGGGGTTCATATTGGGGTGTAAAGTGAATAAATAGATACATTTAAATAAAAAGAGAAAGAGCGGTAGTTGAGTTGAAGTTCAGACTCAGATTTCCTACCACATATGACAAGTTGGCTCATCTTTGGAATAATTAGGATGATACTATGGTCATACGAATGTGGTGAGGATGAGCTGATGGAGTCTGCTAAGTTGTTGTTTGTTTTTGTTTTGTTTTGTTTTTTACATTTTGAGGACAAAATAATTTTTTATTTAAAAAAATTAAAAAAACTTATTTCACTCCGCTATACCTACTGGGTGACTGGTATAGTGTGGTTCCATAGGACTGTACAAGCTAGAGTGAAGAGTGGAGAAAGGGGCTGAGATCAGCTCTTTGATGGTATTGGTTTGCTGTGCATGAATGACTGAGAAACTATGAAAGCCAAAACCAATCACTGTGTACTGAAAATGCCACTAGAACATGCTGCATCTCCACCAAAACACAACAGAACACTGAAAAAAATAAAAGGAATACCATCAACCATCAAGAGTTTGGGGGTTTTTTTTGTTTGTTTGGTTGGTTTTGTTTTTTGTTGTTTGTTTTGTTTTTTGTACTGTTTCCTCAACTTTTTGACTCAGCAGCAAATGAGAGAGTCCCAGATGGAACTTGATCCATGACCAAGTTGGCAGTGCCAGGGGAGCTGTGGCACTACACCTGCTGCTCTGCTTCCTGGAAATCTTCTTTTACTGCAGCTGGAATTTAGTTCATTATATGAGATGAGTAGCAAGAATGCTCTCAGGGTAGCTAAAGATGTTCAGATAAAAGCCATCTGCTACCCAGTGCTCTGGAATCAAGGACTTAAGTGGGTTCTGCAGAACATTGTAATATATATCTATATATTATATATGTGTGTATGTGTGTGTGTGTGTATGTATATATATTCACATTCTAAACCAATGTAAGTTATTCCTCTTTGCATGCATGCTTTTGGGAACATCAAGGAAATGGCACAGCTAGAAGAAAGAACTTGTTAGCAATATTATCTGTTCACTCAGTTGCAAGAGTGTGTGGATCAAACACTTTCTGCAAAGCTGAACTGGAATTTATTAGGTGTTAAAGGTAGTTGTACATGAAAGTGCAAAATTCCATAACACAACTCATGAAAATTTAATCAAAAGTACAATCCTAGGGAGACACAGCACTGTGGCCACTCGCACTCCACTGGAGTTTTAGGTTATTTCTATGTGGAAAAGCACATAAGACAGAGCTATGAGAGAGGCATCTCTGCTTCAGTCAGGGTCAGGCAAAAGAAGCAGGAAAAACGTCATCAGTCCTGTGCTTTTACTTACGCTCAGTGTTCTGAAGGGCCCACTGGGAGACCGTGTCTCATATTTATATGGAAAACTACTCTATAAAAAAAGTCTTAAATTATTCATCTGTAGCCAACATGTAATACTGAAATCACCCCAGAGTAGTTAGATTTTGTTTTCTTGAGGGCAGACAGGGTCCAGTCTGTAGTGTATTTTTTTATTTATTATAATGCTTGCTTGGCTCAGTGCTAAGCTGTATTTTTCATTATAATTTGCAACCAAGAAAAAAAAAAACAAGTCTTGTTTATATGTATTTAAATATTTATATGTTTTAATTCTTAAAAGCATCAAACTTTTAGTTTTGATACTAGACTCTGGAGTGTCGTTTGTTATGAAAATGTGAATTATTAATCTACGGTCTGATGATTAACTCAATGAAGCCATCACTGAACAAAATCTTAAGGTTTCTGAGTGAAATTTGTTTAGAATTTCTGTTCTAAGGATGGTTAACCGAGAGTAAATTACTCTGAGTGGTGCCCATAGAGTCATGCGTCTGCTCCATTCAGCTTGCTACACAGACACAGTCAAATGGTTTTCATCATCTAGGAGTGAAGGGTGAGCATGTTAAAAGAGTGCCTAATTTCAACCTGAATGTTCTAAAGAGTCATTTTGGTGGAAATTGCAGTCAAGCTGATGCAAAATAAATGGCTGGGTGACAGTATTCCTGTGCTGCATGTCCAGGGGTATGTTCTGCAAGTAGTTCAAGAGTTATAACTAATTGGTGGCAAAAAAGTGCAGTAGGATTGCATTGTGCGCCTTGGAAGTCCAGGTCTTGAATATACATAGGGTAGGAGAAAGAATGTATCAAGGTATTAAATGTATGCATTAATAAACAAAAATATTTTTTTTGTAATGAAGGCATAGGTGTAAATTCAGGCTCGGGTCTGTTTTAATGGGGTTGCCAATTTTGAACAGGTTTCAAACACAATTTATGTTTTCCAGCATAGTTTTATAATTTACTTAAACCCTAACAATTGGTCTTCTTGAAATTTAATTTTATTAAAATAATGGGACATATTTTTACAGCTGAATTCATAGTAATAATTGAGATAATTATATAAATAATACACATGAAGGCCTTTGTTTCACATATTTATTTATTATTTCATTTATTATTTACTTTCCCCTCTTACTTTAAACTTAATTAAATCAACTCCATGGGTTGATAGATGTATTCTGAGCTCTCAGCTCTATGCCTATCTTAACTAATGTGAGGTTGTGACTTGTTTTAGTGCCAAATATATCAGCAAGGATTAGCCTCAAAGTCAGACAAGAGCGTTCTCACCTACCGGTTAATCTGTCAGCTCTGAAAGAGTATGACAGTAATGCTGTGTCATGCACTCATCATATTATAAACAGAAATCTGAGGCTAACCAACTGTCTCTTGCACTGTTCTAAATGCCTTGAATAATTTAGATATGAACAGTTTGGGTTATGATTAAACTTATACTTCCCTGGCTAGGAAATGGCTCAGTGGGTGAGCTTGTTATCACACAGACACACTCACTTATGAAGTTAGAGACAGCAGTGACCTGCATCTGTAATTCCATCTTTTGAAGAATGGACAAAAGGAGATCCACGGGAGTTGAGAGCTCGCCAGTTTAGCCAATAGGTCAGCTTCATATTTATTTAGAAGACATGTCTCAAAAACTATAAGGCATGAAGTGATTGAGGAAGACACTAGCATCAATCTCTGGATTCCACATGTGCATATACACATGTGTGCATGCATATGCAAACATGTACACATGCGTGCAATGCATACTCAAAAAAGGATGAAATATTTAAACTAGGAGAACTAAAAGTAAACTTAAAACTAATAATACTGATAATATAAGTTCCAGTTTGATTCCACTAGCCTGGACACAAATATCAAAGACTGTTTGTGAATGAGAGATACTGGTGGGAAGCCATTTAACAAAAGGCCAGGTCACGTTACATAGTGAGTTTCTAGATCCATGAACTCTCAACACAAGAAAAATGTACAATCTTAGGTATATAAATTCCACATACCATTTTTGTTTTAAATATCACTAGCATAACAGTTTTTCAGTAATAATTTGTTTTTCTAGAATAAAGATTCTGCTATTTTTAAAGTTTAGTTTTTAAGGAATTTTTGTCAGCAGAAAGAAGGTTGAATGAGTTAAAACTATAATTTACTTAATCAGAACAGATTTTTAAATTCTCCTTTAAATGTATGTGTATGTCAGTGTTTTCTTTTTCATCTCTGCCTTCATTAACTTCAAACTCTTATCCCTAGTCTATAATTATCAATTTCTGGAGCACATTTTTTGAATTCCAAATGAAGTACGGCTTGCAATCTTTCATTTGATCAGCTTTATGAGTACCCAATTTAACAATCTTTGATTTCGGTATATGTGCACCTAGATTTTATTGATATTGTTTCCAGTAACAAACACGAATTGGAGAGATCATTCATGATAATTCCATTTAACCAACTGAAAGTATTGGAGTTCATAATTCTGATTCAGCAAATTTTGTGGTGTTAAAATCCAGTGTAATATTTTCCGCTAAAACAAACAACTATTCATATAAAAGGAAGTAAAATTGGCTATGTTCTCTTAGACTTTAAAGAGGTTGCAAACTGGCTCTTGCACTATTTATATACTTGACCTAACTCCTGTCTCAATTACTGTGGGATGGAAAGGGAGTTCTCATTTCAGTAAAAATGTATTAGGCAAAGATAGGTGTCAGAAACAAAACAGTTGATCATCAAGACCTGATCTGCAACCTGCTACTCATTTACCTAGTTCAAAATTCCTCTCATAAGCCGAATGCTGCTCATCAGTTCTTCTCTTGGATAACTGCTATACTCTTTCTCCATGGTGATATCATTGCTTGATATGATTTCCCTTCTCTCAAGTAGATATATAATCATATCTCAGAAAAAGAAAGAATAATCTCATTAGTTTTGTGTCTGCACCCAAGTATTCATCTACCCAACCACACAAACAAGATCCTTATCACACTAAGCTAACCAAGCACAATAATTCTCTTTGAGAGCACTTTGTTATACTTACTTTTATGGTAACTGGGTAGATGCAGTAAGAACTGCATGGAGAAAATGAGTTGGAAGAGGATGAAGAAAAATCTCCAGAATTTGTGTGGAACATGTTTTCAATAGCCCATAAAATATCAAGAAATGAACATAGTCAAAAACAAAGAATGTATCTCAAGGGATAATTCTCTATAATTCAGGATTTTTTCCCAGTTGGCAATTTAACAATACTTTTTAGTATCTCTGATTATTACTTTTTATGTCTTTCTACATCTCAGAATTTAATACTCTGTCATCTGTATATGTATGAAAGACTTACTCTGATTCTGTACATTCTGTCCTCACTCAGTTAATTTTTTTATAATGATGAGCTTCAGAATTTCCTGCAATTCTATTCATAGTTCTTGCTGTCATTTATTAACCTGGATTTCTATCCAGAACTTCCTCTGCCTGTATCTTTATATGCTCTCTCAAATAATTAAACTGATTGTAAGCATGTGAACCACAAATAAACTACCACTGGGATATAGTCAAAGTACTCAAAGTCAATATATCAGTGACAAATACACATGCATATGTGTCTTAAAGCATGATTGACATTAAGAGAATAAATATCAGTGGCTGAAAGTAAATAAAAATGTGAAACACACACACACACAAAACACATACACACATACATACATATATACATGTGTGCTATATGAATATATATTCATGCACAGTGTATATGTATGCATATATATATATATGTGTGTGTGTGTGTGTATGCAAAGCTGAGTTTCTTTCCTCCACAAGGAAATTATATCATTGGTTAAAACATAGGAACAATATGAGATCACCATATGTGATGGTTTGAATATGCTTGGCCCAAGGATTTCCATTATTAAGAGGTGTGGCCTTGCTGAAATAGGTATGGACTTGTTGGCGGAAGTGTGTCATTGTGGTCATGGGTTTTACAACCCTCCTCCTAGCTGCCTGAGTAAGCCAGTCTTCTCCTAATTGCCTTTGGAACCGAGGTAGAACTTTCAGCTCCTCCAGCCCCATGTTTGTCTGGAAGCTGTCATTCTCTTGCCTTAATAGTAGAGTGAACCTCTGAACATGTAAGTCAGCCAAAATTAAATGTTCCCTTTATAAGAGTTGCCTGAGTCTTGGTGTCTGATCACAGCAGTAAAATCCTAAATAAGACACCATAATAAAAAAATGCAACATGAAGTGGATATTAGCCCAAAAGTTCAGAATACCTAAGATTCAATTCACAGACTATATGAAGCCTAAGAAAAAGGAAGACCAAGCTTCAGTGCTTCTTAGAAGGGGGAACAAAAACATCCTAGGAGGAAAGACAGAGACAAAATGTTGGAGCAGAGACTGAAGGAAAGGCTATCTAGAGACTGCCCCACTTGGGGATCTATCCTTTATACAGTCACCAAACCGGGACGCTGTTGTGGATGCTGGGAAGTGCTTGCTGACCAAATCCTCATATTGTTGTCTCCTGAGAGGCTCTGCCAGAGCCTGACAAATAAAGAGGCTTATGTTTGCATCCAACTATTAGACTGAGCACGGGGTCCCTGATGGAGGAGTTGGAAAAGGGACAGAGGAGGGTTTGCAGCCCCATGGAGGGAGCAACTGTTTCAACTGGCCAGATCCCCTGGAGCTCGTAGGGACTGGATCACCAACCAAAGAGTACTCATGGAGGGACCCATGGCTCTGGACACATACATGACAGAAGATGGCCTTGTTGGACATCAATGGGAGGAGAGGCCATTGGTCCTCAGTGTGTTCGATGCCCCAGTGTAAGGGAACACCAGAGCTGGAAGATGGAAGTGGGTGGGGGAGCACCCTCAAAGAGGCAGAGGGAGGGGGATGGAATATAGCGTTTCTAAAGGGGAGACCTGGAAAAGGGAAACATTTGAAATGTAAACAAAGTAAATATCAAATAAAAAAAAGAGAAAACAATACAACATGATCTCTCTCCATCTTGTATCCCATATTTTATATACATATATACATGAATATGGAAAAGAATTAATTTAGTAGAAAAGGAAAGGAGGAGATAGAGAAGGAAAAAGTGGAAGGGGATGGTGTTGAATGTGATTATCTCCCAACTACAGGTTATACATGTAAGGATCTGCCTTTGCACAAAACACCATAATTACAATACATATATCACTATATTTTAGTTCTCATCTTTTCCTTTGTAAACCATATATTTACTTTTAAATTATTTTCTTTCAACAGTTTTTAGGATTTATATTAAGTTATATCAAGTTTTTGATAATAAAATGCCAAGATAGAGACTTCAAGTTTTAATTTTTAAAATTTTATATAATTGAAATATAATTGAATCATCACCCCCTTTTTGCTCCCTTCCATGCAAAATTCTTTTAAAATTTATTAACTCTTATTCTATATTCTTATTCTATATTATATTCTTATTGTTAATCTGTAACACTACTAACATTATTATATGTATGTGTAAATCAATACATAAATGAAAACTGATGCATTTGTTTAGGTTGTTTGTAAGTTTTTATTTAGGACTTCTTAGGATAACTTGTGATTGGATAACCACACAGAGTACTCAACTCTTGAAGAAGGTAAATTCTAGCTCTCACAGCAGTTTCTATTTTATTATAGGTCTTCATCCAATTGGGAGCCCCTGTGTGATTGGTCCCAACCACATTAGCATGTCAAATGATATTGTTATTGTCTGTTTTATGCAGCATTAGTGCTGAGGTCTCCTGGGTTTAGCTTCCCTACTGCATGCCTAAAAGACAGTCTGGTAGTGGACTTCCTGGTAGAATGATGTTTTGAAAGCAACAGAACTCAAGAAATGAAACAGCTGTGCCTTCTATGAAGGAACAACAAGAAGGTCACTGAAATCTACACTCTAAAAGTTCTAGAAGGAAATATCTCAGGAACAATATGTTGTCACTTTCAACAGCAAAAAGCTTTTTAGAGATGATACTAAATCAGGACCCATGAAAGAAAGAAAAAAAAGACAAACGGATTTTGTCAAAATTATATATAAAACCTTTTTTTAACAGATGAATAAAATGGAAAGTAATAGACGAAAGAATAAGAACAGAGGTACAAAATCTTCTTCTGGTAAAGTGTCTCTATGTGCAATTTTCTGAAATTTAGACCTATTAGCTGGAAGTAAATCAATGGAACATGATTTTTATCTTAGAAAGACTGAAGCAGCCGGACTGCCTTGAGTTCAAGGTTAGCTGAAGTTATCTTATGAGTTCTACATAACCTGGGCTAAAGAATGAGGCCTTGTCTCTAACAACAACAATAAAATACAGTCAATTGTGGTTCAGTGCACGGAAAAAAAAATCCACAGGCTGTGCTAGGCTGATGACCTGAATTCAACCCCCGGAACCCATGGATGCTTCACTACAAATTTTTAACACCAAAATTGCACAGATGAGAGGCTAAGGCAGGAGGATTGTTTATTTCCAAGTTCACGGGTCTGTTGACACTGAACATATATATAGAACAGATGTAGAAATGGATTCTGTCTGAACAAAACAGAGGGCTGGAAGTCACTCATGATAATTGTTCCTGGGCCTCCACAGGCATGCATGATATGAATGTGCCCAGTCTTACACACACATGCATACACATACACACACACAATACAAAACAACAAATATTTCCAACAGGCAACATCGGAATTTCAGAGAACACCATGTGTAGATGAAAAAAACACCTTGCTCAATATAACTCATCTTTGTTGAACACATATGAAAGTTAAAACTAGTATGCATACCAAGTCACAAAATTAAAATATCCTGCTCTTTAAAGGCATCATTTGAAGTACAAAAGAATAGCCAACTGAAACAACCATATCCTGCCAGTGAAGATATAAAGTATCAGCTATTTCAATAAATATATTTTCTATTTTGTAAAAGTTTGCATATGAACTGATTTGATTAATTTGATACATAGTCTTCATCCTGAACTTTTTTAGTTTAAAAATTATTCATATGTAGCTACATAGAAATGAAGTTTTTGATTTATTCATTATCATCCAAATCAGGGAAAAAAAAAACCTAAACATGTCTCAAATGGCTGAACAGACAAATTGTGGTGTATCTACAACACAAGCAACACAATTAACTGTTGACAATGATACAGCAACAAACAGAACTGTTACTGAACACGCTGTGTTCAGAAAAGCAGACCATGCGAAACTCAAATCAGATATCTGATTCCACCTAATATGACATATGTAAAGCAGCAAAGATATAGGTATATGAGAGAGATTACAGATTATAGTCACACCAAAATGACAGGAGGGACCTTTAGAAGGTAATGAAAATGCATTCTGTCTTGGCTTCAGTCGTCATCAGTGGGGGGATTTAAAAAAACTTACAGAACTTTACATAGAAAGAACACATTTTACTGTATGTTAATTTAGCCCCTTATGAATACCCCAACAAATAAATAAAATGATGCTATCAACTGGAGGTAACCATAAAGCAAAGCTACAATGTAATAGCACTTCCAAAATACAAAATATTAAATGTATTTACCTTCCTTGAATTTCATTTATTAAATATCATATGTTTAAATCATATAAAGTACTAGCTTATGTATTCTTCGTAAATTTCACCAATTTATACAATGTATGTTGAGCTTATTCATCCACCACTGCATTAAGCCAGATCTATCCAGTGCCCCAATCCTGTCTCCTGGACAAGAATATGCCTTCACTGTACTTTTTTTTCCCCAGAAACTCCACAAGTCGTTAGAAACCTTAAAGAATGTGTAATTTTATAAAATGCATGTTCATGTTTAACTGGACTATCTTCCTGGTGTAAGTTCTTTATCAAATCTAACTTACTGGAAATATTTCATTCCCAGTCTATACATGAGTAGATGGACAAATGATAAATAGCCTAAAGTATGATATGTATCTATGTAACATTGCCCTCTGATTAGGTTTTGTTTTATCCTGAAACACTGCCTATGTAGTTCAGGCTGATATGTTGTCAGTTATAAGTGGGTTGGAATTTTGTCAAATTACTTTTGATATTAATTTATTTAAAGTTTGAATGTTAATAATGTGTGTGCTCATGATTAAAATATTATGCCAAATTCTAAAAACAACAAAAAACTATATAAAATTTGAAAGTTACTACATATTAATGAAATATATATTGAAGCTACTGTTTCTTTCAATCATTTCTTTACTCTGGGACATTAAAGCTCCCTCCCCCCCGCGCAAACCACAACAAATGAGTATTTCATTTGACGCTTTCTCTCTTATTTTTGAAGTTGGTATGTTGTTGTTGTTTGATTCTAGCTCTTTATGTCTTCTCAAAGCATTAGCATAAATTTAACACATGCTGACAGCAGCATGTTCTCTCTGTCTGTCTCTCTGTTTCTCTCTCCTTCTTGTTCTCTCTTTCTGAGACACACACACACACACACCACCACCACCAGTAACAACAAAAACAACAGCAACTACTATATCTCCATAACCTCATCAGAACTTTATGTTTTCGGTTTGGCCTGGACACCTTCAGCTTCAGCAGACAGACGGTGAGTGCAAGAGTAAATAAAATATGAGCGCCGTGAAAGCTCATGCCTGCTTATGAGAGTGTGTAATTTAATAAAGTGTTCATTGATGTCAGCACACTGGCTCATCAGACCTGTGAGGATGTTGATGCCGGCAGCAGAGAGACTCTGACTCCTAATTAGATGACCGAAGGAGATTACATTTTCCCTTGGAGACAGACAGAAGGGTGGGAGAGTTATTCTCCAAGGGATTTAGATTCACAAATATCTGATGGAACAGAGCCCAAGTAGGAAAAAGCACACATTAGGTATAGTCAAATAGGAAAATGAACTTGACGGGGCTGCATTATTGATAAGAAACTTATGAAAGCTAACACCAGGCTTCTGTTGTTCTCTATTCACATAAAAATTTATAGCATAAATTTTTAATAAGCAGCAATATTTTGTGACTTGCTGGCTGAGTTTTCTAACAATTCTGTAACTCTTAAAGAAATTTGTGTGTTATAACTTAGAATTCCTTATAGTATAGTTCCCACGTTATTGCTATGGAAGTCCACTCCTCAGTGCCTTGTGAAGTTGCAACTGAAAAGGAAAAGTTAACTACACATTTATCAAGGAAATTGAATTGTGTATTCCTTATGAAAATAACATTAATTATTTAAAATCCTATATTTAAATTTTTATTCATAAATTAAAAAATATATGGGTTTTATAGTTGCTGTACTAATTCTTATTTTCCCAAATAAATTGATGTATTAGTGATTATTTGATGAACAAATGTTTTAACTGAGCAAGGTTACAAATATGATTTCACATTTGAAATACAACTTCTACTTTTCTATTGATGCTATAAAGCTATACACTTTTTAAGAAAGTGAAAATATTTGAATACTCAAAGTTGAAACTGAAACACCTTTTTATGAAAAAGTTCAGTCAAGAAAGTAAAATATTCATAAAATTTAGACATACACTTAAGACTACTGACTACTATAGATTTATCAAACTATATTTTTTTGTTTGCTTTTTTGTTTTTTTCGAGACAGAGTTTCTCTGTATAGCCCTGGCTGTCCTGGAACTCACTTTGTAGACCAGGCTGGCCTCGAACTCAGGCTTGCCTCTGTCTCCCAAGTGCTGGGATTAAAGGCATGCGCCACCACTGCCAGGCTCAAACTTTTATTCAATGGTAAAGAAAGAGATGTGGGATGCCTGGGAGAATGGCTTCGGCTGTTCTCAATCTTCCCAATTCTGTGATCCTATGCACATGTTTTCATGTTGTGATGACCCCCCAACCATAAAATTATTCTCTTAGTCCTTTACAACTGTATGTTTGATGCTGTAATGAGTCATACTATAATATATGACATGTAGGATATTTGATATGTGACCCAAAAGGGGTTGTTTCCCACATGTTGGGAACCACTGGCTTAGCATCTGCCTTGGAAACTCATGAATCTATGTCCTCAAAGCATATTTGTAATTCCATGGCAGGCACGCTGAGGGCAAACATATCCTCAGGGTTTGCTGACCATCACGTCTTGCCCAATCTTGTGAGATTCTACCAAAAAATGAGGTCATCAGCTTCTGAGGAAAAACTGAAGGATGATTATCTCATCTCTCTATATATATGCACAGCTGTATGTGTGAACAGGTGAACACACACAAATATGCAGGCACAGATAAAACAAATGAGGGCATTTCTGAGAACTGCTACAAGAGCCAGGCCTCTGGCCCCTGCATATATGCACAAACACCTGCACATGTCCACAGGGTATGTGGATCTCCCCAAGCACAGACACCAGCATATACACGTGTGTGAGCACATACACACACATGCAAACACACACACACACAAACTCAAACACACATGCCAATCAAATAAAACAAATCTGCTAATAATGTGCTAATAATGGACCAGGGTTTCTAAGTTAAGTATTGAGGGAATGCCTAGCAACCAACTGTATAAAGCAAAGCTCTCGAAAACAAACAGAATAGCAAACTATAAAACAGTACATAAAAAAATATAAAATTAAATTTCATTGTCTCAAACGAGAAAACAGGCATAAAGAAAAACTCTCATGTCAACACTTAATTAATTCATTCAATAACCATTTAGTATTTTATATGAAACTTTTATTATGCTGTATAATGAGGAAATAATGGCCAAGCAGTGCAATTGCAAACAGGCCTAAAAAATCAACATAGTAAACAAATAGATGTACTAGTAATGCAAATTGCAAAACAGAGCATTAAACTCCGAATTTATTATTCTTCACATATATTGCACATATAAATCTTATATACTAGTGAGATTCATTGTGATATACTGAGCCATCATAAACAATATTCTGTGAGTCCACTCTGCTTTTTTTCTGGCTTCCTTCTCCTCAAACTATCATGACAAACACATCTAGTGCCCTGTATCATCCCAGCAATCACAATTCTCCTTTAAAACTCTGCCTGATGTTTACTTTCTTATTTTGTGTCCATTGTGACTGGGTGTACACTTGGTGGTATGCATGTTAATGAGGATATGACCTCATAGATGCATTTGCATGTGGAGACTGACGTGTTACCTCGTGTAACCTGGGATGTTATTTCTCAGGAGCTGTCTATCAATGTATAGGAGACAAGGTCTCCACCATGACCTGGGACTCAGCAGTTATGCTAGGCAGGTCAAAGAGCCAGATGGAGCTCTTTCTACACAACACTAAGATTACTTTGAGACTAAAGGAGACACAACAGCATACCTTGAGGGTTAAGGGTTCTATATGTAGTTAGGACAGATAGTAATAAGTCCCCTTTGCCCTGTATTAAGTCCTTGCAAGGTAAGGATTCTAATTGTAATTAAGAAATTGTGTTTCTTAGAACTGATGTAAACTACTTTGGACCCCACTCATCTGATGTATATCCTTACCCTGGTTCCTTCCATTTCATAGTATCTTTCTAACAATGTATAATAGCCTTGACCCTCTGAACACCTTATGTCTCCTTTAAAAGAACAGGGGACTGCACTCTCAAATTCTGACTTAGGATAAGACAGTAGGCTGGCCAGTCTCAAATGCACCCCAAAATGGAGTTTGCTTTAACTAGACAATCATGGGTTTGGACTTTTCTCCTGGTGATTCCCAGGTTTGACAATTACAATGTCACCTGGCTCCCTGTGTGAGGTCTCAGTGTCAGTTTCAGGTCTTCAACACTCATATTTGTGTTGTGTTATCATTTGAGCTCTCTGCCCACTGCTTGTTTTCAGTTTTGGCCTTCACCAGCAGAAGGAACATAGGTTGTTTCATTTGAATTCCGGCCTACTTCACTAGACATGATATCCTTCAGTCCATCTATTTTCAGGTAGAAGGTAGGGTTTCTTTTCTAGTTGTGATTGAATATCTCAATTGTGCATATATTCATATATTTGTTACTTCACCAGTTAACAGGTACCTAGTGACACCGTATGTCTTAGAAATTGTAAATACTATAGTAACCAACAGGGTAAGAAGCTATTTTCGGTATAGCCAAATTCACTGCTCTAAGATGTATAACTATAGAGGGATAACTGGGTCACATAGTGTATTTTTACTTAGGTGAAGAATTTCCATAGTATTATTCATATTTCCATATTAAGGTAGTTTTATAGTTTCATTAATATAAAAGGTCTTTTTTTGTCTGAGTGTTCCTCATTCTCCTTTATTTAAATAAGCCATTCTAAATGGCAGGAAATAGTGTCTCCATTTTAGCTTGCATTTACATTTCACTGATGGTTAAAGATAGCATGTTTTAATCTATTTATTGAGGTTTTCTTTTCTGAATTGTCTATTCAAATACTCTGCTCACTTTTAGTTGGAACAGATTTTGTTAAATTTTTCTCATCAGTTCTTTATATATATTTGGTTACTGTCAAAAAAACAGCTGATAAATATTTTCTCTCAGTTTGGTCTCCCTTGACTGGCTGAATGCTTCCGTTCTTACAAAGCTTCCGATTTTGACATATCATTTGACAATCGATCTCAGAGAATTTAGAAAATCATTAGCTATACCTATATTTCCAAGTATTCCTTTCTCTATGTTTGCCCAGCGTAGTCTATAGGTAACAGCAAAATCTAATATTTGAATTGATTTTGTACATGGTGAGAGATGATGGTCAAATTTCATTTTGTAAAATGCAGATTTCATGTTTCCTGGTTACCTTTACTGTAGGAAACATGCTTTCTTCAATGTATGCTGTTAGCCCATTTACCAAGAAAGAGTTCCTATAGAGCTGAGGCTTTGCTTACAAGTTCCATAATGTATTTATTTTACCATCTTTCTATTTAATGTGAGTATCTTGAGCATTGCAATGTTCTGTTTTTCTTGTTATTGAAGAATGTTCTTACTATGTAGCTATATCTGACTTAGAAATCTCTGTACACTGCAGACTAGGCTGGAACCTCTCACAGAGAGCAGGCATTTTATCCAACTTTCCACCATGCAATGCTGAAATTGAAAGTGTGCACCAACACTCAACTCATAATATTGTTGTTTCAATAGAACACACAATGGATCTGTGTGTTCCATTAATTAATGATTAATATTAACAATAATATTTTCATATTATTCTTCCAATTCATGAATATAGGCTCTCTCCCTCTTCATGTCACCCACTTTGCATTTTTTTGCTTTCCTTTTTTCTTATTGTAGTGTTTTTATAATTTTCTTTGGGTTTTTTACATTGGGTTTCTTTGTCTTTTTGGTTGCTTGTTTGTTTAGCATTACAGGTCCAGTGAATTGACTGGTTTTCACATTTCTTTCTGAACAGTATTGATAGTTGTACAAAGAAAATCTATTTTCGTGTTGAAATTGCATTGTACTACTCTGTTGAATTTATCAGTTATAGTAGTATTTTCATGTAATCTCTAAACTTTCCTATAATAGCATCATATTATATAGTATGATAGTATCATCTTACAGTAATCTGACTTCCTCCTTTTAATTTTGAATGCCTTTTCTCTCTTGTCTAATTACTCTTTGTGAAATTTCTAGTACTGTTCAACAGGAGCAGTGGAAGCAAGTGTGTTCATCATGTTCATGATCATAGGGAGAAAGCTTTGGTCTTTCCCTAATTATGAGGATGGTGGTTGTGTCTTAGTCATTCCGTGTTCATTCTCCTGAGTTATAATTGATTAGCATCTGTCTTTTCGAACTTAAAAATTAAAATAATTTTTAATAAATACATATCTTTGTGACATCTGGTTTGATGGTCACCAAATGTGGATTCTGACTTCTCTTTTCACCTGATGTGTTAATATTAACTGATTTTCATATGTTAAACCATTATTCCACTCCTCATGCCTTAGGGTTTCTATTGGTGTGATGAAATACTATGACCAAAAAGCTACTTGGGGAGGAAACAATTCCCTATGGCAATTCACCATCAAACGTAGTGAAGTTAGTAACTTAAGGAAGTCAGGAGCCTGGAAGCAGGATCTGATGCAGAGGCTATGGAGGGATGCTGCTCAGTGGCTTGCTCCTCAGAGCTTGCTCAGCATGTTTTTCTGCCTTCCTATAGAACTCAGCACCACCTGGCTCTGATGAATTGTCTTCCCATCCACAATGGTCTGAGGCCTCTCCGATGAATCCCTAATTAGGAAAATGCTCCATATGCTTGCCTACAGCAAGATCTTCTAGAGATATAATCTTAATGTGACTCTTCCTCCTCTCTGATAAATTAGCTTCTGTCTCACTGACACAAAATTACCCAGTACACTTGGTATGAAAGAAAATTGACAAGCAAATAATAATTTCACTAAGCAAAATTTTTGAAGATTTTTTTTAAAATTTCTGCCTCTTGATTGCCATAATTCACAATATGCACCTTAATTAGACTAATACTGCATTTTGGGCATGAGGTTCAGGGTATGACTTTCCAAGTGTGTAGACAGAATATAGATAGGAGTGTTCATGTAGCCCTCAATTTCCAAATGTACTTTTATTAGTGAGTTTGATGAATAAAGGACTTGGTACTTTGTAACTGCTGAATTCTTAACACTACTCAATGCTTCACTTAAAACAAAATGTACATGATCAGCCAAGAAGTATCACCTCTCCACCATGAAAGAAAACCATTTGTGCTATTTAGCACTGACTTTCAAGAAAGAGAAAAGAACACAGAAGATCTGAGAGAGTCAGACTATTACAGGATGGGTCTCCATAACTCATCCATCATTTAGTCAACATCTTTGAGAACTGGCTGAGGGCTGTGAAAAAAGAGTTAGAAAACTTGACTGTAGTTAGATAAGAAAAGACTGATAGTGTATAGGTGGGAAGGCAGCAGCAGGAGTGGAAGAGAGTCCAGAATGTGATGAATAAGAAGTTCAGCAGGCACAGAACTGACAGAGAAACAGAAAAAAAGGCAAATACTATAGACCCCAGAGGCAAAATAAGTCATGTTAAAACAATCACAGGATCTCACAGTCCAACACAATCCATACAACATATAACATACAACATACAACACATGAAGTTTATCTGATAAAATGATCACTCCTGAAATTATTGCACGCATACAAAGGAAATGGTTACTCTATAGTAGGAAACAGCAGGCGCTCAAGGGACCATCACTGCCATTATGAAGGGATGCTGATTTTCTACAAGTGCTTTGATTTCACCTTTTCCCTATGAGTTCTCCCATAAATTTCAAGACTTATTATGTCTTCCTCCAACTGGTTACTGCTCTCCTAATTCTCTTGCCAGCTGGCTTTGTCTCCACATACAGATCCTCATTAGAATTACTGATCATAGTGTGTGCAGTGTTCATAAAGCTCTGCTGTGATAGCCAGAATTCAGGCAACAACATCTAAGGCAGGATACTGGAAAAAAATAAAACAGGAAGGAAACCCTGTAATACCACTCAGTAGCATATAATAAAGGGGTCCCAGGTAGAGAAATGCCTCATGTTATTCATGCTGTTCCTTTCCATACACTGAAGACCTCTCTAACTGATCCTTGTTTAAAGACTTAATTTTATATTGAAACAGTTCTGAAATATAAACTGTCACATAAGAGCAATTACTGCATGCCAGTCAATGAGATAGGGGCCTTTCACAAAGGCTGAATTAGTTTATAAAATAATATGAGGTGGATTTCTACTTCTATGGTTGTGGGAAAAATGGTAAGATTGCTAAAGATAAATGAATTAGACTATATATTATGAAGAGCACAATATTAAATAGCTTTTTAAGTACAAGTTGAACTTTAAAGTCTTAATTCCAATAAACAGTAGTTTGTAAGTCCATTTAAGACAGTATTGACTAGGATCATATATTTTTGCTTCCATTATACTAATTGTGTTTGATTAAATTTAGAGATAGATATTTAAATATTAATGTAGAGCATTTTCCATATTATAAATATGAATGTTTGGCCTCTATCTCAGAAAAAAAAACACATGAATAAAACATTAGGTTTTCTCCGAATGGCAAAGTTAAACAGCTCTACAAAATGGAATTATGATCCCTGAATATAGCGATTATATATTGATTTACTTCTCATGAAATCTTCTTAATAACATCAATAAATATTTCCTGGCAACATTCCCATGGTAGGTTTTATTTTCCTCAGTCAAAGCTGTCAAAAGATCTTAAGTGTCGGCACTTAGCAGCACTTGAGAGGCAGCGAAAATTACAGAGACACATGAAAGCTGCAGAGAAGCAAGAAGTTACAGGGTCTACTGCGGGACAAAGAGGATGGATTGCGCCTTTAGCTGCTGGGTTTTGAGAGCTGTAGATATCAATGGACTGCCACTAAGGGTCCACAGTACAAGGTTCTGTGATTTTTAGAAGCCACTATTTCAAAAATATGAAAACAAGCAAGAACTGAACACCTCCTTCATCGTGAGCCACACATTTTTATACATCACTGAATTAGTTTCTCATCTAGGTTAATTGGAGATCTGGGACTAGACAACTGCTTTTTAGTCCTATTATTGAACATGAATTCTTTAGATAGATAGTCGTTGGCCCAGTAAACTCCAGGAAAGTGATATATTTTACAATTTTCTCTTAAAGAAAGCCCAGTGCTGCGTTGTATTAAGTTAAAATATCATTTAACCAATAAATCTGAGAATGCTAAGGGATTAAGTAATGTGGTTAATATAACATAGCTGGTAAGTGGCTACCCTGGGATTTAAGGTGCATTCTTTCTTCTTTATTATTCTGTCTTCCAACAATAGAGAATTCATAACTTACAATGCCAAGGACACAGATACAAAGAAGAATGAAACAGCATCACCAGAAATACTGATTAAGAATACTTATCTCCTATGTTTCAAAGTAGAAGTTTTGTCTTTTATTTATTTATTTATTTATTTATTTATTTATTTAACACTCCATATTTTATCCCCCCATCCACCCTCCGACTGTTCCACATCCCATACCTCCTCCCCAGCCCCCTGTCTCCTCGGGGATGTTCCCACCACCCACCGCCTACCCAGCCAGACCTCTAAACTCCCTGGGCCCTGCTGTCTCTTGAGGGATAGGTGCATCTTCTCTGAACTCAAACCTGGCAATCCTCTGCTGTATATGTATTGGGGGCCTCACATCAGCTGGTGTATGCTTCCTGGTTGGTGGTCCAGTTGAGAGATCTCCAGGCCTAGTTTAGTTGAGATAGTTGGTCCTCCTACAGGATCACTCTCCTCCTCAGCTTCTTCCAGCCTTTCCCTAATTGAACCACAGGGGTCAGCAGCCTCTGTACATTGATTGGGTGCAAATATCTGCATCTGACTCTTTCAGTTGCTTGTTGTGTCTTCCAGAGTGCAATCATAGGTCTCTTTTTGTGAGTGCTCTGTAGCCTCAGTCAATAGTGTCAGGCCTTGGGACCTCCACTTGAGCTGGATCCCACTTTAGGTCTGTCACTGGACCTTCTTTTCCTCAAGTTCCTTTCCATTTCCATCCCTGAAGTTTTTTCAGACAAATTTTGAAGAATAATTTTAATAAAATCCCATCACATATAGGCGTGTGTATTTGTGTGTGTGTGCGTGTGTGTACGCGAGCGCACGTAAGCACACACACACAAATACACACACTCACACACACAAATAGTAAGTGTACATAAATGCAGATGCTCTTGAAAGCCAGGGATGTTAAATATCCTGATATGGAGTTAACAAAGGACTATGAGCCTCTTGACGTAGATGCTAAGAATGGAATATAGGTCCTCTGAGACTAGCAAGGGCACTTAACAACTGTACTGGCATCCCAACCCTGAGGGTAAATTTTAAATTAAATATCTGAATTCCAGAAAGTATTCAATGACCTTTGTCTTTGATGTGTGTACTTTATGTATTCACATCTGAGCTATTGTGGATTGGCCTGGTGCTTATCACCTTTATTCTGCATGGGTGCAGATTAGTATTGCCATGATTACAATTACAATCTAGCTCTTGATAAAAGCCAACCTCTGTTTCATTCTTGGCTTACAGGATTGGATGAACAAGCTGATACACTATAGCAATCTTCAGCAAAGAGCTGACTGTGGCCATAGGCCAGTGGCGACCTCTACACAGGTACCTCCCTCACAGAAATTGAAGTGGTCCACCTTTCTGAGAGGTTCAATTTTGAAATACAGTTAAAAATTAGTGAATACTTACTGCTATCATTACCAGATTATATTGAACATTACTATAAGTAATATCTTCTATAAGGAATGTCAGATGTTACAAATTTCATATAAGTAACATAGATACACCAGTAAGTATAACTTCTTAAATTATGCTGATGACATATTATGTTACCAATTGGAATAAAATACCCAAACAAAGGAAAATTTAAAGAGATCTCAAATCTCTTTGTTATGATCTTATTTTACCACTTTAGAACATCATAATGTACTAATTTTCCATATTCTACAACCCATGCATAGAAAAGCTTATAGAAATATTTTCTTCTCCTTCTTATGAAAGGTACCTGATTCTTCAAACTGCAAACAGGTAAATACAAATCAACTTTAAGATTGTCTAGAGAGTGGCTTCAGAACCAAAGCTGGATGGCAGCATCCTCACGTCTGTGTGACAATAGCTGCAGGAAATGGAGAGTATAACTCAGAAACATCAGTGCACTTGTAGTCTATGTTTCTAACATATTTTTGAACAAATACAAAATAGCATCGTTGGGTACCATGTACCTTTACAGAAAAATGATTCATTTTTAAAGGCTTCTTAGCAAAAAATTATAATTATTTTCTGCATTTTTCTTTCTTCTCTGTATGGATGTTTTGAAAAGTATTTCCACTGTAGTCTTTGCTGTGAACTTGCCATTATAATCTTCATAGAGCAAAAGAAGTTGCGTGTAAGAAATGACAGATTTTCACTTATTGTAAGCATGAAGGAATAGCCTGAGGTGCTCTAGGAAGCTTTTGATGACATCCTCCATCCCTATCAACAAAGGTGCAGAGCTACTACCTAGGATGTGGTGGCAACTGTTTCAAGATTTTATAAGCATGTTTGGGGACGATTCAATACAGAATCACTGTAGTGATCATGTAATCACAAGGGATAGATACACTGTATAGTAGAACATTCTAGCAGAACTTTCCCACGGGAAACTGTTCATTGTCTGCACTCAGATCAACTCATAGGATGACATTCTTTTCTGAAGAAATCCTTTATTGAGTAAAGTATGTTCTTCAGAGTACAAAATTAAAGGACACACAATAAGACACCTACTACCATGTCCAATTTGACCTGATCCAATCCCTGGAACCACAAATGGCAATAGAGAAGCAGTTCATGTAACCTGTCATCTGATCTCCATCACAGCACTGGGGCACATGCATCCCACCCATATATATGCACAAAGTCTTCAAAACAAAATGGAAAAAAATAACCTTAGAATAGGAAGATTTATCTGTTTCTAGAAAGACCCAAATCTTAAAACAGCATTTTGTGAATAAACTTTCTCTCAAGAGTATGGCAAAATAATAGCAGAGAGCTAGGGAACATACTTTAATGTCTCTACCCCTTACCATCTGTTATTAACCCACAGTGTGGTCAGGGTTAGTGTTGCTAAACAGCTACAATAGCATCCTGGATGAAGACTAGGCAAAATTCCTCTCAAATCATTGCCAAGATTTGCAAAATCTCAAGAATGAGTCTATCCTTAAACTGTATATTGATAAAAACTTTACAAAACACTGCAATTGATAAATTTATCTTATTACTTCAAAAAGTAAGAATAAATAGGAAACAACATCTCACTGCTGTGGTGGATCTCAGAAGTTGCAAACTTTCGTTAGTACCCAACCTTCCTCCTGAGTCATTTTACTGATTTAAACAATAATTTGATTTTTACAAAAGAATCAAAAATTATTAACTACATGACATAGTTGTGAATAAATCAATATTTTAAACTATAAGTCATAGCAAGCTAATAGATGTTACATTGGATGAAATCATTGGCATGACTTTGAAGAAAATATGAAAATAGTCAAGGGTTAATTATACCATGATTCCCAGTTGCTGATTTGCACAGCATTCTTTATACTTTTCAATAGGAAGCTAGGCACAAACACTAAGCTAGTGTATTCTGAAACATTCTCTCTGAAAACTTCTCTAAAACTCAATAATTGAGGAAATTTTATTTAATCTATACATGTGCATATATTTTTACACTGGTTTATGTCTATTACAGGCACTTTAGATAGTTATTTAATAGTATGATATTTTATGAATTTTATAAACATCCTTACTATTATTTTATTTTCCTTCTTTTATATTACCCCCCATCTTGTACATATATCTCATTCCAGACTTCCAAATTAGAGTCCTCCTTCATTTCTTCTATTTTGGAACTACGATTGCCTTTTCTTCAACCCACATTTCTGTGCCCCCTTGCATGCTCCCACCCTACAATGATTCTTTTGTGGTAGTCTGGTTTCTGGTGTTCCCTCAGGTTATGTTTTCATATTCAAAGACTGGCAACTAGGAACCTGTGATGAAAGATAAGGTGTTAGTGCCCCTCCCAAGAACCACAGACCATCTAAGACAGTGGTTCTCAATATTCCTAATGCTGTGACCCCCTTAATACAGGTCCTCATATTGTAATGATCCCCAGACCAGAAAATTATTTTCATTGCTACTTCATATCTAATTTTGCTACTGTTACCAATCCAATACCGTGATGGTCTTAAGTGACCCCTGGGATAAAGGGTTGTTCAGATCCCAACGTGTTCAAAAACAGCATGTTGAGAAGCACTTGTCTAAACAAATCAGGCATGTGAAGCCCTCATTCAAATTGTTTCTAAGAGTTGTTTGAGAGATTCCCAAAAACATTAAGCATACTGATTTTGCCTTTGGTTGCCACCAAGAGGGGAAAGGAAAGACCTTATTTGTGAAAATGTCATGCACTTCAGACACAAGATCCAGAGACTCTGAGCTGGAAAAGGACCTAAAGACCAGCTTGCATGTTACCAGGTGATATGCAATCTTCCAAAGGAGAGAGGAAACAGATAATGAAACCCAGCTTTGATGTCTGTAAACCATATTGTTGACAAGCATGGTATGATAACTCTATGATCTTGGAGGTAAGAAGTCGCCTTCTATTTTGACTTAAGACCCATTCAAAAATGGAAAATCATGCCTGGTACTAGGAAACTAATCAACTAGTCAGGGATACTGAAGTCATGGATCTTGAAGGAGTACCTTACAAATACTATTTTACTTAGCCAGGATAGTCTCTAACCATATTCTAAATACTTACACTTAGTTCCATAAATAAGTGTAGCCCTCATCCCTCATCAGGTAAACATTACCAATAAAAATCCGGACGTGTAGGACTCAGTCTCTACTCATGCATTTCTATCACAATTCCTTTTTTTTTGTCAGTGACTAAGAAAGATTTTTTTTTTTACTGTTTCTTCTTCTTCTTCTTCTTCTTCTTCTTCTTCTTCTTCTTCTTCTTCTTCTTCTTCTTCTTCTTCTTCTTCTTCCATTTTTCTTCCATCCCCCCTCCTGTTCCACCCTCCAACAGTTACCCATCCCATTCCTCCTCCCCCATCACCAAGGGGATGTCCCCACACCACCACACTCCCTCTCACCCCACCAGGCTTCCCAACTCCCTGGAGCCCCAAGTCTCTCAAGGGCTAGGTGCATCTTCCTGGTCTTCACTGGATTGTGAGATCCCTATATATCCTCACTTTTGTGGTCACCCATTAAGTTTTCTTTTGGATGAATTACTTTAAAAACAAATAATTCACTAATGTAGCCCAGGTAGAATATGCAATGTATTTTAAAATTGTATCTTGAGGCATTATACTGTCCTTATGATGTTCACCTCTAATGGATTAAATCCAAATCTGATCAATTACACCCGAGTTTTTCCATCTTCCGAGTGCTGCAACCCTTTAATACACTTTTCAAGTTGTGGTGATCCCCCAACCATAAAATTTATATATACATGTATGTATATTTATATACATATATATGTATGTATGTACGTATATGTGTGTGTGTGTGTGTGTGTGTGTGTGTGTATGTGTGTGTGTTTAAAAAATTATTTTCTAAGAAGAGAATAAGACAGACCATTTATGGTCATCTTTGTTTTCCAAAAAGAGTAGACACAGCTTATCTCATTTTTCTGATGCAGACCAGGTAATATCCAAATGTTCACTAATTAAGTCACTCAATAAAGATTTTGTGTGTGTGTTTTCTAAAGCTAATGAGAACCAGTAATTTCTTTATTTCAACAATAAATAACAACTTGGTTGAATCAGGTGTTTTAGACTTGTTCAGATTTTAGGTAAGCTATTAAGTATAGTTTGAATCAAGATGTTTTAGACTTGTTCAGATTTTAGGTAAGCTATTAAGTATAGTTTGAACATTTGAAATTATTTCTAAAATTGAGAGGCAAAGAATTAAACCTTGAAATTCAGTATCTGGACCAAGGGATGTCAAGGGGGTCAGTGCATGTTACAGGCTAGTATTGGATAGAGTGGTGCAGTGCTTTGGTAGTGGGTACAAGGTTCCCAGTTCAAATCCTAATATCACCAAAAACAGGACGAAGCAAAATGATGCAGATCATTTAGCAATCATTTGTTTCTAAGAGGGGCAAGATGCAGAGAAAATGGACCTTATTTTCAAAATGTCTGAGTAAGAACTCATATGTTTACATACTTCAGGATGAACTGGAGAAAATTTTCATATTCCTATTAAACTTTTCAACTGGGATCAAACTATGTGCTTATCTAACTGTCTAAAAGCTAAGCCATTGTATGGTCAAGTCACACTGGGCCTTGGAGTACCTCCTTTACTGTTCTTCAGGCAGCAATTTTACAAATATATTTCATTTTAAATTGTGAATTGAGAGAAGCACAAAAGCCTAATTATTTTTATTTCATTAAATTTAACATTTCACCTCTCTGAATGTCAGAGGGCTTTAATAAAAACTCATCGACAGTTTTTTGCTGAAACAGTATGTTCAATCCAACCTTCTGAGACTGCATTCATTTGGAATCAGTGGATTTATGTGAGTTTCAACTGCTGCACTCCTGATATTCCGGACATGATAATTGGTATTCTTCAGCTGCAGATGGTTAGGCATGCTGTGCATCATAGGAAGTTTATCAGTGTCCCTGTCTTCTGTTCCCTAATTTCTAGTTGCAGTGCCTTCCATAGATCATCATGAACTAAATGTCTCCAGGCATTGCCAAATGCTACCTGAGGAAAAAAAGGATTAAAATTGCCTTTGAGTGTAACACATGCGGATAATTTAACAGAGCACAGAAAGATAATGCTGTACAAAGCATACAAGTTTTAAGTAGGGAAAAGAAGACGGAAATTAAGACCTGGCTTAAATCTGGAAAAGAACTGGATGTTGGCAATTAAATTGTATGCAAACTTAACATCAAGCCAAGTTTTTAACAAAATTCTGTTTCCACTCTTTCATGCTTTCTCCTAAAATCAGAAAAGAAAAACTTAAAAGTTCAAAATGACCTCACAGTCAGTCTAGTCCAACATTTATAATTTCTCACAAAAAGTTGTTAAATTATTTTCCCATGGATTTTTATCAAGATAATTTATCCGAGAACTCCAAAATTACAGATCACTATATTACACTAAGTTCCCTAAACCCCTGCCTGCTCCCAAGAATAAGCATCGTTTGTTTCACACTGTAATGAACTAGAACTTAGGAAAAAGAGACAAGATCACCCACACTAACAGGTAGATTTGATTCAGAACGCCTAGCAAATTTTAATCAGGAGTAATTAGTAAAGAGTGGAGCTGCAATTATCTGTGCTTGAGATAGGCAGAGGAAGTAGATTAAAAGTTGCTCAGTTCAGAGAAAATGGATAACATGCTTTCCAAAGGAGCCATTATATCCAAAAGATACAAATAGGCTACGGATTTTATAGGACAAACTGCCCATCAGTTGCAACTTTTTCACATAGGTTTTTCCAAGAATAGCAATAATAAAATGGCATTTCTGGCAGTTTTAACAAATCAAGGATCTCTGTTTGCATGGTCATTTTCGCAATTCCTAGTGCACATCCATATTGAAAATGAGATACCAATGTGCAATATAGAAATTCAATATCCAACTTTTAAAAAATAAATTCTAAAATAGAGTCAGACATTCACAACCTAGGTATTGTGAAACAAATTTTAACATTTGCCAATGTATAAACATGAAGGTAAAATTATCTTCAAAATGCTCATTTTTTAAAAAAATGTTTTTCATAATTTAGAAAGGAACTCTATAAGATAAGCATATAGAAATGCCTTACCACCAATCAGTAATATAATGACGTCAGAATTAATCTAACGTTACATTTATTCCTTTTGTAGCAAACGTAAGTGTGCATTTCTTTGCCATGAGCTTCCCAACCCTCTTTATGTATGGCACTCATACCTCACCTCAAGCCATCTCTCTCATTCCGGGAGCTGATGGACATCTTCAAGACTAGGACAAATACTACAACTTTATTCTATTTGCTGTTGTAATTTTAGACTAACTTTGACTTTTATGTCTCTTCCTCTCTCTCTCTCTCTCTCTCTCTCTCTCTCTCTCTCTCTCTCTCTCTCTCTCTCTCTCTCGTGTGTGTGTGTGTGTGTGTGTGTGTGTGTGTGTGTGTGTGTGTATGTTTGTTACATGTGTGGTGCACATAAGAGCAACAAGATATGGAGCTGAAGTGGCAGGCAGTTGTCAACCTTCTGGAATGAGGGCTGGGAACTGAATTCAGATCCTATGAACGAGCAGCGTGTGCTCTTACCAACTGAGCCCTCTCTCATGCACTCCCTTATATTTATTTTACATATACAAATCAAAGGAGTTACTCAAATAAAAAATTTTCATGACTTATTTCCAAACATAAATTATTTCACAACAGGACAAAAATGTAACTGTGGTTGTTTGGGAAAGATACTTCAGAACTTAAGGATCCACCTGAGTATAAGGTCCCTCTGGGGAGGGACCTGGGTGAGAGAGGGGACAGGGATGAAAAAAGGGGAACATGATCAGGTATTGCTGGGGGAAACAGGACTGAAGCCCTGAGGGCCAGCAGAAAGAATGTAAACAGGCAACCTCAGGAGGTAGGAAGTTGGGGGACCCTCTATAATGTACCAGAAACCTGGGAGGTGAGAGACTCCGAAGACTCAAAGGATGTGGGAGAACCTTAGGTGAAATGCAATACAGTATGTAGAGGGAACTTGTAGAGCCCACCTCCAGCAGAAAAACAGAACATCAAGTGGAGAGATGGGATTGCCATCCCACAGTCAAAGACTGACCAAGAATTGTTACTGTCTGAAGGAACTGCAGGGACAAAAATGGAGTAGAACCTGAGAGAAAGGAGGTCCAGTGATAGACCCAAATTGGGATCCAGTTCAAGGGAAGGCCTCAAGACCTGATGGTATTACTGATGCTGTGGTGTGCTTACAGACAGAAGCCTAGCAGGGCTATCCTCCAAGAGGCCAAACAAGCAGCACAAAGAGTCAGATGCAGATATTTATATCCACCAATGGACAGAAGCTGCTGACCCTATGGTTGAATTAGGGGAAAGCTGTGGTGTGCTTACAGACAGAAGCCTAGCAGGGCTATCCTCCAAGAGGCCAAACAAGCAGCAGAAAGAGTCAGATGCAGATATTTATACCCACCAATGGACAGAAGCTGCTGACCCTATGGTTGAATTAGGGGAAAGCTGGAAGAAGCTGAGGAGGAGGGCAACCCTGTAGGAGGACCAGTTGTCACAACTAACCTGGATCCCCAGGATCTCTCAGTCACTGAGCCACCAACCAGGCAGCATACTCCAGCTGATATAAAACAATGAACTGCCTGGTCTGGTTTCAGTGAGAGAAAAAGCACCTAACCCTTGAGGCTCCAGGAAATGAAGAGGTCTGGTGAGGTGGGGGTGGAGGTGGGGTTGGGAGTGGGTGGAGACATCCTCTTTGAGATCCTGTGTGTGGGGTATAGGATGAAGAACAGTCAGTGGGAGGACTGGGAGGGAGTGGAATGTAAAGAAAAAAAAAAAAAAAACATTGACGAATAAGGCTATGCTAGTGCCTGGCAAACACAGAAGTGGATACTCACAGTCAGCTATTAGATGGAACACAGGACCCCAATGGAGGAACTAAAGAAAGTACCCAAGGAGCTGAAGGGGTCTGCTACCCTATAGGTGGAATGACAATATGAACTAACCAATACCCCCAGAGCTCTTGTCTCTAGCTGCCTATGTAGCAAAAGATGGCCTAGTCAGCCATCATTGGGAAGAGAGGCCCCTTGATCTTGCAAACTTTACATGCCCCAATACAGGGGAACATCAGGGCCAAGAAGTGGGAGTTGGTGGGTAGGGGAGCAGGGCAGCAGTAAGGTATAGGGGACTTTCGGGATAGCATTTGAAGTGTAAGTGAAGAAAATATCTAATAAAAAATTGAAAAAAAAAGGCAGAGGCAGGCGGATTTCTGAGTTCGAGGCCAGCCTGGTCTACAAAGTGAGCTCCAGGACAGCCAGGGCTATACAGAGAAACCCTGTCTCGAAAAACCAAAAAAAAAAAAAAAAAAAAAAAAAAAAAAAAAAAAAAATTGAAAAAAAATTGAAAAAAAAAATAAAAAGGATAAAAACCTGGGCAATTTAAAATATAATACCTACAACCGAATCATGATGATTTTAATAGTTCTCAAAATTTTTAGGACATGTTACATCAGCACAAGAAAACTGAACATTTTAAAATATGCATTGATAAAGTTACCATGTGATATATTTGACACAAGATTTAATACTTCTAAGGAAGAGAGTTTCTTGAAATTTTAAGAAAATAATTGGGAACCATAATGGAAAAATAGGTAGTATTAAACCAAAATTAAAATGTTGTATCAACTTATTCTATCATATATGGAATATAGGTATTTCTACTATATTTCAAATGCTAATTTAATGGTTTAGATTTCTAATGCTAAAGGAATAGTTCCAGAGAATAGATTCTGTAACATTGTATGAGTTATGAAATCCACACATAAATATGGCCACACAGACTTGACCTATTAATATTCTAAAGTAGGAGCTGGAGAGAAAGACAGCTTGGTGGTTAGCCATTCTTCCTGCTCATTCATAGACACCAGAATTTAATCTAGAGAGTGGAGGTTTAAATCCCAGTACCCATGTACCAAACAGTGTGTCCCTCCCTTCACACATATGGAATTCCAACTATATTGTATATAACTTGACAGAAGATGCTGCTGCTATCAATAATTTCACCAAAAATAAAATAAATGTTAGTTTATTACCAGTTCTGGAAGACATTTTGTTTTTCCTTTCTCCCTAAAGTTTCAGTGGAAGTATAAAAATGAGATCATTCCTTGGCAAACAAACTAGCTAATGGGGTTATGCCCTGTAGTAACTGGGCAAACAATAGTCACTGAACACAAGGCTGTGAGGACCAGGTGGCTGTTTCAAAACAATAAACAAATGACAAAGAAAGCCATTGAGGAAAGTGGAAGGGCATGGAGGGGTAGAAGGGAATGGACAGTTACATAATTATATTATGATCTCATTAAAAAGAATTAAAATGAGTACTGCAAATAAAGGCCTAAAATCCTTGAGTAGAGCCTCAAAGAGACTGTGAGAATTTTATATGCTGGGTTAAATAATCTTGTATCATTTGGAACTGTAGATGGAAAGTAAAGAATGAAACTTCTCAGTACATCCATCCCCGCTGGCTACAAAATGCCAAAGTCATTTTCATAACATCCTCACCATAATGATTGAAAAAAAAATCATAGAGTTCTTGTAATTTATGTACACCTGAGGAATTTGATCAGGAAAGTGTTATTATCCAGATGGTTCAGCCTTCACTAATCTCCCAGATGTCTGATACTTCACTGCCAGCAGAGAACAGCAACCCTCCTGTATGTTTCCCCCACCCCTCTTACTTTAAACCCATTAACAACTTCTCTGACAGATCTACCTTACAAGGAAATAAAAAATCCACAACATTTCTAATTATCTGTAGATCTAAATTAGAAATGAATCTCAACATGCCCCAAGGAGACATCTGCAAACTCAAACTTGAGAAGATACGAAGCATGAAAATGTTGCTACAGTTGTAAGGGTTATAGCAGTAGAGATCTAGAAACCATGTAGATTAGCAATAGTGGGATATGTTAAACAAGGCTTGCAGAACACAGCCTTTCAGTGTAGCCATTCTTGTGGATGTCCTCCCTAGAATCTGTAATTACTATGCAAGCCTGATTACAGGAGAGGAAGGCTTCCTCTACTGCTTAGTTAGCTGGTATGCCAGGAAGGTTTTGTGCATTACCTAAAGAAAGATGCTATTACTTAAATGAGTAAGGATAGTAGAGATATTTTACCATGATTAGTTAAAAAACGTTATAAGCATTTAAAGAAATAGTGAAATAAGATTTCAGGCTTTGAGGACTATACAGATGGTGTTTCATCTAAACATCTGAATGGTTCTAGAGGAGCTGTTCCTCCTTAGCTGGGAGATGCTGTAGCTGAAATAGGCTGTCTGGTACCCTGGGAATGGTGGCATCCCAAAATGCTGAGAAGAAACAATGGCAATGAGCCATAATGAGCAAGATATAATTTCTTTAATCAGTAGTGGTGATGCAAGGGCACATTTCCCATTGGCTAGCCTGTGCAGTGGGTCTTACAGCATTCCGTGCCCTACAGGAATGGTGCTGTTGAAAAATCGGTGCTTGTCACCAAGAAGTATAGCACTCATTAGCCAATTTTCAGTCCTGAATCAGTTCAAGAACTGGAGTTCACAGAACAATGACTGAGAATGACTGAGGATGTCTAAAGAATGACCCTAATCCTAGGGCAAATATACTTTCCATTAAAAAAAAAAAAAAAAACTCTGAACATTGATTGCAACAGAATGACATTATGCTGATTAAACTAGACATAAAAAAATAACTGGATACTTTAAAAACTCCATTTAAAAAAAAAGATTCAAGATAACAGAATTACATAAGGATCGTGTTAACTTGTTTTCTATTTGCTGTGATAATACACTGACCAAAAGCAATTTGGGGAGGAAAAGGCTTACTTCAGCTTACAGCTCATAGTCAATCATGAATGGAAGACAGGAAAGGAACCTGGAGGCAGGAACTAATGCAAATATATTGAAGCGCAGCTTCCATCCATGGGTTCTTGGCTCAGCCTGCTTTTTTGTACTATCTGGGTCTATTTGCCCAGGGCTGGTACTGCTCACAATAAGCCAGGCACACCAGCATCCATCACTTGTCAAGAAAATTGCCCACCCCCAGACTTGTGAACAGGCTAATCCGATAGAGTCATTTCCTCCATTGAGGTTTACTTTTCAACCACATTCCTTTCCCTTGTTCAAGTTGACAGAAAACAAACAACAAACAAACAAACAAAACTAACCAACATAGGGACAAGAAATCATGACCTATTTTCTAACATAGAGGGAAATTTGCATTTTGATAGAATTCTATGTGATTTTACGTCATGATCATTATCAAGGTAGTGAAACACCAATTTTTTCCAATAGTAATTTAGAAGTATTAAGTATATTAGTGGGATGAATGAATCTGGGAACTGGAGGAGCAGCCCTATTTGCTAGCTAGGATGTATTCCTTCCTATATCAATCTATTTCATCCCCATCCCCCCCCAGGATGATTTCATACTTATATTTTTACACTAGACCCTTACCTTATCAGTTTGTTGGATGGAAAAGAGCACTGAACTCCATCTACCTGTGTACCCAGTAATCTCATTCCCCTTCTACCTTATTGGTTCAGACTGGCATTTCCCTCAGTACTCAGTAACACCTAGGTTGTAGTCTCTCTCCCAGAGTTGTTAGTCATCCACATGTAAGGACCTAACCTAAGTTTCCATTGGCGGTTTTTACAAGAGTGATGAATATTACAACTGTAAAAGGCAGAATTATATACTGGGGAGAAGAAAACCTGATTTGGGGCATCAGGCAACAACAAGGAACATTTGGCCTTCTATTTAACAGAGACAATAAATTTTACTATTGTTTTACCCAGATTCACTAAAATCCCCTGGGAAAACCATTTAACTTCTTTGGCCAAGGGACTGATATGCAGCTGAAAATAATTTCAACTTGCTGATGTGTTCCAAGTATAGAATGGTATGTGCCTTGTCTGTGACATTTTCTCAACATAATTAATATTTTATTAGAAATCTTTGAATATATTTGATGGACGTATCAGTGAGATATGTGCTTGCTTGGAAATCATCGCTTAAATCTAATGTGTAGTTCTCATTGCAGTTCTGATCTTGGTCATTAGAAACACTAGTATAAAGATTTGGTCCCAGGATGTTGTTTTGAGAGATTTTCAACCTACCAATGTGATCATTTATTAATTCCATGTCACTGCTTGTGGTTCACTTTGTCTCTGTAGTAATTACAACCAAAGATAAAAGGCATCTCAAGGTAATTATGATAGAATGTTCAAATTTAAAGTCAGAAAACTATTTCAGTAAGTCAAGAAAATTGCCCACCCCCAGACTTGTGAACAGGCTAATCCGATAGAGTCATTTCCTCCATTGAGGTTTACTTTTCAACCACATTCCTTTCCCTTGTTCAAGTTGACAGAAAACCTTTATATATCAATATACATTCTATATTACAGAATTTTATCATGAAACTTTGCATAGTCTTATAAGCATGCTAAAACCAACATAATTTTATTTCCAAAGAAGACTATGTCTTAACATATTAAACTATTCTAGTAAATGATTTGGGAGTTAAAAGACAAAGACAATACCCTTCTAAATCATGTTCACTTGCAGTTTATTGCCTTTGGTCTTGATTTCTTTTTTTGTGAAAGGAAGTAGTCAGAGATGCTGTGAGGAGATGTGAGAACAGCCCTGAGCAGTATGCTATCGGACTTCTCCATATTACAGATGAAAGTTATAATGTTCAGTGAGATGAGGCAATGGATCTGTAATTACTTATTAAGCTTGTAATTCTTCTCAGGTAAGTAGTAAGTGTGAAAGCACATAAGAATATAAATAAGACACTGGAATGGGGTTAGAATAGAGACACACATTTTTATAAAATACATGCAATGTAGACCAATACATACTTGCTTTGCATGTGTGAGTCAATGTTCTGATGCCCAGTCCAGTTAAGAAAGTATATGTACATACACATATATTTAAAAAAATACACATTTCAAGCTTGACTGTTAGAAGAGTGCTTGCCTTGAAGGCCTGAACTGTTGATTCCATCCCTAACACCTCATAAACCTGGGTGTGGTGGTGTAGGTCTATAATTCAAATCTGAAGTAATAGATCAAGGTGAAGAAGGACAAGGTCATTCTCAGCTCTATGGAGGCTTTCTGGCTGTGTGGACTAAATGAGATACTATAAAAAGGAATGAGGGAGTGGTGGAAGGAAGTAGGAAAGGTATTTGAGCACTGAATGAATGACTCAGGTCACAGAGAATTTAGGAATACTGCATAAGATGTATTGGAGAATTTATTAGGCCGTAAATAATTATGCCAACAAACCTAGTTGGACATTTTGTTGAGAAGTTGATGGTTTAGAACTGTCTTTCAAGATTACAAGGGTCCCAAACAATTGGCGACCCGTTCCATTTTCTATACAGCAAAAGTTAAAGTGAGATTGTACTCTGCAGTGTGCAAGGGTCACATTGCAGATAATATTCCTTGACTCACAAGGATTAGGCCACCCTTTGGTAACAGAACATAGCCTCTTTCATCCCTGTATTCATTAGGGCCCATCACAGAGATACAATTATGGATAAAATTACATTTAAATAACGTAGGATGGCTATAAAGGCCATTCTAGAGATTTTTCAAGTCTCTAGAAACATAATTAATGTAACTGAAGGTGGACATGTTGAAATATGCTTCCAAGACAGCTGGTCTTGAACAGAAAGGCATATTTAAGTACCTACTATGCGTTTCATTACTACCTTTCAAAAATGTTTTCAAGTAACAGGTTATTTGCTTAATGATGTGAATTTCTCTCTGAAATTTTATATACTACTGTTTATATCATGTTATAGGAAAAACCAGAAAGGTCTTTACTATAATTCAGAGATTGTTATACTTCTAAATTTGTATTGATTGTATAAACTTAAATCTAACATACTTAGTTTTAATTGAATATAATAAAACAACTTTATTATATAGTTCATTATTATATAACATTATAATACATTCATTATATATAATTAAATAACTATATGTATATATGTATATATGTATATATATATATATATGATTATTTCAAATAATTAGTAGCTTCATTCAACTTACAATAATGTTCCAGAATCAGTAAGTGTTCTATTGACTAGCTCTGGCCTCTTTATAGAAGCACGGAGATGGAAAAAAATCTTATTTTATAATTACCTAAATATGCTTGAGCTGTCCAAACAACTGTTTATTCATGATTATGATATTCAATATACACATGAACATTTTCCTATGTTTAATTTGGCTTCATTTCCTCTTGTTCAGATTATTTTATTATGGAACTGACACTAAAATGCAGCAAGAGATATTATGTTTTGTCAGTAGTAATTTTTATCTTGTTAGTTCATAGTTGACAAAATGTTTTTTGATTATCAAATTGTGAGTTAGTCACAGACTCCAAAGTCATTTGCTACAATGTTTATTGCTTATAAGTGTCGCTTTTTAAAAAAATTATTCTAGCATTTGCCTTGGTGGTTTTAAAAAACATAAGAAAACAGTTAAATGCAATAGCATAAAACATAGGATTTGAATGAATTTTAATATTCAATTATACAGTGTAAGAATGAAAATATTCTAACTCAGAAGTAATGCATGTAAGGTCACCTTACATCCCTATAGTATCTGCAGTGTAATCACAGCCTTAAAGAGCCAAAGGTGATTAAACTTGACTCAGCCTGACAGAGGTAATCCTACAAAATAATATCCTACCACAGGGTTGCTCAAAGCCATGAGGGTAACCCATCGTGTTATATTTCGAGGATGGGCTCTGTCCCAGTGATCCTTGAATTTATAGGATAAAAATATAAACAGTCTATTGAAGAGTTTGTTCCTTTCTCCACAACTGCTACTCCTTCTTTTGCTCTTCTTTCTTCCGTAAGGTGTCAAATATTACCTCAATATGGGCCATGTTTGTTCTTCTGAAATATACAATGTGTTCATTTTGCACAAGTAAATAACTGATGGGCTGGTTCCCAGAAGTACAACTCGAGTCTCTCCAGGTGATGAGGCATTAGTTAGATGAGACTTTGCACGTACATTCTGAAGTTAATTCAGGAGTAAGTTAGTATGTGGGGCAGCTATTAGAGAGGATTAATTTATGCATGAAAGAATGAAATTAATTTTGGATAGCCAGAGACAGAATGTAATCATATGAATATTTTTTTCTATAAACATCTATGCTGGAAACTCAGGAGACCAGAGTACTAAAACTGAATTAAAAACTACCAGGCCTACAGAATGAGTCAAGGTCATACCGAACAACTTTATAAGTTTCTGTCTACAAGCAAAAACTAAAGAGAAGGCTGGTCATGTAGCTCAATAGCAGAGTCTTGTCTAGTATATTCAAATCCTAGAGACAATTCCCAGTGCCATAATAAATATGCATACAACATTAAATAATTAAAGCAAAGTTTTTTTTATTTTGAATGAACAATTGTAAATTATTTCTAAATAGTATTATGAAAAATAAGATTTTATACTTTTCCTTTCAAATCTAGAATTTGAACAAAAGAAACGAGAAAAATTAAGGTGTGCATTAATGCTGCATTTGATGTAAATCTTATTAGTACAATTACTGCTCCTGACACACAGGAAGGACAAGGCATGCATATTGTATACCTGCATTTTCTGACATTTATGCATTGTTTAGTATGGTCCTGAGCAATCACGTCTGAAGATGTCAGTTATGTATTTATTATCAGTTATGAGACACTGAAAGAGGTTTTTTTTTTCAATTTTTTCATTGCCAAAGTTTGTAAGTCATGCTTGCGATAGTCAGAATTCATACTAGCCATAAAAAAATGTTGACAGAAGAGTCAAAGACAAACCATACAAATCCTATAGAACAGCAATCAATCCTGATGACTGGCTGCTTCTGGACAGTTTGCTTCAACTTTTGAAGGTTTATGGAAAACTCTTTTGAGTTCCATCTTATTATCAAGGACTCGCCGCCAGCATAATATACAAAACACTTTTATATATTGACATTTGACTTAATATTTTCAGATTGAAATGAGGATCTATCTGCCAGTGCATAGGAAATATCAGTATGTCTTATTCAGTTTAATTTAAGAGCCTCTATTTGCTGTCTCAAAGACAGTGAGACCTGCCAGTCATATGGGGCTTTACAGAGTCTATCCATGTTCTTACCATCACAAAGATGTGTCATGAGCATCAGGAGAAGAAACAATTTTTAAAGGAGAAATCTGATATCCCTGTAGGTTCTGCAATTGGGTGGCATCTAGAAACTCAAAGGAGTATAATTCTCCTTGATTTAAGAATGCATTTAATAAATACATACCTATGGAGGTCTTTTAAGAATGCAAGAGGTCCCTCCCTGATTCTCCAGAACAGACTGAAGACATGCAAATTAGAATTCTTTAATAGATATAAAAGAGTACAAAAAATTGTAAGAGGTGAGTAAAACAGACCACCTTCTTAGCCAGCATCAAATTTTAATAATTATGTAATAGATTTTTTTATAATGAGCCTAGTAAATGAATAACACAGCAGACGCAATCTAACCAGAACAACTGTCCCATTAGGAGCTTGAGTTTACTGGAAAGATATCAACCACAGAGGGGAAAGCCAGACAGTAAAATGTACTATATATGTATTTAGAAAATGTCATAGGACATTCTGATAAATTTTAATTCTAAATAGAAAAATCAATGAAAGTCTTAATAAAAGCATTAATTTGTTTAAATACTGGAAGGAGAATAGTGTTAAGTATGTTATGCTTTGAGTGTACATGTACACACAGTTTACATGTATACACAGGTATAATTGTTTACATGTATCAGACACAGGGAAATGTGACAGGCCTAACCACAATCAAAGAATGATACAATTGGATGTACTCAGCTAAAGCCAGGATGGCTGACTGCTTGAGACCAGTGACAACAGATGGAGCTGAGGTGAGAGAGGTAATGTAGACCCCCACAGTTTAGGCTTCTTGCCAGCTCCTGGCTTTTATACCAAGAAAGATGTCTGCACAGAGATTAACACTATTTCATGAATGTGGGTTGAGACTGATTGAATTGAAGCAATTACAGAAACAAAAAGGCCTATTTGGATACTTCAGGATGAAGACTATAGAAGTTACCAGCTTGAACTCAAACTCAGTAGTTACAACTCAGTTTTCAAAGTATGTTAGCTTGATATGATGGTTGATTATGAGTCTTTATGTGGAAAGGATGTGGAAAAGTTTACACAGGATACATTTTTAACAAACGAGAAGGCAAAAAAATAATAAACAGATAAATGTTTTAAACATGTACTTAACAAAAATGTGAGTGGTTAGTAGATATGTAGAAAATATTGCTAACTTCTTATATTGGGGAAATATAAATCAATCTCACGTCACTTGGAACCATGATTTTTTTTTAAATCATTCCAGAAGGAAGGAAGCTATATCTCACATCTACCTTGATTTCTCTGTTTTGCACGCACAATATGCAATCTGTTCTGTGGATAAGTTTTAATCTAGCATCATGGCTGCTCTGGAAAAGAATCACATTCAAAGACCTTCTAGATCTGCATGACTTCAATGGCACATCTTTAATCCCTCTGTCTGAAATACTGACATTCTCTTACTTCTATACATTTAATCCCAAACAATGAAGGTAAAGCTTGTATGTAGAAGGAAGCAACCATGTTTGAAAGTGATGTCTAATCGAGGGGCAGACATAATGATGGATCATAGGATTCTTTGACAGAGTGAGTAAGCAATAGGACACAACCAACATTCAAGTGAACAGACTAAGGACAACTTAAAAGAACACTCAAAGATAGAGAGGCGAGGGAAGGCAGTTTACTAGGACAGATTTACAGAGACAGTTTGCAGGTAAAAACAGATGAGCCAGAGAATGAGAAGGAGATAGAAGGTTACAACAGATTACCAGAATTAGTCTGAAGCCAAGCAAAACAATTCAGTCAGAAGCCAAAGGATGCCAGTTTGAAGCAGTTAGCTTGGAGAGGAGTTTGGGCCTGAACAACTGAGTGGAACCAGCCAGCCAGAGTTCAGAAAGAGTTAGAGCAGGTAAGTTTATTCAGCAGTAAGCCTCAGACAATTACATCTTATGAATAAAAATTACATTTAAAATCTTCAGCAGTACTGTCTTAACAATTCATTCTGGAGAGTAATCAAGAGTAATGACAAGAGCCCGCGTTGTTATGGGTATCATTGGCCCTGCCTGCCCATCACTTCATAAGGGACACCATTCTTGAATGCAAATTGCTACAGCCACTGGGGAAATTAGTCAGAGAATCATCAAACATCTAAAAATAAACCCACTGTATGACACTTCCTAGCATGTGCCCAATAGATTCAATAGTCTCCTCTGCTGATATTTGCTTAGCAATGTTCAGAGTCTCCCTAGTCACAATAGCCAGGGAATGGAAACAACCTCAATGGAATGGAAACAACTTCAATGTCTTTTACCAGATGAGTAGATAATAAAACTCCGGAATCCAAACATCATGGAATACTACTCCTCTGTAAAGAAAAATCAAATTATGAAACTTGTGGGTAAAGGAATGGATTTAGGATATACAAAATTAAGTGAACCAACCCCTGAAAAAAAAATAACATACTTTTTTTCCACATCTGTTGTCCCTACTTGCAGATCCTCACATGTGGATCACAGCACAGAATAACTACAAAAATAATAATAAAGGGACCAGTAGTTGGGGAGGGGAGTTGGAAGGAACAACAGAATACAGGTGATAAGTTGAAAATGAAATACCATGGAAGAGCTCCAACTGGGTAGAAACAGAGAGGTCAAGACAGAAGGAGAAAGTAAGACAAGGGGAACCAACCTCAAGATTGCTTAATAAGGACTGATGAAATCTATTATTTTATATACATTTACCTAAAATCAAATACAATATATAAGTGCATTTGTGTATATGTATATATATATATACACAAATATACACAAATATACACACATATATACATACATACATATATATATATACACACACACACTGTGTGTGTGTGTGTGTGTGTGTGTCTATTATAAGATAAGCCACTTAGCAGACAATGCTCCCCACAAAAGTCATAGATTTAAAAAAAAACCAAGTACCAAACATCCTTGTAAATGGTTGGCCAAGGTAGGTCAAGTGACTTCCAAAACAATAAACATTATCAATGCTGGTTTTGGTTGCCTCTCAGGAATTGAAGTCCCCATTCCTGAAGCCACATACTTATAAAAAGAGGACTGAAGACCCAGCTGAACCTGCCATGAAAGTCCCACTTTCCTGGTGTTTAACTTGCAGGGTTCTAACAAATATTATGCAAGTTGCCAAGGGAGAGAAGCAACTGAAGAATAATGTCCATGTGTAACACCTACAGACTGTGGTCTGCCATGACAAGATGTACCCAAATTTCAAGAAGTGGCCTTCATATATATGTTGCTGTCATCTAAGGGCTATCTAATTGAACTTAACATTCAGTTCAACAGTGGGGAAGGAAATCATGCCTCGTACTGGAAATCTAGACAGCTTTCCAGAACTATGGTCAAGGACCTGGGGGGCAAAAGAAAATTCTACTTTCATCCATACAATTCTTAACTACATTCTAAATCTTATTCTTACACTCATGTTAAGTTTAGCTACTACCCTTTATCAGAGAATCCTCTCTTTATAGCAAATGAATACCATCAAAGAAAACACAGATGAATACAATGCAGAGACAGAGATACCAAGGAGCCCAGCCCCAAGAGATAAAGCTATGTCAATGTTTCTGTATCTAAGACCTAGGGAATGTTGCAGTAGTGAGTAATGAAAAGATCCAAATAGCCAGAATATCAGGAAATCTTCTGTAAAACAGTCTTTCCTAGAAACAGTTGAAAAAAGAAGACTGGAACAATAGCAATATCCATGGACAAGTCAATAGCATTGAAGTAAATTTTATAGGGTCCTGCCTTTAGACGAAGAACTATAGGAAGCCATTGAATGTTGGGAGATGAAGAATTATCTTCTCCCAGGGATAAGGCCCCATATTTGTTGTCTCTAAACCATATTTGTTGTCTCTAAACCATAAATACAGAAACAACAAAAATGGACTCAGTAGGTTGTATTAATACATATTCATTTATAAATATGTGTGTGTATGTCTCTGTGTGTGTCTGTGTGTCTGTGTGTGTGCTTGTGTGTGTATGTAACACATATAGTCAAAGAGGGGATGGAAAGGTTTCTATAATGGATAGCTAGGAGAGGCTGGAGAGATGACAGGAAATGGGAAGTGATACAATTCTATTTTAATTAAAACACCTTAAAATATGTATTTCATCTGCGGTTTCAATGATACATAATCACAGGTAAAGAGGCTATGGAAGGGTAGTTTGGAGAGGTTGGAGGGAGTATAGGGAGGGGAAGTTATGTAATTCTATCTTAATTAAAATCATTTAAAAATTAAACCTAATTTTGAAAAATTATCCCATACATAGCAATGGGATTTTATTTAATGACATTTCAGTAGCAGCATTCTCAACCCTTATGGTGTACCTCCCTTCAAAACATATTTTCTTTAAATTAACTACAAATAGTAAGTTTCAACTGACCCTACTTCCTTACCATCCTTATTGCCCTACATCCAGGCCCAGTTAACCCTCTACATTTCCTGTGACTGTGGTGTCATAGTGCTCCCCTATGGTATCACATGCTCCACTGTGGTGACAGAATGCTCCAGTCTACTGTCACAGTGAACCACTGTGATGTTCCAATGCTCGATTGTGATGTCATTGTTCTCCACTGTGGTGTCACAGTGCTCCACTGTGGTGTCACAGTGCACCACTTTGGTGTCACTGTGCTCCACAATGTTGCCACTTTGCTCCACTGAGGTGTCACAGTGCTCCACTGAGGTGTCACAGTGCACCACTGTGGTGTCACTGTGCTTCACTATGTTGTCCCACTTCTACCTTTATATCCTGTATATTTTATGAGTGGAGGAAGTCACAGGACAAGAACAGAACTTCCTGTTTCTTTAGTTAATAGATATGGTGGCAGAATATTTGTAAATATTTATGTCTGTACTCATAGATATGTGCTTCTCAGCCGTGGCCAAAGAAGCTCTGCTTACCATTATCAATGGTTCATGCAGAGCCATAACTCATCACTGGTCCTAAAGGTGATATGTGTGTGTGTGTGTGTGTGTGTGTGTGTGTGTGTGTGTGTGTGTGTGTGTATCACCCTTTCCAAGGCTTATGGGACATTGCTGAAGAAGCACAGAAAGACTGTAAGAGACATAGGCACAAGGTGAGAAATCCTATGAAATTCTGAGCTCTGGACCTGACATGAGTACAGCACTCACAAACTCAGGATTACCTGCAGAAGACCTGTGCAGATCCTGGCCCATTCACATTCAAAATATTCAAAAGGCTCCACTCCTTTCTAGGTTTGCTAAAACAGTGAATGGTTGTTGAGGCAGAGAACATCAGTAATATCAATAATGATATAGTGCTCTACTAATAGCTGCTTTGCTAACCTCAACAAAGGTTAACCATTGCTTTCGACCGAATTCAATTCAGTGGCACACCACACATGTATGCATGCATGGACGCACATGCACAGGCACACTGGTATGAATGCTCTCTCTCTCTCTCTCTCTCTCTCTCTCTCTCTCTCACACACACACACACACACACACACACACACACACGACTAGGAGTGGGTCTTGACCTGTGAACAAGGGGTCCAGTGGAAGGAAGCGAATGAAAAAAGAAAACTCAAGAAGTGTGATGAAAACAGAAGTTAGTATTCTGTGCTGTTTTTTTAGAAGATTTAGTAGAACATGAACAGTAGTGCAGGATTAAGGGGAGAGAGGGGGAGGGGCCAAAGCATGTAAGACAGAAGGTGAACAGGAGGGAAGAATGACATCTGCAGGTATGAGAATGTCATGGCAATAGATTAACTTTTACAATTAACAAAATTAAATCATTATAGTTTTAAAATAATATATTTAATCATATGTGGATAGTGAGAATTGTAAAGGTGGGATGATTCTGAGGAGAAACTTGCTGGCTTTTTTGTGTATTTCAAATATCATGTTGATACATCTTGAACTACAGAGTGTTTCAAAGCCATCATTCTATTCCTGATTTGAGAATGGATTGCATTTGGCCTTGTTCATTTTGACACTGACAATCATGATCTACTTCAAAAATGTAAATAGAAATCTTTTCAACTCAGAATGTATCAAATTCTACCCTTGATCCATAGGACTTCCTGAAGTTTGAGGCCAAAATGTCCATTGAGTGATGGTAGTACTGGGTAGGTCTCAATGGTCATGAAAAACAAAAAAACAAACTATCGCTTCATGTATTTTAACTGCAAACAAATTAAAATGTAAATACCCAAGACATGGAAAACAACCCAAATTAATATATCTAATATCTAATAAAATTATTATCTAATAAATCTGTAATAAAACCAATAGCTGATAAAATAGCTAGTAAAACTCTAATATCAGTTTTAGAGTTGACCCACTTAGGATCCATCAATTTCATAAAAAGAAAAAGAAAAAAAGAAAAAAAAGAAAGAAAGAAGAGTAGGAGTCACCCAGTGCAACCTTTCATTTTCCAAAAGGGACTCTGACAAACTACATATGTGACTGTTATATAAAATTAGTGTTAGCATGGCCTATGATATAACAACGATAAGTAGTATAAAATAGTGCTGTGTATTTTACAGGAAGTGAAGGAAAAGGGGAGAAATGTTACACATGAGCCAAATGTTGCTATTCTCTTTTTCATATTTCCTCTCTGTTTTAAGGAAAGGCAAGAAAACGGGTGACAAGGCTATTGTATCTGGGCAGTTTTCACTGTGCATTCTGCAGCCAGTTCCAAGCCAGTAGCCCTGCAGAGACAGGAAAACACTCAGTCGGACACATTCCTGGTAGGGAACTGTTTTTATTTAACAGTGTTGAACAGCTGGAGAGCACACAGCTAACAACCACTTGAGCATGAAAGTGTCTGATGACTGCAAATAAAATATGGCATGCGATGAGGTCCAGAGGTAATAACAATATACAATAAGAGAAAGGTGCAGAGACAGGCTGAAACTTGTGAACTGGAACAAATGCCGAAGGATCCCTGCCTCTGGCGTTGGCTTCCGAGTCAGACACCATGTAAATCATTAGAGAAGTCTGCTGCAGTCACCTCAGTGTATGTGACTAGAAAATGACACAAAGTCAGGTGTTGAAAATGAAGACGAAGAAAACTCCAAGCCTACTGTCAGCTTTCACAACAGTTTTCAACAGCATTTAAGTACCATATCAGTGAAAACATTTATGAATTGAAATGATCCCCTGGTCAGAGGATTTCTTAGCTTGCAGAAGAGGAACAAGCCCAGGATCAAAGCTAGTTGAAAAGCAACACTGAATTCTAAGTGTATCTGCAGGCTGAGCTGTGATTTTAAATAACTGCATGTGTTTTAAGGGATCACTTGCTCTGCTTTCTCTTGACGTGTTTTTTTTTCCCCCTACAGGTGACTGTCAAGTGTATTCTGTGATGAAAATAAAATCCGCATCACTGGAAGGTGTTTTGCATCTTCTGAGCTGCATCTCATCATCTCGTGAGAAATGAAAGATTTTCTCTCCTCCTTTTTTAAATGTAAGAAACACATTTCTACAGCATCTGTACCCCATATCAAAGCATGACACAGAGTTGAAGGAAAAGACAGACAAATCTTGAAATAAATACGTGCATTTTTTTTTTTTATGTTTCAGAAGATGTTCTGAAATCTTGCTATCAAGACAATGTCCTGTGGGTTAGGAAGGAGCAAGCTACAAATTGTAATATGCTCACCTTGGATTTGTTACTAGAACCAGACACAGGAAGTATTTTTGTAATTTAAAGGCTTTTTTTTTTCCTTGATAGAATGACAATTTAAATCAAAATGTAGTCTCTTTTATATTTGGATTTCCCTTGCTTCCTAATATCTTCATATGTTATAAAACTATTGGATTTTGCCACAAATTTGGCAAACCAGTTTGTGACTGAATGGCATACACTCTGAACAAAGAAAATGACCTTTTGAGATGGTTAACAGAGGAGCTAAGATGCAGCACAGCTGGACACAGTGATTGTCAATTGCCTGGGTAGAGCCAAAAGGTTTCCATGCAGGACACAAGGGGGGCACTGCTTTTTACCTATTAATCTAGGTCACTAATATTTTTTATTTAAACTTTAATTTTTTAAGTCTTAAAATATATGTATCTGCAATAAAGTAGCATTATCAAAATGAGAGATTTAGCACATTGTGTAATCTAGCACAAGCCAGAGTATACAAAAACAGAAATTCTGTCCCAATAAAACTCCTTCGCCTAAAGCTCATGGATCATATTGGAAGAGGAGAAAGAAAGATTGTAAATCCAGAGAAAGAGGCGTTTCCTGTGAGATTGTGTCAGAAGGCGCACTCATGAAGTCTCGTCAGCAGGGCTGGCTAAAGGAGAATAGGCAAGGACATAACCAATAGACATGGTAATGTGAATGGAGGAAAGCTCACAAGGCTACCCCTCTGTGCAAAAACAAAACAAAACAATACCAAAACCAAAGACTAAAATCAACAAAACAATCTTAAGAAAACATACAGGCAGCTAAGGATTGTAGAGAGTAGGAGAAATAGTTCTCCTAGGGATGAACACACCAACTGGTTATTCAATAACAAATGACCAGCCCCAAACACATACGAGTAATTTGTACATATACACATAATGGCAATTAAAGAGGCCAGAAATTTGAAAGACAGTAAAGACAGAGGGTACATGGGAGGCATAAGTTGAAGGACAGGGAACAAAGGGTTGAATATGATCATATTATAATTTCAAAAAACTTCTCACTTTTTTCACTACTCTTAAAGTACTTTCTTGTGTTTCAAAACAACATTTCAATTTTGATGTTCCAGTTTTAGGATGCAGTAGAGAAGTAATGTTGTTCCAAATGACCCCTTTTATGAGCACAATCCAAAAATCCAAAGGTATTAAGGCACTTGTTAAAGTTCCCTTGAGTGGTGGCTTACCAACGGAATCGAGACCTATATGCAGAGAGCATACCCCTTTCTCTTAATAAGTTCTATAAACCAGGTGTCTCAATGCTCTCAAACAGCTGAACATATTACTTCAAAGAAATATACTACATCCACAAAATGCACAGAAAGATAATCTACCCTTAAAGTCGGGAGGCTTTATATAGGAAGACATAGAGATTAGAATCTTCAATCTAGAAACTCTGACATCTATTAAATCATGCAGAAGGTAGAGAATGAAAGCCAAGCTACATACAAACTCAATTATACAGGGTCTAAGGGTGCTTGGGGAAGTTTAAGAGAGATAAATGTAGGACAAATAATGGGAAGTGCCACACTATGTTATTTATTCGATAGAGTGTTCATGGAAGTAGTGGGCTAAAAATATAATAGGTTCATAAAAGGTTTAGATAAAAACATACAATAAATCAATTCAAGACTATTAGGGGGAACTGGTCCAGTATACTATTAATACCTCTTTCATCTTTGTCAAAGTACACAGTACTACTTACTCTTCAGTAACAGTCTGAGAACAAACCTGAACATTATTGCACTCGTGTCAAACAACTGAAAAAACAAGTTTTTGAAAAATAAAAATAAAAAAGAGGCAATCCCCTTCAGCTCCTTCAGCCATTCCCCTAACTCTTCCACTGCTGTCCCCAGGCTCAGTAAAATGGTTGGCTGTAAGTGTCAGCATCTGTCTTAGTCAGGTGCTGACAGAGCCTCTCAGAAGACATTCATACCAGGCTCCCATCTGCAAGCACTTCTTGGCTTCAGCAATAGTGTCAGAGTTTGGTGTCTGTGGATGGAATGGATCCATTGGTGGGGTGGTCTCTGGATGGCAACCTCATAGAAAGAACAACCATATCAAGTAACAGGACCCCTTAGAGCTATCAGCAACTAAGCCACCAATCAAAGAGTATACATAGGTTAGGTTCTGCAACATATATCTGGCATCAGTGGGAGGGGAGTCACTTGGTCCGGTAGAGGCTTGATAACACAGAGAAGGAGGGTGCTAGTGGGGTGAGGTGGGAATGGGTGGGTGGGAGGGTGGCAGAGCACCGCTTAGAGGCAAAGGGATGGGGGAATGGAGTGATGGGGTGGGGATGTTCATGGAGGAAAGATCAGATAGGGGGAAAACATTTGGAATGTAACCAAATAAAATGATTACAGAAAGAAAGAAAGAAAGAAAGAAAGAAAGAAAGAAAGAAAGAAAGAAAGAAAGAAAGAAAGAAAGAAAGAAAGAAAGAAAGAAAGAAAGAAGGAAAGAAAGGAAGAAAGGAAGAAAGAAAGAAAGAAAGAAAGAAAGAAAGAAAGAAAGAAAGAAAGAAAGAAAGAAAGAAAGAAAGAAAGAAAGAAGGAAAGAAGGAAGGAAGGAAGGAAGGAAGGAAGGAAGGAAGGAAGGAAGGAAGGAAGGAAGGAAGGCAGGCAGGCAAAAGTAGTTGATGTGGTGAGTTATTCAACAGCTAGGAATTAAATGAAGTCATTTTCTATAGTCAAGATTCAAATGACAATTATTAGAATATGCTTCGATATACAGAATACTCTCTGAATGTGCATTCTCATGAATACCAATTGAATCTATTTTTATAGAGGTAAGATCTATCTGACTGGGATATGTACATAAATACCCAAATTTACAAAAATAAAAATGGGTCAAAGTCTATTTCCTCGTTATATGCACTGTATACTCTGGTGCATAGAGAACTGTTTACAACATTTTTTATTTTTTTTTCTATTGGTAATCTAAAAAGTTTGCTTTAACAGTGAGATTTATCACATTTGAAATTCTTTTATACATAAAGATATAAGAGGAACAACTGTTACTATTTTTTTCCTGCCACAACTATTAATTTTTCTAAAACTAAGTGCAGTGATTGCACATGCATATATCTACAAATGTGCATCTTGATAATGACCCTGGGTAGGTCTTTTTTGTTGTTGTTACAAATATTAACACAGAATTTGGGATCATTGTTTTTTCGTTTTTTGTTTTCAGTGTCCCTTGATTTCATTATGACCGAAAAGCATTTCAAAGTTTGTTTTCTACAAGGTTATTTGATATTCACAAAAATCTGAAAAATAGAAGACCTATGTCCTCCAAACTGTAGACTCATGCATTCTTTGACCCTTCTACTCTCAAGTCATGATCGTGACTACTTTTTGTCTATCAAAGTAAAAGGATAGTCCTTAAACATCCCATCTGAGAGCTCTGGAAAGAAACAGAGCCCAGTGCTCAGAGACAACACTGGCATGGTCTCAGCTGGTGGATTTATAATATTTCTTTTACTAAGATTGTTTCCTTATTCTTTATTGTGCATATATTTTAAGAACTTGAATGCTAGCTCCTGGTAAAATAAAATAGTGCTTAAAATTGTGCATTTCTTGCACTTTTCATGTATCCATGTAACTTAATTATGTATCATTGAAAAAGAGGTGATCCACATCAGGTTCTGGTTAATAAAAATTTTATAAGAAGGAAAAAAAATGACCTCATATAGTCTACTTTTTGTAATGTAAACTTCCAGATATAGAAGAGAGATTATGCATGGAGAAGCAAAGATATAGTCACAGATTTACCCCAGCTCTCTCGTGTAACAGCTTTGAATTGTGAACACTGAATAAAGTCTCTGAGCCTCCATTTCTTAATATCAGGGATCACACAAAGACCAGTGTGCACTGTGTCTAGCAAGCAGAAAGTGTTCAGTAAGTGATGGCTACCAATATTACACTGTCACTTTCTACAGTAAGCAGAAAGTGTTCAGTAAGTGATGGCTATCAATATTACACTATCACTTTCTAATCACTTGCTAGAACCCTTTCTGTAAAAGAAAAACTTAATATTTGTATATCATCTACACGAATGAAATCATGATAGCATTAATTATAACCAACATGCAAATTATAGAGCATATTCCTGTTCTATAAGGTAAATTTGAAAAGTTGTTATTTATTCATATGATCCTTTAGGCTTGGAAACACTGAGATGGAAGAAGGGGGTATAAAGAGTTATGAGAGTTCAAAACGAAAAGACAGGCTGTGAAATGCTGTCTTTGAATTGTGAGACATGAAACTACGACTCACAGCAGCTATGCACACCTGCATTTGCTCTACAGAAACCAGACTCTTTTGTTAGCTACAGAGGAAGAAGAGGACATCTATAACACACTCCTTATCTGTTTCCAATTGACAGACTCTGGGAATAAGGGACCATGGGAGCCAGTTGTACACCCACCCCTGAGCCCATTGGGCTCACAATCCTGTGATTCTGATTCTAAACGCATAGTTACAGAGACTGCCCTGATTAAACTCCATAGCGACACACAAAATATATAAATAATGGTCACAGATTTTAGTGAGGGTAACTGGTTGGAGCTGTGGGGAAATGGAGACTAGGAAGATCAAAAGGCAAACGGAAGAATTTAAGAAAGAACAAAAGTTGCTAATAAGAGCTGACATTGTCTATGTTCTTACTTCATGATGAAGTAAGTTTGAGCACTATTATAGCACAGTGGTAATAGAAAAGGAAAGGGAAAGTTTATGCCTAAGTGCTATGTCACATTTTGCTAGGAACTAAAATAACTATGATTAAAGGAGCATAAAATGAAGAACTATATGAGACTGAAATAAATAATTCTGCCATAACACACATGAGCCAGAGGGAAGTGGGATTTAAACAAACAATACAACTCACTCATCACACTAACTTAGCATATGGCCTTAGGCGTCTTATACGGCTGGAAAGCCAAAGCCCCTTTTGGAAGCACAGACAGAAGGAAAGCCTAGCACCATCAATGGAAAAAGGTGCTCTAGTGGAAGCAAATGTTGAGCAACCAGATCTCAAAAAGAAAATCGAAAACATGGAGAGGTACATCAGAATGCATATGTACTGAGGTGCTACGAGAAAAGACAGGCAAGATAGAAAATGAACAAAGCAGTATGCAGATGGACCTCTGGCTTAACTTGCCTATCATTCCATTTAGCTGACTACAAGGAAACTTTAGCTTACAGCCAAATGCAAGTTTTGTTACCTTATTCTTTCTGTTGAGTTCTGTTGTTACTGCTGTTCTCTTTTAAGGAGTGGATAAGCAAGTTTCCTTTGTTTTATTTTAACAGGAGTTTCATTATGTTGTCTAACATGGTCTACAACTCATGGTTGAACACAAGTATGGGCCTCTAGGGACACCTTCATTTGTCACATTCTTATTTTAAGGTCTTTTAAAATAGTAACACAATTCTGATCTTGTTAATCTTGTTTGTTGTATAGCTATTTACTCAGAATAGACACATCCTTTTCCTGAAAGAATATGGAGGTTCATAAAATATAGGATACCGAGAAAGCTTAAAAGACCTAGTCTTCATTAGGGGAGAGCACCCCCATTGGACAATATCAAGTGGTCAGTCCTGAAAACAAATGAACTACTAATAATGATTTATATAAGCTATGCAGTTTGAATTTAGGAATACACACACACACATACACACACACGCACATGCACATGAGTGTGTGTGTGTGTTTCTGTGTGTGTAAAAGAGAGCAAGTGGTATGTGGGAGAGTTTGCAAGGAAAAACAAGAAGCGAAAAAATATGGAATCTTATTAATGTCTCAGAGAGAAAGAGAGAAGAGGAGAGAAGAAGGAGGAGGAGGAAGGGAGAGAGGAGGAGAGGATGAGGAAGAGGAAGAAGAGGAAGGAAAAGAAGAAGAAGAACAACAACAACAACAACAACAACAAGAACAAGAGCAAGAAGAACAAGAACAAGAAGAACAAGAACAAGAAGAACAAGAACAAGAAGAACAAGAACAAGAAGAAGAACAAGAAGAACAAGAAAAAGAACAAGAACAAGAAGGAAGAGGAGGAGGAGGGGGAGGGGAGAGGGAGGGGAAGGGGAAGGAGAAGAAGAAGAAGGAGGAGAGGAAGGAGAAGACATTAAAGTTGATACAAAACAAAAACATTTAATGTGGTTTGTCCTTCCAAACTAAAATCCCTTTGGGATTTTTCACCATTTCTTCACCTCACATTCTTAGGGACACAAGGGCCAACTTGACATGTTTAGACTCTGAGTATCATACTGTGACCCCAAACTAAGTTACAACTGGCTCGTTCTAGTTACTTTAGTCATACACCAGGAACACTTTTTCAAAGACATACCTCTTAGAGTTTACTAACCGGTCAGTATGCAATGCAAAGATCTATACAGAATACATGCTTAGAACAGTACAAGCATATAAAAACTCAATACAAGTGAATTCAAATTATCACACAAATGAGTAAAGTCCCCACCAATGATCTACTTTAAAGAATAAGTAATTTCTGTTTTAGATGTGCTTTGCAAGTGCCCTTTAAAATTATTTCAGAATCTGTGAGCTTACATATTAAAACATATCAGTACTATCTACTCATTATTGAGAAGATGATTTTCACAATCAAGTCACCCAGCAAGGATTTTTAAGTATAGGAAGCTGGATCATATGCAAAAGTTATGGTGTTATAAGTGTAGGATGATGTCAGTGGATCAAATAAGATACAGACAGTTATTTTAAAGACCTAAGTCAGGAGGCTGAGAAAACCTACTTCATAATTTCTCTAATTAAAAAATGGCTTTATACCTGGGCAGATAGCTGGGCAGTGGTGCCACTCAGGAGGCAGAGGCAGGTTGATCTCTGAGTTCAAGGCCAGCCTGGTCTACAGAGTGACTTCCAGGGATATGCAGAAAACATGTATCACATAAAAACATGCTTTTATCTTAAAAGGGACAAGAGAAGCTGTCAGTGGTGCAGGAATAAGAAAAATATGTCTTTGTATCTTCCCATGATCCCTTAAACTTTCAATGTTGATTAAGTATGAAATAGAAAACTATATTATGCATTTTATCCATGTGATACATATATATCATTACCACACCTTTGCTAATATGTTAACAGAGTGAGCTAAGTGTTAGAGTTTCAGATAACAGCCAGAGTAACCCAAACTCTGAAAGAACATTGAAAATGATAACACTACACACACACACACACACACACACACACACATACACGTGCATATAAATGATTCAAGGATGACAATGACTAACAACAGAAAGGAGTTATAAATAAACAGGTATGACTTTTTGGGAGCCACGAGGCCACTTTATGTGTAGATCTCAAAGATCATTGTGAAATAACATTTGAAGGCAACTTATTCAAAATATAAATCTGGGATAAAGTGACAACAAAAAGAAAAGCAAGTAGATTAAAATACTTAAAATGGTAAAGGCTCGTTATCTAAGAACTGAAAACAAGTATATCTGCTTATATCCCGAGATGTGTTCATTGCAAGAGAGCCAAAGAACCTATAATGATTCAAAAGGAAGAAGAAAAAATTGAAATGCTCAAGCAAGCAGTTATAATGCCAGGAATATACAGGAGATGTGTGCAGTCACAAAACCTCTCTCAGGGGATTTTAGAAGAGGCTTTTATAATCCCCACAGCATGCTTAGGGTGTGGCTGTTTCACTATTCCATGATGCAGATGATAAAATTGAATGAAGTCTACCTAAAGTGAACACCTCTGTCAAGATTCCCATGCTCCCCCTTTGTGGCAATGGTACAGGTCTGAGGGGATCTGCTCTTACAGCAGGTATAGTAAACTGATGTAAGGGATAATTTGATTTGCAAAGGGGAGGAGCTGTAGACCTAGTCACATCCACACAGCATCCACACAGCTTTGGGGATATGTATTGGCATAACCCTGAAGGATGAGGCCCTTCCTGACTCTCTTTGTTTTTGTTTTTGTTTTTTGTTTGTTTTGTTTTTCGAGACAGGGTTTTTCTGTATAGCTCTGGCTGTCCTGGAACTCACTTTGTAGACCAGGCTGGCCTCTAACTCAGAGATCCGCCTGCGGCCTCCCAAGTGCTGGGATTAAAGGCGTGCGCCACCACGAAAGCCCCATTCCTTCTAACAGAGATGAGATTAGACTGATGTGGCAAGTAATTATATTGGAGAGAGAAAGGAGTTAAGAGTCTTTGTGTTTGTAGCTGCAGGTCTCCGAAAATTGTAGTTGACAAAGAATGCTCTCAGAGACCGTAAACAAGTAAATTTCTCTATCTTTAAAGATAGCTATTTTGAATCAACACATTTATACTCTATTTTAAGGGGAAAAATTAGAGGATAAAATTTTATTTAGCATTTTGAAGTTTTGTTTTGTTATTGTTGTTGTTTTCCTCCCTCAAGGAGGTGTTGATCTGCATATTCTTTCTATCTATATTTATAATTATCAATCTTCTATCTATTTGAAAAATAACCAGTGATATCACCTGAATTAGCAACATTCAATGGAGCTATGATGTCATCAATTGTTTGCCCTTGAATTTGAACATTCCTGAACTGTGAATACAGTATTTTGTGTCTATTTATTTTGGGAGTTCAAGTAAATATATACTCATTTAAAATAATACCATGTCTCTACCATTACACAAAAAAGCCAGCAGATTCTCAACAATAAAAACAAATCAATAGTAATATCTTTAGAATAGAAGCAGTTCTGTTGATAGAAAGTGTGTGGTTCAGTGGGAATGAAGTAATCGCTGTTTGCAGTCTGTCATTTGGCCCGGGCATGAGACAACATACATTCTGACAGTTGTTTATATCACAAGGCTGTCACGAAAGCTGAAGCAGAGGGAGGAAAAAAAAAAACTTTCTATCAGCAATGAAAAACGTATGTTTTTAACACATTCCAGGGAGATGATGTGCATAAGCCTTTTCGAGACTTTCAAATGGATACTGCGGTTCCCATGGAGGTCTGTTCTGTTGATGAAGACAAATGATCTCCACACCGCAGAGAGAGAGAGAGAGAGAGAGAGAGAGAGAGAGAGAGAGAGAGAGAGAGAGAGAGAGAGAGAGAGAGAGAGAGAGACCATTTCCAACGGTTCCCTTGAACCCTGTAAATTGGACTAAGTTAGTCAACGTCCAATCTTAAAATAGAAGTTTTATGATTGTGAACATAATTAAGACATCGTATAAATGGGTAGAGACTGATAGAATTCTGGGTGGCGCTCCATCCGTGAACACATGGAGAAACAGGTATGATTCGATACACATGTACTGCCGTGTGATGTGTACCACACAATGGATTTTGATGAGGTTTAATATTCTGATAATAAATTAAATAATTAAAGGTTCATAGTCAAATTTGTAGTCAATCTTGCGAATTTAAATAGCACAAACATTCCGTTCTCAGCAGGTAGCTCTAGTATTTAAAAAAAAAAAAAGTCTCATAAAAATCAGAAGAGAACTTCCAAGAATTACATCCAATGAAAAAAGAAGTAAAAGAAAATTGATATTTACTATATATGTATATTGCTCCAAGTAAACAAAAGCTGGTATAGTATTTGCTAAAATGTGATGCATTCCAAATTTCCTCCCTGAAATGAGTGAGCCCGGTACAAACTGAATTCACTGCTTCAGCACTCCTAATTCCTACGGCTAACAATCCTTTCTCTTCTCTGATGTCCTACAAACCAGATGAATATTTGCACTGAAAAGCTTTAAAAACTTTAAATACTTAAGGTAAGTTTTCTGCTTAGTTTTAGGTGTAAAATTAAATTATCTTTTAATTTAAATTTTCTGCTGCATCCAAAAATGTTATATTCTGGAATCACCCATATCTAATCTCCATTTATAGCCCTTAACACGAATCCAGACCGATTTCAAAACTGTGAAGATAATTGTTAACCTGAAAAAGTCTTAAACAAGGACCTTGCTCTAGTTAGCACAGAATGGCCACTAGGTGGCCCCAAACACCAATATGTGTCACTCAAGATATGAATGGAAATTTGCCAAAGGCATTAGCTGCAGTCTACCTCATAAATGGGTCAAGACTTCAAGAATGTGAACTCATCTCAACCCTATGATCATTTTCACATGTAATCTGTGCGTTTCTAAACGGAATACACTCACAACAACACATCAAATACTTGCACAACTTTACAAATTTTGAAGGAATTTTGACAAGAATTCTTTCAGTCTTCCTAACTAACAGTTCAATTATATTTGTTTTCTCACGGTTTTATAATATCTCCACTAATATCCCTCCATTTTCTCCTCATTTTTCTTTCCAATTATATGAAAGGAAAATACATGCAAGCTAATGAACGTTGTCGATGATTAAAGAATTCTGTAACTAATGAGAGAGCATGTCTAATTCTCTAGCCTTGAGAGTCCTATTAATCAAGTACATTTAGGTGGTCGAGTACAGTAGTGATAGCATGTATGTGGTATTTCAGATTAGCCTCCTCACTCAAACTCTGGAAAGCTAAATCAGCCAACAGGGCAGTGAAGCTGTACGGTTGGAAATGCTACTGAATAGGCACAGGATTAACAATGATAAAAGAGTCAGGCTTTAATTAAATGAATAACACTGCATGTGAATGTAGAATGGTGACATAAAAATAGACAACTTTACTGTGCTCAGGAAATTACCTCTGTCGCATACATTGGCAGTGTTTCTTGTTGCTTTTCCTGTTTTTACAAATTGGCAGAGGGAAGATTGTCTTTAATTCTGTGGGTTTTGTTGAAGTTGTAGGTGGCTCTCTGAGTTTTTGTTTTGTTTGTTTGTTTTTGTTTTTTTTCCTAGGGATTTAATAGCCTAAGGTAGTCAGGTCCCTTATTACGTTGTCTGAGGTGGAGTCGGATTTATTTTCAGTCACTGTGTGGTTACAGGTGTGAGGTACCATATTCAACCCAAGTGTGAGTTTATAAACTAAAGATCAGAATTTCTCTTAGGATTTAAATAAACTTGTAAAGCAGAGGCTGATATTCTTATTTTGAAAATCTAATTTCACAAGTAAAGCCATTGGTGGGTTTTAATTTATCCTTCAAAAAAAGGGGGGGGGACAAAAACAAAAGCTAGACACAGTGGATTATTGGGCTGATCTTTGTATCGCCTTGAATGAATGAATATGAATGGACAGAATGGATTATCCAAATAAATCCCGTCCAATTTTTTCACATTTTGCAGCAGGTCCCACTTCTCCACCCGACAATCTCATGAACCTAAAATGGGAAATCAGTAGCCGAATGACCTTTTAGCTTATGATTCCGATTTCAAAATTATCCTTGAGATTTATACGTATCACAACTTTAATGGAATAATTTCTTTAATGCACTGCCTCTGTTCATCACTCTTCCTAATTCTCATTACTCTGACCAAAAAATAAATAAATAAATAAATAAAAAAGGAGAATCTGCTAAAGGAATCAGTGTTCTGGAATAAAAATGGCTCATGCTCACCTGGGTGAGCTTATGTGGTTTGCGGAGCTCTCAATTGTTCGAGGCCTTTTCACTAATGCTTTCCCCTGTTCTAGACCTGTTTCAGGTTTTTCACGTCCTTTTCAAAATTCATATCCACTACTCCCCTGCTTCGTGCAATGGCCATTGGAGAATGTAATTGAAGTTTCCATGTTGAATTCAGCTCTTCATGGGCTGACATTTTCCTAATCATTGGGGAATGGATATATTTAGAACTCTTAAGTCTAACATTCTCTCCAGGTACAATAATAGGTTGAATGAGACATTTCAAATTAAAATATGTAAACAGACCATATCTTTGCAAATTCTATGTTTCAATCTCCTGATGCACAGAAAATTGGACAATGGTGTTGTGGCTGAAACGCCAGTACTAGGATCCAAACAGGAAGATTGTCTCAGTTCCATTCAAGTACATTATTATCTCATGATATCAGTTAAATCATTTTTAAATTTTGAATTTAAAAACTCAGATCCATGAAGATGATCAGTTGAGGTAAAAATAAAACATCCTCGATGCTAACAAAACAAAACAAAACAAAACATATGTTACATGAACTTATATCAAGTGATTGTACCAATAAGAATAATATTTAACAATAATTATTAAAATCAATACTAGAACCTAGAACCTAGATTGGGTGTTAGATTAAGTTTGCTACACTTATAGGTTTATGGTAATTGTTTCTACTAATCATGAACATTGTCATATTACATAAGTACACCTATTAACCCTATTTAACAGATGAAAGAGCTTCCAATGATATTAAATATTAAACATATGATAAGTGGTACAGTTACAATTTTAATTCAGACAGGCTGGTGCCGTGCTCCTTCATATCATCCATTAAAGGTCAGTGGAAGAATACTCAGGTTGAGGTCATTACATTTTCTATCAAAGAGACTCTCAATGGTTCTGATTTGCAGCTTCCTCGCTGCATAGTGTTCTTATTAAGATCACCCTCCCTGGTTTTTGTGAGGGAGACCTTTCTCACAGTGAGTAAGTATGCAGCTCTTTGGTATTTGAGGGTATGCGGACTCCTATTAACAACTTTTAGTGATGGCACTTTGGAGTGTAGTTTGCCCCCATGTACATTCATTTTCCATACACTTCTCTGGTACGGACCATTAGTCTCAGCATTGTGCTGTCATTTTATACCACAGAACGCCCTACATCTGCAAGGTGAAAATCAGCTGCTGTTCATCTCAGGGCAGCACAGATCATCCACCAAGGGGCTGCTGCTACAGAAGCAAAGATTCACGGTCCAGGCTTGAGTCACCATCAAAAGAAACCGAGGCTGAACAGAAACGGGATTTGAACTAAACAGATAGTTCACTCCAATCTTCTCTTAAAACAGGTGATGCAGGTTTAAGTATAATGAAACAGTTTAGTGAAGGGAAACGTGGAGGCACATCTCATGCAGTTTAAATGGACCTATAGTTTACCATTTATCAAAACCTCAATAGGGTAGAAGGTCATGTGATAACTCATCTCACATCCTTCGGTAGCATATGTCAATCATCAACCACACCCCACTCTCTCTTCCTGATATGCATCCTACTACTCAATTAGAGCAGACATTTATTAGGAAGCAGAAACATACTTGGTGAGTGAATGATTGAATAAAATTAATGGCTAAACCATTTCTTTAGTATCTATATAATTGACAGTCAAGATGAGTAGGGTATGGTGATACACCTGCCTGTAATCTCAGCTTTAAAAGCTGTTGAATGAAAAGGACCCTAAGTTCTGTCCAGCACAGGATATGGAGAGAGCTCATTCTGGGAGGTAGGAAGTGGTGACTATGACCATGATAAGGACAACTGCATTAGAAAGGATTAAGTGACTGATCAATTTCATGCTAATATCACAGATAGCTCCTCAAAATGGTACATTACAAAGGACCATACAGGTATTTCTATGATAGACCATAGAACTCCTAATGCTTCACACTCTTTTAAAGAGTCCATATCTCTAGCTGTGACACAAAAGTGGTGGCTCATAGGTCCTTCTCCCAAAGGTCGGCAATGTTGCTCAAGGATGCAAAGAAAAACAGAACAGTCATTGCACACACTCTAAGAAAGCATGTCAGTTTGGAAGAGAAAAACAAACAGCAAACACTAAAGCATATACAATACATGAGAGCTCAAATGTCAGAAAGTCATTAAGTAACACCATATCTTGCTACTTAGAACTACTTAAGAAATAAAAAACATTAATAAAGTATTGCCATGGGACAAGATGATGGCTCATATGTAAATTTGTAATTAATTTACATAATGTGGAAGGCTCTGCTCATTTATACGCTTCCTTCCTTGACCTTCTAGAAACAAAGTAAATCTAACCTTTCCCTCTAGAGTAGGGACCACATCTTGTCTATGGTCTAACTCATTATAGTTCCCACTTATATAATTTCATACCACCTGTGAGCTGGATTTCAGATTTAAACCTCATGATAGTGGAAGACTTTAAGAGAAAAATAAATGGAATTTAAAACTCACTATATATATATATATATATATATATATATATATATGTATATATATATATATATGCATGTACACATAAGTGATTAATGATATGAGTATATATGTATGTATACATGTACGGTTTTTTTTAGCATCCTTGAGCACCATTTTCTGCCTTTGGGGGAATGATACAGGTATAAGTATGTGCTCTCAGTATTACCTGTAAGTGGATTTATGTGTGCATGTTATGGCTGTTCCCAAAAATTTGTGTCTATTGGCAAGTTGGTGAAGGTTTAGAAATGATAAAGTATTAGAGAGTACTATTTACTTATAGTTAAAAATCAAAACATATGTTTTACAGAGCACAGTGGGTAGAAGAGAAAAGTTTTTCAAGGACTGTGGGCTTGTCTTTGTTTTTTTTTTCTTTCCTTCTTTCTTTCTCTATTGTTTTTGTTTTCTGACAATACAGCAAAAAAAAATTGAGGTCAGTAAAGGTGAAAATGATGTATTTAGTGTAAGACTTTTACAGAAACTCAACATTCCTCACACAATAGTAAAATTAAAAAAAAAAATCATGTCTAGAGTATGTGCCTTTTCAACCAACAATCAGAAGGCACAGGAGAGGTAGAAAGATCTACACAATTCAAAGCCCAAATTATCTACATAGTAAATTCCAGGAAATCAACAGCTGCATATTGAGACCTGCCCCACATTCAACCTCCCCCAACAATAACCACAACCACCACAACAATATACACCCACACATACACACACACACACACACACACACACACACACACACACGACAGAAACAAAAAGACAGACAGACAGACAGACAGAAAGAGAGAGAAAAAGAGGAAGAGAGACAGAGAAAGACTGAGAGGGAGGGAGGGAGGAAGGAAGTAGGAAGGAAAGAAGGAAGGAAGGAAGGAAGGAAGGAAGGAAGGAAGGAAGGAAGGAAGGAAGGAAACACAAAAAAAGGAAAAGAGCTAGAACTTAAGATTCAATGTGCAATTTTTCTTTCAGATCATAAACAAAAACATAGTTGAGGTGAAGATATAAAAATTCTACCAGTAACTGACAAATATAGAAGTGGATGCTCACAGCCATTCGTTGGACTGAGCACAGGGTTCCCAATGAAGGAGCTAGAGAAAGGACCCAAAGAGCTAAAGGGGTTTGCATCCCCATAAAAGCAACAGCAATATGAACCAATCAGTACCCCAGAGCTCCCAGGGACTAAACCACCAACCAAAGAGTACACATGGGTGGGACTCATGGCATATGTAGCAGAGGATGGCCTTGTTGGTCATCAATGGGAGGAGAGGCCCTTGGTCCTGTGAAGGCTCAATGCCCCACTATAGGGGTATGCCAGGGCCTGGAAGTGGGAGTGGATGGGTTGGTGAGTAGGGGAAGGAGGTAGGGGATAGGGGATTTTCAGAGGGGAAACTAGGGAAGGGGGTAAGATTTGAAATGTAAATAAAGAAAATATCTAATTAAAAAAAGAAGGTAGGTGAGAAGAACTGTATATCATTTCATTATCTCAAGCCAAAAAAATAAAAACAAAAACAAAAACAAAAAAACCATTACCCCAAAAGAATATTTTCTGGTCATAACACATGATTTCAAAAAGATTGAGCAACATGCAGAAAATCTACACAAGCTCAAGCCATACAAAATCACTGTAGCTAGGGGGTTAAAATGGCCCCCAAGAGGTGAAGATTTCCTGGGAACTCATAGCTTCTTGGAAAGAGATGTCAGTTTCTTTCTTTCTTTAAGTGTGCACCATCTGGTAGGCCCTAACCTATTTGGGGGCATTATAAATGGGATCCCATGCTTTTAAGAGGGAAAAACAAAACAAACAAACAAAACAAACAAACAAACATAGAAAACAGGAAACTGGGTAGGAAGGAAGCTGGGATAGTGTGGGAAAAATTAGGGGGAGGGTAAATATCAAAATCCATTATATGCCTTTATTCATTATCAAGGAAACCTCTCTTTACAGCAAACCACAACTGGAACAATACGTAGATCAACAGATAGTGGAAGCTCCACCCGGCAAAGGATACATCTACATGTGTCTCAGGGAACTCTGGAAAAGGGGTCTGAAACATTGCAAGAGCCAGATCCCAGGAATTCTGCTGAGAAACTGCCTCTCCTTGAAATGACTACACCAATAACACAAGAACAATGGACATATTATCATAATCGAAGCAGGACATTTTAAAGGCTCTCGCCCCGGAACAGCAAATAGTGACTGTAGAGAGAATTGGCTTCTCTTAGGGAAGGGTACCGTTCCTGGCTGTCCAATGCAGAGTAGTCAGCTCTGAAACCATACATACACAAGTAACAATGGACTCAGCAAGCTCTTTTGCATATACTTGTACTTAAACCTACAGACAGCATATCTTGAGTATATATGTATGTATGTATGTATGCAAGAATAATAATCACAGAAAAACATGCTATCAACTTGAGAGGAGGGAGCATAGGAGGGGTTGCAGGGAGGATGGCTGGAAAATGTGGAGGGAAGAAAGAGAGGAAAGAAAGTGGTTTAATTCTATTTCTATGTTTTCAGTACTTTGAATAGAATTCTAAACGAATTATCAAAAAAATATTATTTTTCCAAAAGAAAGATTTCTCCCCGAATTGTGGCCTAGTCATTGGTTTAGTGGGTAAAGGCGATTTCATGAAAGAGAGCCTTTGTTCATTCTCCCAGAACCTACAGGGTGAAAGGAGATCCCACCTCACCCGGTTTTTCAAGTTGTCCTCTGACCTCCACATGCGTCCACACCCTGTGTTGCACATGCCCATGAGTGCACCAATACACAGTAACTAAATAAAGGTAAGATTAAAACAAACAAAAAAATATATATAAAATCAAGAAAAATCCTTCTGTTGCAGATAGGAAGATTAGAAGTTGAAGGTTGTCCTCAGCTCCACACTCAGTTTTGTGCCAGCCTTGGCTGCGTGCCTAAAACTAGATAGTAAACCCTTTCCATTAAATGCTACTGATCCAAAAGTCCCCTTTACATTTAGAAAACTAAAGGCTGAAAAATCGGATCTCCAAAGTGGTGGCTTCCACTCTAAATATCAGACTAAAAACTTAATATGGTTCAAAACTATAAGAGAGGTATAAACTACAACTTACACTTTAGAAATGAGTGAAAGATAAAGATGTAAAGGTTCTATCTGACTAAATACTAATGGTTAAACAGTGTATCTAAACCCCACAGAGCTCCCAGGGACTAAACCACCAGCCAAAGAGTACACCTGGAGGGACTCATGGCAACAGCTGCATATGTAGCAGAGGATTGCCTGGTCTGACATCAATGGGAGGAGAGGTCCTGTGTAGGGGAATGCCAGGCAGAGAGGTGGGAGTGGTTTGGTGAGCAGGGCAAGGGAGGATGGGATAGGGGACTTCCAGAGGGGAAACTGGGAAAGGGGATAACATTTGAAATGCTCTTGGTCTTGCAAAGATTATATGTCCCAGTATAGGGGAAAGCCAGGGCCAGGAAGCAGGAGTGGGTGGGTTGGGGCAGGGGGTGGGGGGAGGGGATAGGGGATTTTCAGAGAGGAAACTAGGAAAGGGGATAACATTTGAAATGTAAGTGAAGAAAATATCTAATAAAAAAGGAAAGAAAAATACATCAAAGTCTTAAAAAATAAAAACAAAACAAAACACCAATGTGTCCTTATATTTTGAATTGGTGAACATCATCTTTCCTTTACATCATTGCTAAGCAAATAAACACCACTGTTAAAAGCTTTTACGTTCATGTTACTAATTTTTTAAGAAATAGTTTAAACCAATCAAATTAAACCGGATAAAATTGCAATAGTTTTTATTGAAGATAATATTTTAGTAAAATAATTGATGGGTGTAACTGATAAGTTGAAGATTTACTTGGAAATACAAGGTCCTGAAAATTTGGCAGAGTTTCAGTTTTTTTTCAATTATTCCAATGTCCATGGCTGTTAAAAATCATCTTTAGAAGGCAACTATCTTGAAATATCATAGTGCATCATTGGAGTTTGAAAGTAGAGTTAATAATTTTAGAATTATTTATGACTTTTAAAAATTAAATAACCCATACTGTTAACCATGAAAGTTTATTTCCCCTGATTTTCATTTTTAATGAACACCTGGGGGAGACTCCGTTTCATTGTTTTTAATGTTTCCATCCTTAGTTTTCTTTTTGTGAGTGCACATGTGTCTATGTATCAATTGATCACCTGGTGCCTTCAGAGGAAGGTAGGGATGTTGGATCCCCTAAACTCCTGGAATCATGCTATGTTGTTGCTGAGATAGGAGCCTGGATCTTCTAGAGGAACAAGAAGTGCTACTAACCATTGAGCCATCTTCCCAGCTTATGTTGTAGCTGCTTGTGGTAGCCTGTAACCCCAGCAACATGGAGAAGAAGTCCATGAAACTTTCTCAAGAAGCCAGAAATTAATTAGTTAGATAGGTAGGTAAATAATCAATTAATTATAATAATGATGGTTACAGAGCTTTGTTAGGAATTCCCACAAAAAATAGGCTCATGGCTTTAGACAATATGGTGACTGCCTTTGATGTATTCAGATAGCTATTCAAAATTTTTGATGTTTACCCAGGCTGTATTAACACTGTAGAGAATTATCAGAATAGCTCAAGCTAAAATATTTACTTAATTCAGCATGTTCATTATTTTAGCTTGTCACACATTCTACTTAACCTGGTTGTTGCTCTATTTTCTTGCCCCTGTTTTCATCAGGAATCCTGAGGAGCAATGGTAGTTCATTCTGTGACAATATGGGGACAGAGATTCCTCCCTACCCATCACTTTCCTTTCTGAGGTTAGCAACTGGTATATTTGTTTCTCACAGCAGAAAAGAATCAACACGTCTAATGGAATACTGCTTTCTGGAAGCATGCAATTTATGTTTGATTTATTTTTAAAATCAGAGCTCTGTCAAACCACTTCAGTATTCTCTCTCACACTAAATCAACACAGCCTCATAATCAATAACTGATGGGCTGAGAATCATAATTCATGACTATGCAGTCTCCATTCTGATTATTTGCAGAAGTCGCCCCGTTAATGAAAGCTGAGTTCTCAGCACCAGAAACTGCTCTGATGCCAGTTTGAAAACCTCAGAAACCTCCACATCACTAGGATTGCTTTCAGTTTACTGCTCAACAGGGGTGTCTTGTATATACAGTGTACACAATTAGGCAAAGAATCCAATATATGGTGTGGTAGTTGTGAGAATACAGTCAAGAAACTCACAAGAGGTAAAGAAAAACTAGTGGGTATACTATAAAATGCCAATGGACATTAGTACTCATCAGAAAGGAGAGAAGAGGAGGGAGGAAGGAGGGGGAACAGATAGGTGGGGAGAGAAGAAGGGAGGGAGGGAAGAAGAAGAGGAGGGAAATGTTCTGCTAAATCTATGAAGATCAGCAATGCTCTGAAGTGTTTAGACTTGTCATCTAATGCTGAGTTTCCTATTGAGAGACAAGGCCTACTGCTGCATCCTTTCCTGAAGCCTGAAATGTCCTTTAATGTTCATGTATAAAGAGAGGCTAGAGAGGCTGCTTTCTAAAATATAAATAAATAAATACATAAATAACGACTGAGCACTGAAATCACATGATGATAAAGTGCTTTCCAGTGTTGCTAACAAACTCCTTAAGCATAGGAATCTCTAACCTGCAAAAGATTCCCACAGGAAGGCATCTCACCCTCCCACAAGCAGGCATTATTTCTTAGGAACCTAGCCCCCTGAAATGATGTGGGCTGGGGTTTGACTGTCGTCCCTCATATTCAATGCACTGTTTTCTTTTTTTAAAATTCTGCTTCCTGAACAGTTAAGGCTTTAACAAAATGTACTTTGTAATAGAGAGCCTGATACATCACTCATTCAGCTACAGAGGAACAGCACAAAAGTCTGAAGGAATCTGTGAGAATTAATGACTTTCAAGATTAAAAACAAAACTACACAGAAGCCAGTCTTTCTCTGAGAAGTTGCACTGGAAATAAACAATTAGGCAAAGTTGTATTAAGAAATTACGTTTAAGAGCTGCCAGATTAATGCTAACATCTCACTATTGGAACTTCTACAGAATTCTGTGGCTTTCAAGTGACAGACCTGATTCTTCGACTCTGTGTGGGTGAGGGATAGCTGGACTGAAGGGTGTCAGGAAAGGCTTGGCAAAAGCAGTCCCTTCTGCCTCAGGCGCCCACCCTTCGAGGAAAGACAACAACTGATTTGGAAAGGCTCAAGGGCTCAGAGCAAAATGTCAAGTAAAGAGTGAATGGAATCTATCAGAGTCAGAAATGAGGACCAGGTGACCCCTAAGCAGACATCACCATCATAGAAACAGGCACTGCTTGTTGACAGAAATACAAAAAAAAAAAAAAAAACAAAAACAAAAAAAACAAACCCTGAGCATAATTTATTAATTTTAAAGCAATAAAATATTAGAAGTACATTCTGTGAACATGACCCAAGTGCTGTCCAGACAAACACAAAGAGATATTTCTGTCCTATACAGTCCAGGTTATCTCTAGATGAAATCACTGTCTTGACTGTTGTGTAAATCAATATAGAGTTTCCTATGTCAACTTTCAATTTTGTATTTTTAATAATTTTTCTCTTATTCACTTTTTCATACTAGTCACTATACATGGTACTTGAAGCAATATTTGTCAACTTCATCACTGTGAGAACCGATAGGCAATCCTTCTTGTGACTTGTTTTTGAACCGCAGTCCACTTCGTTACAATCAAAGGCATATTTGCTCTTTATGAGAAATGACATTTTTTGACAATATTGTACATTAATCACAAAGCAGTTAGCAAAAGTAAGATAGAAACTGAGAAATAAAATAGTTTAAATAAATCACCTATAATTGCCAATAAAAAAACAACAAAAAGAGTATTTCTGTTTCTCTATTTTGTACTTCCTACTATTCTGTAGCTACTTGTAATGTGACACCAGCAGGGTGTGATGTGTATGGTACAAACATTGCTCTGGAAGACCGAGGTCTAGACAAGGGAAGTTGAGTTTACACCGTTGATCTGTATCAATTGTCTCCTCTACCTTCTGAAGACCCCTAAGAACACTTAACATGCTTCACAGCTGCTGAATCAGCCTGCTCAGTCCAACGCTGTGCCTGTGCTGCCGCCTAGTGGAGACATGTGGTATAAAATGACATACTCCGGGAGGATGTGGTGTCGGATCTCCTACTGCAAAGTAGGTTAAGAGACACAGGAAACAGCTATGTGCCAAGAAATCTACCAGATCTATACACTTTGCCGTCTCTATTTGTGTATATGAGAAAGCAGGTAATAATCAAGAACTTCGCCTTTTAGTCCGGTCAGGATTCACATCTTTCACAATTAACCTTTGCACTGTCACGTATTACAGTTCTAGCTAGGGAAACTATATATTTACTTACTTATTTATTTATATGTTTTTCATATTCCATGAACTCCCTTAATAATGTGCCAGGTTGCTGTATATCTTTCTAGACAGAAAATCTTTTTTTTCACCAAGAATATCTTAGTGTAGGTTTTTTAAAAAAATTCTCACATTGAAGCTCTGCATTCCAAGTGCACACAGTGTAGTGCCTCTTAGTGAACACTGATTTATATATATATATATATATATATATATATATATATATATATATAAAGATCAAAGCACCTCACCTGAAGCATTAATCAAGCACCTGATAATGTAACCATTAATTTCATCTATGCAGAGGTAGATTGGTTCACACAGTTTCCATTTGGTTTTCTCAATTCCCTAACTGCCCCCCCCCACCACACACACACACTCCCCAACCCCCCAACATCACAATGTATGTCATTCCATTCTTTGGAGTCAGAGAAAGCATATGTAATCAGCACTGAAGTCAATTTGTTAACAGTGAGTATTTGAAACCAAAGAAGTGTCTGGCTTAAGGCAGGCAGACAGTGAGTCAGACTTTAAAAACATAGTCAAAAAAAAAAAAAAAAAAAAGTAACAGCAAAAGGAAGCAATCCTTTACCTTTCTACCCTTGGGATGTTTTGCAATTGATGTTCCCCTCAGCCACATACACAGGCTGTGCACATCTGCTCACTTTTTCAATCCATTCACTCCTCTCTGGCCAAATAAACCAGTATTTCCTCTTGCTCTGCACACGGAATACATATGTGCCCCATTTACCAGCCCAGGGTGCAGATTATCCATGCAACTTATCATTTGCCCATCTCTCTAGAACACGGGCTCTCTCTTCCTTTCCCTTCCTCTCTGTAACTAAAAATGAACATGCAGCTCTGTCAATGACATAATGTTTTCATGAAAGTTCCACTAATTAAAAATCCTCACCATACCAGACCTAAAAAATGAGCACCCTCTTGCCAAGTGTTATTCACCACAGTGAAGCTCTTGTAACTACGTTTTAAAAGAAAGGCAGAGGGGGGGATGGTGAGAAGGGAGAGAGTCTCCTAACATATGCATTGAAGTATAACAGTTGTTAGCATCACAGGGACAGATTATTTTTAAAATAGATCTTTCAAGGGAAAAAATTAGATATATATATTTTTTTAAAGGAAGCATCTCCAAAGAGTAGCAATGCATGTGCCGCTTTGGATAATAGGAGCTTTTACTGGAATGAAGGACCACAATTGTAGGAAATAGATCAGCTTTTCTTTTCTTTTTTTTTTTCTTTTTTCTTTTTGAAAGCAAGAGATGATAGGTCAGTTTTAAATGTTTGTCTTTGATTATACCTATAGCCTCTCCCCTGTACATGGGAAAGAGGTACTTGGTTTTTATTGTGGTGGCATGGAAACACTTGCCTTGACTACTGCTTTGGCCCATACTTACAGGGCTATAATAGTTACTTGTTGAGGACATCCATTTAGACATGCCAACATGCTGCATTAATTTAACACCACATAAAATATGGATTTTATTGCAGCAGAGACAATAAATGCTGCAACTGCTGACTGCATGCATTTAATCCCCCCCCCTTTTAAATTTTACCCCCTGATACTTCCTACTGATACAAAAGGTGAGCATAGGAATTATATCCATCCTGTTTCTGATGAATGTCAATCGACTGTCTTCCTGTAGATGTGACCACTCACAGCTTCAAGGCATCTGTCCTCTGGCTGTCATTTCTCTCTATACTGAATGCAGAAGGAACTATGACCAGGGATAAGTGAGGAGTGAACCCTTTCATATGGAATGCAAAGTAACGTTAGCTGAAGCTAGAGTTCACAGCAAACAGTGCTACCTGCTAAGCTGCTATCCGAGCGAGACAGAGGTAAACAGGAACGAGCAAGACTAATGACACTCCGTAAACATGTTCGGCAATTGCTCAGAATGAATGAATTCGAAAACTCCACTAGCAAGACCCCACACTGTTGAACATAATAGATTATTTATCCGGCTTCCCATTACCTACATGGAAAGCAGTTGTTCCTGGAAACTCATCAGAAAGAGTTGCATGCTCATTTGTTTATTGAAAGGTAAGGATTTTTGGAATAATTGCACATATAACTTTAAAAAAATTTAAAAAGAGGCAAGAACATATCTACCCCGATATGTCTGTCCACCCCCAGCAAGGGAAGAAAAGGCAAGACCTTACAGCAGTTAAAAGACAAGAGGTGAATTCCTCCTACCTTGTTTCATCAGCTTCTGGAAAACGGAAGTTGGTTCCAGCCAAATAACCCCGAAGAGACTGTCCCCCTGTCCCCCTTTCTGTTTGTTTTCTGCTGTTATTTTTTTCTCACTGGTTCTACTTCGGTCTAACTCAAGCTTTCTCTCAGCGTCACTTTTAACTCTGGACGGCAGGGAACCAAAGAAAGCGGGGAGGGGGGAGCGAACTCTCTCCCTCTCCCTCTCTCTGATTGGCTTTCATTCAGTGGTTCTGATTAAGGAAGGGGGGGGGGGAGAAAGGAAAGGGTGGGGGGGAAAGCCGTTCCTCACACGGAGAGAAAGGTTCTGCTGATGGAGCTGCAGCACTCGCCATGGGAAGGTTAGAGACTGGAAGTGCGGGCTCCTGCCAGCACACAGCGATTTGCAAGTGAATGCGAGGGAGGGAGCATCCGAGAGGAGGGCTGCGCATGAAAGGCGTCCCCTCCCCCGCAGGGCAGAAAGACTCTCTGTTTCCAGCCTAAGGTAATCGGCCCCATCTAATCCGCCTGCGCCCCTAACACAATCCCAGAAACTCGGATTCTGCGTCTGCTTCCTGCAATTAAAATTTTAAAAAAAGAAAAAGAAAAAAGAAATTTAAAAAAAAATTACTTCTTTGCTTTTCTCTGGCACGGATATGCCTGCAGCATCCTTAGAACAGCCCGTCCAAACACAAGCATTAGCGGAGCGCCAAGCAAAGGGCAATCAGAGCAGGTATATTAACAACAGAGAATAATTGGTGTGGGTGGGGGCTGGCTTTAAACCTTTATTTTGAGGGCACCTGAACTTTTTGGTTCTCCAAAGACCTTTATTCCTTGTTTATTGTTATAAGGAGAACACACTCACCTTTCCTCCTCCTCATTTGAGAATGTCTCTGAGCAGTTGTGTCAGTTTAATCATACAAGCTATGCTCTCAGCCTGTGTCATTAATAATTTACATATGTAATTAGTATCATTAAAATATTCAGATTTGGGAGATGACATAATATTTTTTTTATTTTAAACTTTTTCTCATAAATGTATTTATGACTAAAACAGAGTACAGTCTGATACCGATGCATCTGGATGGTTCCAGCTGCCCCTCAACCCGTTAATTGTCCTTTTCCCAATTCTTCTATCTCTACATTAAGTTTTCATCAACCAGAACCTAACCAAAGATGTCAGTATAGCTCCACACAATAGTTAATACCTTTACATTTTCCTGGCTACATGCATGTAGATTCCTTCTGGGGAAAAAAATGCTATCTATAAATAAATCTTATACATGTAAATTATAAAAATACAAAATTGAACAACAATTATGAAGATCATGTCAGGCAACTGTGATTGGAAAGCAAAATAAGATTACTGAGCTGTTAAATACCTTTGCTAAAGGTAAGAGTGGCAGCAGTAATCTACAGAACTCACCTTCCTCTTCCCTGCTACTGCTGGGTTAAGATGCCAAGAACCCAGAAAGGACACATTTGATAATTTACCAAGCAGGAGACACTTTACACACTCAAACTAACAACAACAACAAACAGAAAACAAACAAACAAACAGGAAGGCACTAGTAGGCGAGGAAGGCCAGAGACACTTAAATTTCAAGGAAGATTTAATATACCACAGGTTGTTCTATCACTTTAGCTCACAGTAAAAAATCAAAAATCATTTTCACTCATTAAATGGTATCTAGAGTAGGAAAGAACTAATTTTCCTCAAATATAACCCTTGTGCAGTCTAAGATGAGAATACATGTACTGACCATGTTAAAGTTCAGCAAATGGGACTCTGACAGAAATAGCTACAGACTTTGCCTACAAATTTTTCCTAAGTCCCTTGTATTCATGGTCTACTAAGAATAAGTTTTACATATTTCTCGGGAGGAGGGAGTCTGTATTTATATCACTCAGGTCATTGTTTACTTCCTATAATACTATGATTGATATATAAATTGGCTTTTAAGAGAAATTTTAAAGGCATATATTCTTCTGTTCAATAACATAGCTTAAATAGATTTCATGACTGGTGCCTATTCTTGCAAGATGAAAAATTCTTTTACTGGATGTATGTGTTGTAGTTTATTTATTTTTCTTTAATACCAAAGGTTTGGAACTAAAGTGAAATAACATTTGGTTAATTATAATACATGCTCCAAACGACATATGACCAAGGGAGTTTCCTATCAGAACCTTCACCCTCTCTTACATGGAGTTTTGAACTGATAAGATGCCTTTGCCTCGTGCAAATATCAGAAAATTTCATTCCATCCTGTCAACATATGTAAGGAGCTGAACTCACATGATAGATGGTTCCACATTTACCTTCTGGAAAAGGAATCAAATGCAGAGAAAAGGTGCTGGGTCCTTGGAAAGTAAGGCCTAGGTATTCATATCACTTGTAAAATATTATTGACAAGAAAAGAGATACTGAGTGACAGATGTCCCTGGGGAGTCATGGAGAGATAGTAATTACTCGGAAGGAAACAACAACCACAATATTTAACCACTGAAGCCATTGATATCGCTACATATGAATACTATGATTAACATATAAAATTGGCTGTTCTAAGTTCCTAAAACAGAGTAGTAACAGACTTGAATTGTACACAACTGTCATAGTACTTGTCACATCTTTTGTCACATGATAGCCTATTACAGTGTGGTTTTATAGAACAAAATTTCTATTATATTTCAAATTTAGAATAACCTCCTAATAATATTCTGTTTTATGGCATGACATGATATAATACTTAGTTAACGATAACTAGATTAAAGAATTCTTAAGTTTAAGTAAGAGATGGGACAAGAAGGAAGAGATGGAGAGAAGAGAGAAAGGCAGAATAGATATGAGAATTGATCACATTCTATTAATGCCCTCCACAAAAAAGTATTCACTTCTTTATTCCTCATATTTATATCTAAAACTTTAGTCAAAATGGTTGAGCACCCTAGCAATCAAAACTAGAGAAGAGAATACCTACTGCCTAAAAAGTAAAGCCTTTGGTGCTTCATTTTATTAAACAGTACTATTTTCCAGTTCGTTATTTTATGCTAAAAATGAGGTAGCCTGAAATTTTGGAAGATGCTTTGTTTAGAGATTTCCTGGTAAACTGTCAAGGAGTGAGTCCCGGATATATGAAGCAAATGGATGGAAATACAGAGGTGCAGCTAGCTCTCTCAGCAAGGGAGGAATGAGCAAGTACCTCCTGAACAGGTCTATCTGTGTTAGAATTCACGCGCACTGAGAGCCAATTACACCTCATGGAAATTTAACGTGTATATTTCCGAATACATGCTTATAACAAAATTCAAGTGACATAGAACATAACTTATAATTATAACACACTAAAACATCAAAAGTATCCTCAATCATTGTTACAGTAATGGTTAAGTATATTTTAATAATAATTATAGTAATAATAATGTGTGAAGGCTGACAACTTGTTACAAAAATCTAAAGAGTCATTACATGAAAATCAATCAAATAAAGCAAACTTTCCATCCAAATGTCTAAGAAATTCCCAAGTTGTTGTAAACAGTAATCCTTGTTCTTTAAGGTGCACTGACCTAACTGAACAAATAAATAAATAATAATAAACGACATCAAAGCTTCTTCTCCAGGCAGTCTCCGTTCCTTTGGCTGCTCTGAGAGCTAATGCCAATTTCCACTTCCAGTTTCTCTCTGCGGTTATGCAGTATGTGGTTATGAGTGTCCACATTACCCTATTCTCCTGAAATATTTTGGCACCAAATATAATGTGTCTGAGACATTTTTCCCCCTAATTCCTTTCTACTTGGCCTTTCAGGATAGTAGAGTTTGGGAAAAGTTAAACTTGTATTTACATTATAGGTAACATTCACAACAGGAGTGGGAAGGATTATTTTGCAGGTCTTCATATGACCAGATTATCGTCAAACAGATACTAATGCGAATGAGGAGCAAGACATGTATATAAGATATTTGCATTGTTCTCAGACACTCAGTAGAGGAAGCATAATTTTATGTTCACTAGTCACGAGCCAATAAAACAAGCCATTGGCCCCCAGCTGGCAAGCTAGAGCTGAATGTATTCTTGGTGCTCTTCTCTCTCTCTCTACTCCTGGTAGAAACCTTCTCCAGTTTGATATTAAATTGCGGTAATAATGAATTTACAAGAGCAGTGTCCGGCAGGTATCAGTGAACTGTTCCTGATGCCTTTCACACTTATCCACATATCTACATCGCTTAGTTCCAAAAAACTGGGAAGTATCCGGATGGACCATGAAGGTGAGCAGAAAATGAAATGTTAAGAAATGTCAGTGTTGTCAATGCCAAACACATTTCCATACAAGCCACACCAAGTGAACTCTGCAAGTTGGTAATGGGAGGTCAAGGAAGAAGGGGGCAGGGGTGGTGAAAGAGGCATGGCAATGACGCAAACAGCACCCAAAGTAAATTCTAAAGTAATACATTAAAATAAAACGTGCAATGACTTTGTTGAAAGTAGCCCATTTAATTAGAAACACGGGATGATGAATTTGCCTCTTGCACCTCTACAAAGGCGAGGCTGTAAAGGATCATGCTATGGGTGCCCTCCTTGGTCTCTAGCCTATCTCAGAGCAGACCTGAATTACATACACAGCTTGATATATTTGTTACTTTTTTTTTCTTAAGGTGAGAAATGTTGGTTGTCTATAAAGCGATTTACAAGTGAATCAGATACTATCCTCACAGAAAAACGTAAAAAAAAAAAAAATAGATTGAATTATTTTCATGTTGATTGAAAACTAAAGTCTCACTTACACCAACTGCTTTTATCTTTACCTGTCTGAGGTGAGTGGTTTGTCTAAAAATTGTAAAACAGTAATTTTCTGTTTTCTAGTTGTGATTGAAATCTTACCTGAGGAAATAAGTAAAAGAAAAAAATTGGATACAAATTAGTGGAAAATAACATTTTAAACCTAATTTGTCTCCTTTTGATTTACAGAACATGAAAAATCTTTTATTTTTGTATTTCTTCTGCTATAATTTTAATGTAGAGGCCTGCTGAAATCAACAATTTAATAAATACTGTTATTCTGGAAAACTTTTCTAAAGAAATCTTAGAAGTCCTTTAAGAAGAGACACTATTTTCAAATAAATTAACTACTTAATACAAAACATCAGACAAACCATAGTTTTTATTTTTACTTCTTCTCCCCTAAAATGACATTTCTCTCATCCTCCCCTTTCTCTAACATTGCTGCTTATCAAGAAGTCCAATTACAAGATATTCTGCCCTAAGTTGAAGCTGTCAAATGAGCTTGGCAGCTCACGAAGTTTTTTGAAGACTTAAGACTTCCAAGTCATAGACCCAGAGCATAGAATTCCAGGATGCAATAACATTTATGTCAGCTGTCTTTGTTCTCCCATATCTGAGGAGGATACTGTCTGAAGTCAATTAAACAAGTTCTACATATACTTGAAATTTGCCCCTTAGCTAAAGATCATAACTTAGGAAATCTACTATTTTATAAAAATTTGCTGTATGAAGCACTGCCAACATTCAGATGGAAATACCTTATAATCTTGTTATCTATTCTAATGGAAATAATATCAAGACTGATACTATGTAAATGTTTTTAACCAGTTTTCAAGAAGAAGTTGAATTTAGTGTAGAAGTATAAGATATAACCAGAATATTATTTCTCAATATTATTAGTGAGATATTAAATAGTATGTTAAATAAATTTCAAATCTAACAGTTGATTTTTTGATGATTCAAATCATCTAGCTTAGTCCTCCTCCCATTAAAAAAAATGTTAAAGAAATGAACTGTGAGGTTTGTTATTTAATGGAAACTGGCCTCAGCCCACAGCCTTGTCTTTTAGAAAACACAATCTATCTGTCTCATTCTCATTATTAAGTCTGCTTCCCTCTGCCTTGATGACTAAACCCTGCACATAGTTTATTAGACCATAGAAATTGTGTATGGGCTTCTTTCACTTGCCAAATGTTGACTATCACATGGGACAAATATAATAAAATATACCACTCTATGTGACTGCTTTCTATTAGCATAATAAATTCTCCCATACTCTTGCTTCTGCAGATATACAGTTTCCTTGATTTAAACGGCTGGATAATATTCTTTTGGTCATCTCATTTATCTTTTCATCCATTCATAAAAACATAAATTGTTGTTGAATGTTGGCTACCAGAAAATATGCTGACATGAGTGTGAGATTGCACATCTCTCTTTACCATACTGATTTCAACATTTTAGCATCCATACCCAGTCATAGGGTTGATAGATCATACAATAATTATAGTTCTACATTTTAAGGCCCATCTTTAGTATTTTCTAAAATGACTACACACATCATACATGATTTCATTTTTATGTGAAACTGAAAATAGTCAATTTCTGAAAAAAGATAGAAAAATATCAGGGCATAAACTAGCTTGAATGGCAGAAGTAGTTAATGGGCAGAGAAAAAATGTTATTAATAAAAACTACATGTCTAATAGAAGAAACAGTTTTATGTATCTACAATATGAAACAGACCACAGTTCATAATCATACATTGTATAGTATATAGTTTCGTCATAAAAGAGAATAATAAGAAGTCTTTCAACAATTGCATATCTAGACCAAAGTACAGCATATACTGTGTAAATGTTAAAAAAAAATATGTGTGAACTAGGTGAAATTCATTGCTTCCTCATTGTACTTGTTATGTGATATAATTTTCCTGTGTAACTATGAACAAATACATATGTCTCCAAAAAGTCCAGATAATACTAACGTTCAACTTGGTGACCCAATGGATTTGATTGGAGTTATTTAATAAAGTACAGAGGAGGGGTTACCCTCAGGAGTAGAAATGATTCAAATACAGATATATCACCAAAGCTCACTCCAGCACAGGTGACAGCTCAGCAAAGCTAGAAACCTAGGACACACTGCACAGCCTCAGGCAGCACATTAGGTCACAAGTGTCCCTTCTAGGTCGCTCCGTTGGTCTGAGTCTCTCGTGTACATCAGCTAGTCTGTTTCTTCTAAACACTTCAGCTGGTCTCTACCTATTCCTGGTGCCCAGATTTGTCTGAGAGGCTTTTTTGGCAGCTTGGCTTTAATGAGAATAATTCTCAGCGTTATTTTTTTTTATGTTTATATACTATTAGGAAGAGGGGAGCCTAATGAATCTGTCCATTTTCAGGGAATTCCTGTAGCTATTTTGCAGTCACTCACTTCCTGACTTTATCAATTTCCCTGCAATATTTCACTTCCCCTTACAACAGCCTATTATTTCAACCTCCTCTAAACATCTAGTCTTAAGGAGTTTCTCTCTGAAATGGAAGATTTTAATTCTGTAGGAAATGGCCATACAAGAGTATTACAGTCACACCAACTACTGGAGTAAGATCTGACTGGAGAAAATTCCAGGTTCCATAAGGCAGCAGGAGGCCAAAGGTAAAAATATTTGCTGAGGCCATGTTTTCAGAAAGCTGTGTTCACTCATCCTATTATTATACACGGAGTAAGTAACAAAACCACAGTACAATTGTGACTTTATTTCTTTCATTGTTTTGAGTTCTCGGGTACAAGACAAATTGGGTCACTTCTTTCCATCATTCATGTCAGCACAGTATCATCAATCACCATAAGGAATCATTTCCCAGGTGTTTCTGTTCACGTATTACCATTGACATGATGTGAAGGAGGTGGTGTACAACATCTTCAAAAAAGTCTGATCTCTAAGCTCTCCATTGTCATCTCTACCAGCTCCGTTTCCCACTAACAAACAGCAGCAGAAATAAATTTGTATAGTCAGGGTTCTCTAGAGCAATGTTTCCAAACCTCGTGACCTCTACAAGAAGCGCATATTAGATATATACATTACAATTCATAGCAGTAGCAAAGTCGCAGTTATAAAGTAACAACAAAATAATTTTATTATTGGGGTCACCACCACCAAAGGAACTGTATTAAATTGTCACAGCATCAGAATGGCTGAGAACCTGAAGAATAAGCATGTGTGTGTGTGTCATGGAACAGTAGCTGTTTACACAGAGGAAAGGGTGGTGAGAAACCAAGAGTTGTTCAGTCCTTGAAGTGGTATGCCTTAATAATGTCAGTCTATGGCAGGAAGCTTGGAGGATTCCAGGAGAGGCACTCATTTTCATTCCACACTGGAAGAGCAATGAGGCTGGGTTGCAATGACACAGGTTGATGACAACCCCAACAACAAGGGACAGAACTGATGCATCCATCAGCAAGAAGTAAATGCTTTTGTGATACTGCTTTTCTCACAGTGTAGAGAGTTGGTCTACTGCTGTGATGTATGTAAATCCTAAATATTGCAACCCAAAACCTGCTTGCTCTAAGAGGAGAAAAACCTCACTTATAGCAGAGACTACAAGAGAGAAGGAAGGAAAAAGTTGCCATGGGGTAGATGGATACTGAGCACATGGCCTTGAAAGCTTGCCTGTTGGAGTAGGAGAGGCCCATGTGGAACATGGCATGGAATATCTTGGGATTTTTGAAAGGAAAGTAGCCAAAATAGTATAGAGAGATGATATCTGTCGAGCTCTAGTGCTTTAAAGCTTATTATAAATATGTTTTGTATCTTTTATTTGGGAACTATATGGTCTAAATGGGGTAAGAAAGCCCCAAATTATATTTATTGTAACAGCTCAGATAATTTAAATATGGACTACATTCAGAGGTTCTGTCCACTCTAGAGAGACTTGAATCTGGAAATCCTCTCACTGACCAATAAAGATACATATCTTAGTTTGTCCCAGATCCAATCTAATTAACAACAAGTTTAGCAATTGTGCCTACCAAAGCTCTCTAGCTGTCTTTATTAAATATCCAATATTCTTAATATGTATATACTCAGTTATACCAAACAATGGTCACTCCACTCCTCAGGAAAACACTGAAGAGAACTGGACATTTTACTTCTAATTAATTTTAAAATATGGATAATAGCTCTTCATATTTATTTCAGATGCTAATAATGTTAGGCTCATCTTCCACTTTATACATGAAAATGATCAGTACTTTTCTCAAGCCTACTGATTCAGAAATCATGGGAGGGTCACTTAAAAAAGAAAACAAATAAGGATATTTCTTAGAGCTTACGTTTGAAAGCCATACCCACCCACCCACAAAAAAAAAAAATGGCTTTAATGCAATCTAGAAAAGAAAAAAAAAACTGAATTAAGGCTCAGGGTTTATAAACAAGAGATGTGTTTATGCGTCACTTATTATTTTAACACCTATGCATAATATTCAGAATCATTTCAAAACACCATGCTATTTATAAGATTGTGGGGGAGAGCTGTAATCACAGCACTGGCTAAATAAGGGTTTAACCATCTAATGAGAGAGACAGAAATTAAGACAAATGATACCCAAAAGTAAATGAAGGGGAAGAGAGGAAGGAATTTTGCCAAGTGTGTGATGAATGTAGGAGTTACGCTCGGGGTTTCAAAGTGTAGTATTACAAGTCAGATGGATGTCAGCTTTGCTTTGTGTTTCAGCAACCTCAAGCATGAGCAGCGATGGCTCAGTGAGGACACCACAGCAGAGATCTTCCTTCCTTACAGAAAGTCTCCATTATTACAATGGCCTTCCAGAGTTTCTAAGAGAACTGACCTATGGGTGGGACTATTAACCCCTTTCCCGTAGACTGCACTGACTCAGGAAGCCCACTATGCATACAAATGCCCTTCCTTGGTTCCTCTTGAGATAATGGTTTTCTTGTTTAAATGGTGGTGTGTGACCTAGTGGAAGAGAATGGGGAGCAATGAAACCCACAAGAGAACAGGAAGTGTGAAAGATTTTTTTTAATAAAAATCAGATTCAGAAGCAAATAAAAAACAACAGCAAAAGCAAACAAACAGCCACACACAACAAACAAACAAACAAACAAACAAACAAACAAACAAACATGTACTCTTTTATGCCAGGTAATACATCTGGCTTTTTGTGTGTGTCTTCCATGCAGATTCACAGGAGGGACTCTTGGTTTAATGGACTGCTATCATATTTGAAAATTCTTCATGCTTCTGAACCAGGTACTTTACATTTTCCTTTTGTTTTGCAACCATGGTTTTGTAACCTATCGCTTAATCGACTGCTGGGCAGTGCTGTTGCGCTACGACGGTACCCATGGATTGAAAGGGTCCCTTCACAGGTGAACGTTTGAAGAGTAATCAATGTTGACATTTAACAGACAAACACATTGATAGACCTGTTAGTCATCAGTAAACAAGAGCAATAAAGTGGACTTGACTACTACTATGTGGAATCCAGGCTTCAGCAGCAAGTTTTAGTGTGAAAAGGCTGAACAAGGCCTATGTGAAATTTTCGTTCTTTATATCTTGAACAGTTCTACGAGACAAAGATATTGCTTAGGGCTGGGTAGAGCAGTGATAATCAATAGATTACCGAATTACCAATTTCATACAACTTAGACCCTCGTGGAGCAATTATTATATTATAACCCATTGAGATAAGTGAGGTGCAAGCTGGAACTTGGTTCTAAGGCAACTTTTAAAAGATCTGGGTTGAATGTGAACAAAGATGATCTGAATGGATATGAAGGATGGAAGACATTTTCTGAATAAAATGAGTCATGGAGAGATAGCACAACCAAGTTGGAATGACATTTGCTCCAGGACTGTATAATAAAACAAATTTGTTTGCTGCCTGGCAACACCTACTTACCACCTAAGACATAATTGGCTAAGGTGCTACAATACAGGAATGATCATAACCACTGTAATCAGAAAGCCAGCTTATCAGACATACTTGAAATACTAAGACTATCTTATTCAGATTGTATGGTACTGGAATAAACACAGACCCCACTAATACAATAAGCCAAATGGTCACCTTTATTCTCCTTACAAAAGCATGTTAGATGTCAGATTCTCAACTACTCTGCACAAGAAAAATAAACAGATAGATAAATAGATGATTGATAGATACATAGATACAAAGATAGATATTTAGATAGACACATAGATAGGTAGAAAGATAGATAGATGATAGACAGATACATAGATAGATACATAGATCTATAGACAAACAGATACATAGGCCATCACTGGAAAGAGAGGCCCATTGGACACGCAAACTTTATATGCCCCAGTACAGGGGAACGCCAGGGCCAAAAAGTGGGAATGGGTGGGTAGGGGAGTGGGGGGGGGGTATGGGGGACCTTTGAGATAGCATTGGAAATGCAATTGAGGAAAATACGTAAAAAAAAAAAAATGTGATCCAGAAAAAAAAAAAAAAAAAACACTTAACAATTCATTACTTCTTTGGTATCAGATCATATTTTTGGAGAGCCATAGAAATAAAGACATTGAATAAATACACTTACATAGTAAACTATGCCAATGTTTGTTTAATATTAATATAGAGATTTATTTTTAATCCTTATATTGAAAATTTGACACTCAACAATTCCTTTAATGGAAAAAATTAAAACAATACGAACCAACATACAATTAACACCACATATAATTACTCTCCAAGTTAGAAGAGCCTTATTTTTAGATACAAATTTGTATTTTATAGTTTTCTTCAGTGAACTGATGCAATAACTATTCACTATATTCAAGATCTCAAACTAAATATAGATGCTTAATAGTCAACATTTTTCATCCTGTGACTTAATTAAAGCAAAAAGATTACAAGACGCTGAAATAAAGAAATGCACATCAAATGCAAAATGTACGTGATTTGTGGAAATCATTATCAGTATATTTACTGCCTAGTTAAAAATATTAAATTAACATAGAAATCAAAACTAATCAAACTGAAAGAAGTGATCATTTATGGATACACTAAGTTATTTTATAGATACTCCTTCCATAGTGAGATAGGTTCCAGTTTGCTTATTCATCATTGTATGTTTGCAGTTGGTCATTACTCTCATAAAGCAACATTTTCATCCTTCAAAATAAAAAGAATATGACCAGGGTGAAGAACCATGTCAGAAGTAAGATCTCTTGCTGCTTTTAGGAAGGACACAATTTGATTTCCCAGTGTCTCTGAGATGATCCTTAGCCACCTGTCAAGCTCTGGGGAATTCAATACTCTCTTCTGACTTCTGTGTGCACCTGCATTCATTTCATGGGCATGTATTTGCACACAGACACACAGGCATACACTTACATACCTAGTTCACTATTCTTAATTTTTTTTGTTTTGTTTTGTTTTTCGAGACAGGGTTTCTCTGTGTAGCCCTGGCTGTCCTGGAACTCACTTTGTAGACCAGGCTGGCCTCGAACTCAGAAATCCGCCTGCCTCTGCCTCCCGAGTGCTGGGATTAAAGGCGTGCGCCACCACGCCCGGCTCACTATTCTTAATTAAGCAAACATGGTATACCCAGTGTTTATAAAAAATTAGATAATATCTTTAACTCAATTAGTGGGGACAAGCAGAATACCAAAGAGAATAAATTAAGATCTCTATGGGCATTGTAGCACAGGCCTTTAATCCCAGCACCCAGAGGCAGTCAAGCAGATCTCTAAGAGTTCAAGTCCAGCCTTATCTACAGAGTTCCAGAACAGCCAGGGCTGATGCACAGGGAAACCCTGTCTCTACTCTCCCCAACCTCCAACATACACACAGTCTCTCCCTGTCTTTAATTTCCAATGATGCAATGTTAATATTTAAGTTAGGTGTATACTTTTGATATTCAGGTAACTTTACCCTCTAAAGTCGGTACTCACCATACTACTCTAACTTCCCTTAGCACTTTGCTATTTGATCTGTGTTTCCCCTTATTCCGTCATCCTTCCTAAGTGTTTACTATCTACTAGCCATTTCTGAGGAGTTTGTGTTCACTTTTGTAAGTTTATTTAAATGTTTTCATTATTACTTCTTTACATCTTGCACTTGGATTTGAAGCAGAAGGTGAAGAAAGAGAAAATTTAAATTTTAGAGGAGGAATGGGGACTCTTGAGGACAGTAGGAAAACTTTAAGCTTGAATGAAGCTCCAGGATGGTGAGCACATAATTTCTCCTCATCAGTAGAAGCTTCTGGCCCTGGTTTGGTATTGCCAGTTAACTACTATGGTTGTTGCTTCCTTTCAGAAGACATTGCGACTATACTACCAAAGTAGGATGTTAGGGTTCACCTAGCATTTGGGCATTCGACACAGTATCTTATGGGCCATTATTTCCTTCTACCAGCAATGATAGATATCACTTCAGGATAAAAAGATCCAAAAGATATTCAAAGCAAATGGACCTAAGGAGCAAGCTAGTATAGCCATTTTAATATCTAACAGACTTCAAATAAAAAATAATTAGAAGAATCAAAGAAGGGTACCATATACTGCTCAAAGGAAAAAATCCAACAGGAGGACATTTCAATTCTTAATATCTATGCACAGTAGCACTTAAGTTTGACAAAAACACCACAACAGGTTAAATCACATAAAGGCCCTCACACACTGATAGTGGGTGATTTTAAGAGACGACTCTTGGTAATAGAAAGGTCGCAAAGACAAAAACTAAATGAATGCTGGAATGAACTGCCTTTATCAGACAATGGATCTAACAGATATTTACAGAACATTTCATCTAAACATAAGAAATGGATAATTTTTCTCAATAACTAACACTTACCAAAATTAAATCAAGATCACATAATATAGTGAAATGAAAGCATACTCTTTTCTTAGCACCTCATGAAACTGTCTCCAGAAGTGACCACACAATTGGGCACACACAAAAAAGTGTCTCAACAGATACAAAAATACTGACATGTAACCTTGCATCCTATCTGGCTGAATATCAATAACAACAAAAACAACAGAATGGTTACAGACTCCTGTAAACCAAATAGTTTATTAAAGAATCAAATATGTGTCAAGATAGATATTAGAAATGAATAATATACTTTCTAGAATTGAATTTAAAGGAAGAAATTACACAAAAATGAGTGAGTAAAAGGTAAGAAATAATCACACTCAGGGCTTAAATCAACAAAATAGGATCAATAACAACCAAATAAATGAATAAATAAATAAATCCAATAAAACAATAAGATCCACAAACCCTAATGAAAACTAAGACACAACAATAGACACTGAGGAAATCATGAGGATCAAAAGGATATAATTTAAAGATCTGTACTCAACAAATTAGAAAATCTAAAAGAAATGGACAATTTTCTAAATACCTAACAGGTACCAAAATTAAATTAAGATTAAAAAAAAAGCATTCAAAAGACCTATAATTCAGTGAAATGAAACCAGTTATTAAAAATCTACCAACCAAAAATGCTAGGGCCATATGGTTTTAGTGTAGAATTCTGCATGGTTTTCAAAGAAGATTTGATATCAATACTCCTTAAATTGATCCACACAACATAAACAGAAGAAACACTAGGATATCACTCAACTAGTTTTTCAAGGCCACAGTTACCCTGATACTCAAACCTCATAAAGATCAACCAAAAGGAATTTCATACCAGTTTCCCTCATGAATATAAATACAAAATTTCTTAATAAAATACTTAGAAACTAAACCAGAAAATACATCAAAAAGATCATCCACCATTTTAAAGTTGACTCCATCCTAGACATGCAAGGATGGTTCAACATACATAAATCAATAAATGTAACCCACCATATAAACAAATTTAAAGACCAAAAACACATTTTCAATTCATTAGATACAGAAAAAGCATCTGACAAAATCTAACACCCTTTTACAATAATAGTCCTGGAGATATTATGGATCCAAAAGAAACACCTGAACATATTAAGACACTTTACGGCAAGCTCATAGCCAACATCAAGCTAAACAGAGAATAACTCAAATCAATTCAACTAAAAGTAGGAGCATGACAAGATTGTCCACTCTTCCATACCTTCAGTATACCTGACTTCTTTGCTAGAGTAATATTACAACTGAAGGAGAGTTGTAATATTACTGAAGGAAGAAAAGTATCTCTATTAGCGGGTAATAGGATAGTATACCTAAGTGACCCTAAAAATTCTACCAGGGAACTCGTACAGCTGGTAAACACTTTCAACCAAGTAGTGTAATCCAAAATAAATTCACAACAATTAGTAGGTCCTCTATAAATTAGGGACCAGTGAATTGGGGAAGAGATTGGTGAAATAATACCTTTCATAACCTGGGGTATCTTTAACCACACAAGAGAAAGACATGTAAATAAGATTTTAAAACTTTGAGAAAAGGAATTGAGAAGATTTAGAAGATGAAAACATCTCCCACATGCATGGATCAGTAAGATTAACATAGTAAAATGGTTCACCCTACCAAAAAATCACTCTAAGGATTCAGTGAAATCTCTATCTAAATGGAACACAATTTTTCATAGGTCTTAAAAAGGACAATATTATGTTACATAGGAAACACAACATAGAATAGCTAAAAAAAAAGTCTTGAATAAACAAGCAAATAACAGCAAAGGAAACAAAAACACTGTGAGAGAATTTATCATCACTGATTTCAGATTGTACTACAAAGCTATAGTAATGAAACCAGCATTATAAAATAGATATATAAATGTCCAAGATTGGTGGTTGCATTCAGAAGAATGCAAATAGGGTTAGGGTTGTCACCCTGTTCAAAACACAACTCCAAATGGATCAAAGACTTCAACATAAAACCATATAAATTAAATCTGATAGAAGAAAGAAGTCAATAATCTACTGAAACTAATAAATCTAATGACAACATGATCTCTTACTTGCTACATATCTAGCAAAATTCAGTGAGAAAATATTTCTTATTAGTTTGATGAATTACCTATATTATTATTCTATATGTATACATGCTATTCACATACAGGTCTTAAATTCTTGAGGATTTTTTTTATTTTTGGTTTTGATTTTTACTTAATGTCCCAGATTTCCTGCATGTTTTTTTTCTGGTGGGTTGTTTGCTTGTTTGTTTTGTTTTTTGTTTGTTTGTTTGTTTTTGTTGTTTTGGGGGGGGATTATGTTTGGATTTAAAAATTTCTTTTACTGGGATGTCTATTTCTTCTATTATACATTCTAAGCCTGATATTATTTCTTCCACCTCTTGTATTCTGTTAGTGAAGCTTGCCTCTGTAGTTCTTGTTCAAAGAACTTGTTGTTCCCATTTTTCATTTCTGGAATTCTCTTGGATTGTGTTTTTGTTTGTTTTTTGTTTTGATTTTTGATTTGTTTTGTTGTTGCTTTTTCCATTTCCATTTTTAGCTTTTGAACAGTTATATTCATTTTGTTACTTTTGTTTTCCTGGAATTTTCTTAGGGGATTTGTTAATTTCCTCTTTACGAACCCCTATCATCTTCATACAGGCAGTTTTAAGTTCTTGTGTTTCAGCTATATTGGGATATTCACGGCCTGCTGAGGTAGAATAGCTGGCCTATAGTGAAGACATACTGCCCTGGTTGGTATTGATTGTGTTTTTACTCTGGCATCTAGACATCTGGGATATGATTGAATAAAGGACTATGGGATCGTTTCTAGATTTATCTTCATTGGGGGGTATTTTTCCCTTTGTTTTCTGTTTCCTATCTTTGTGGAGAGTGTTATGCCTCTATGTTGTATGATGGCAAATTTGTTTAGAGCTGATAGCTGAGTCAACTTGGGTTCTAGGCAAAATGTGTTTCTGGTTATTGGTTGCTGACACTAAAAAATTGGTAAACTAGGCCTCTGAGTTGGTCCACAAAAGCAGGGAGAGCAGAGTGTTCAACAAGGATATATTTATTAGGCCACGTTGGAATGGGGAAGACAGTAAGTGAGATTATCACAAAGGGTCTGCTGTGTTTCTGGGAATGAGACTGGGAGAGGGTTGGACCTTGAGGGGGAAAAGGGGGACTTTTTATATTTGTGACAACACTTAATTGGAATTAGTTTATAGGGTCAGAGGTTCAGGCCATTATCATCAAGGTGGGAAGCCTGGTGGGGTCTGGGCACTGGAGAAGGAGCTGAAGTGTTCTACATTTCTCTACAGAAAAGTCTACCTTCTTCTTGGAAGGAATGATCTATAAGTTATCTGACAGTACCTGCTGGAATTGGAATGTGGGTTAAAGCAACAAGTAGGTGGAGAGAGGCCTTGAGATCTACAAGAGATGGGAGCAGGTCGGGGCAGGAAACATTGCCATTGGTGTTCTGCAGAGTTAGGGATGCAATTAGGAATTGGATTTGGAGGGGAGGAAGGGGTGATGAAGGTCTTCATTATGCATTACCTGTTTTACTGGCCCTGCTCAGATGGTGAATGCCTGCTGGTTTTGGAACCTGTAGTACTGGGATGAGGAGTAGAAAGAAAAGTTTGGAGGACATCTTTGTAATCCATTGGGGATAGGGTCAGAGAAGAAAGGAAAACCACAGCAGGTTCAATGCTAGAGAGCTTATGATGAGACACTGTTATTGAAGCTGAGGGAGAAGAAGAAACGTTTTAGATCCCATAGCAGTCTGTTTGTTTCCCTGACTTTATTGGCTCTGTGGTTAACTGGGGTGTCTGCTGGGTTTTGGGGCTAGGAAAAAGCAATGAGTTCAGGTTTGGGAGAGAGAAGGAAGGAGAAAATCCGTGGGATCCACAAGAGATAGCAGGACAGGGAAAGCTGCCACATACATTCTGCTGCAGAGCTTGGGATAAGATCTTGGGATTGAATCTCGGGGAACAGAGCTTCACTCCTCTATGCCCTTTGCATTAGTTCTTCCTGTCTTGGTTAGGGTTTTATTACTGTAAGGGGCAACATCGCCAGTGCAACTCTTATATTTAATTGGGGCAGGCTCAGAGGTTCAGCATTATCGTCAAGGTGTGGAGCATGGCAGGGTCCAGGAACTGGAGAAGGAGTCCAGAGTTCTATATCTTTCTCTGAAGGGAACCAGAAGATGACAAACATCCGCAGGCACCTAGTAGGAGGGCCTTAAAGCACACTCCACAGTGACACACTTTCTCTAACAAGGCCACACCTACTCCAACAAGGTCATACCCTCTAATACAGCCGATCCCTGGACCAAGCATATTTAAACCACCACACCTACTATCAAACTCTTCCCCTGCCTGAGTTCCAGTACTGACTTCCTTTGATGATGAGCTGTCATGTGAAAGGAAAAAACCAAAAAAAGCCAAATTACTTCTATATGTTCCATCATTAGCAATAGAAACAAAACACTAGTTAAAAGACTCAGCTATAGTGATTTCCAGTTCCATGTAGTTTGTCATGAATAGCAAGTTTTAAACTTTTTAAGTGGCTGGACTTGACACCCTGTTTTCTTTTATTCATCCATCAGCTAATAAGCAGTTATTTTCACTTGTGTCTATTGCAAAGGATATTAAAATAAGATGGGAGTTCAAATGTCTCAATGACATAATGGGTTTATGTCCTTCGGTATGCATTTGGAATACTATTCTTGGATTAAACAGAAAGTCTACTTTTAAAATGTTTGAAAAACCACTTATGCTATTCTCACTCCTGTCATACTAATCACTTCAAAGTTTCAGAACTCTTTGTATATTGTGAACATTAAATCCTTCACAGAAGCATAGTGAGAAAGTATTTTCTTCCTTAATATAGACCACTTTCACATTCTAAAGGTTGTGTTTGTTATATAGTTTTAACATTTTTACTATTGATTTGTATATTTGTCTTCCCTACCTGTGTTATTCAGGGCTGTTTGTTTGTTTGTTGTTTTACTCAAACATCCTTGCTGATTCTAATACCCTGAGCTGTTTCACCCATTTTTACTACTTCTAAAAGTTTTGTAGCTTCAGGTATCAGATTGCATTCTTTTATTCCAATGGAGTTTTAAAATTTTATATTTAATTTTATGTTTATGTGCACCTATTCCTGTATGAGTTGATGTGTACCACTTTCATGGAGGTTCCTGGGAAGGGCAGAAGTTCTGGATGCCATGGAACTTGAGTAAGAGGAAGATATGAGATGTTTGATGTGGTCTCTGAGAACCAAATCTTTGTCGTCTGCAAGAACAGTAAACACTTTTAACTAATACTAATTCTCCTATATCTCCTTACATCAGTGTTTCTTATCCTTTCTAATGTTGTGGCCTTTTAAAATTATTCCTTATGTTGTGATGACCGCCAATCATAAAATTATTTCATTGATACTCTATAAGTTAAATGTTGCTACTGTTATAAATCATAATGTAAATCTCTATGGTTTTGATAGTCTTAGGTGATCTCTGTGAAAGAGTCACTCAATGCTCAAAGGCATTGTGACCCACAAGTTGAGACCAATGATCTTACACAATTGAGTTTTATAACTGCTGATAGACTTAAATCTAACCATCTTTTAGTGTAGACACTCAATGAGCACTATACCACCTTTCATTCTAACTTTCATTCTTTCCTTCCTTCATTCCTGTTTTGCTGATGTTTTTTTATTGACCTATAATAAAGTTCATGGATTCTACTTCTAGATTTTTCTGCTATATTGTTCAGCATATCACAAGAATTCTTCATTTCTTTACACTTTTTATAATTTCTATGTTCTACTTTTCTTATGCCTTCATGCCAGTCTTTCTTTTGATACCTGACATCTATTCCATTATACATTTTATATGCTTATATTATAAGCCCTCACAAATTAATTATAGTAGCATTACATTTTCTAGTCTCTCCAATGTCAATCTAATATTTAAATTTCAGAGGAACTTTTTCATTCTGGGATACATCTCTTTACTCTTTAAATATGTCACTTATACCACAAGTCAGTATTAGTATGCTATATCCTTGCCCTGAAAGTCATTATGCCACTACCCAAAGAAATGCTTCTCCCTTGAAAGGGTTTATTGCTTTAATTAGTTCAGGTTTTATTCTTTCCTTGAGTTACTTTAGGTTTAAATGATCATTATTATGATAAATATTATTCAGAAAACAGGAATTGATGCATAATTGTGGAGACATACATTCCAAATTTTCCATAGGATCTGGAACCAGGGAATTTATAGTTTGAGAAACATTTCCAATCTAAAGATTCACAAAATGGTGACCTAATGTTTTTTGTTTGTTTGTTTTTGTTTTGTTTGTTTGTGTGTGGGGGAAATGTTGACTTGTTCTGAACTTTACTTTGCTAATATATACAAAGGGGTATATCCTCTTTCCTCCATGACTTGTATCCACCAGAAAAGAAAGGACAGCACATGGTGGGCAGGGCCCTGGAAGGGGACTAGGGGACTAGGAGCTTGTCCATGAGAATAAGTATAAATATAGTTGTCCTTTAGACAATGCATAGGGCACACTAGCCTCACCTGCAATGCTTCCTATCTAGCAAGATTAGTGCTGGTATTTCATCCCTTGGGAATCTTTATCAAGTCCAGCCCCCTCCCTCTGCACTGCCTTGCTCTGGATGGACAGTCTGTCTAAGCTAATGGTCTTTAAGTCATAAGTCATTCAGGTGGAAATTCCACCTTTGACTGAAGAATATTTTGTCTTTCAATTGAATGGAACAACCTCACACTAATTATGGAGGGTAATCTCTTTACTCAAAGTTAAGTAATTTAAATTTTAGCATTATCATAAAACATGGACCATCTATTGATTGCCATATCCAGGGATCCATCCCATAATCAGCTTCCAAACGCTGACACCATTGTATACACTAACAAGATTTTGCTGTAAGGACCCAGATATAGCTGTCTCTTGTGAGACTATGCCGGGGCCTAGCAAACAGAGAAGTGGATGCTCACAGTCAGCTATTGGATGGGTCACACGGCCCCCAATGGAGGAGCTAGAGAAAGTACCCAAGGAGCCAAGGGGAACTGCAACCCTATATGTGAAACAACAATATGAACTAACCAGTACCCCGGAGCTCTTGTCTTTAGCTGCATATGTATCAAAAGATGGCCTAGTCAGCCATCACTGGAAAGAGAGGCCCTTTGGACTTGCAAACTTTATATGCCCCAGTACAGGGGAACGCCAGGGCCAAAAAGGGGGAGTGGGTGGGTAGGGGATTGGGGAGGGGTGGGTATGGGGGACTTTTGGGATAGCATTGGAAATGTAAACAAGGAAAATACCTAATAAAAAAAAAGAAAAAAAAAAAAACATTCTCCAATTTGAAAGGCTAGGTATCACACATTTTTACAGTGCCACACAATGCTGTGATACATAAAACATGGTAATCAGAACAGATGAGCTTATTAAATATTATTATTATTATTATTATTATCATCATCATTATTAATTTTTACATCTTGACTGAAGTTTTTCCTCCCCCCATTTTTTTCTCCTAGTCCCTTCCCCCACACCTCGCTCCTCTGAACCTTGCCATTCACTTCTCTTCCATTTGTTTTTAGAAAAGGGCAGGCCTGCCATGACTATCTACCAGTTATGGTATGTCACAATGCAGTAAGACTAGTCACCTACTCCCCTCTTAAGGCTGGATGAGACAACAGTAGAAGGAAATGGTCCCAAAAGCAGGCAACAGAGTCAGAGTGAGTCCTGTCTCCCAAGAAAACTAAGCTATACAACTGCAACCTATATGCAGAGGGCCTAGGTCACTCCCATGAAGGCACCCTGGTTGAAGGTTCAGTCTCTGTGAGCTCCTATGAACCCAGGTTAGGTGATTATGTGGGGTTTCTTGTGGTATCTTTGATCCCTCTGAAGGACTGGGACAGCAATCCAGACACAAAAGATTCAACCTACATTTTTTCCTTCCTACAAGACATGCTGGGGTAAAGGTGATAAAGAAATTATTGGAGGAGCCAGCCAATGACTGGTCCAGCTTGAAGCCCATTTTATATTTCAAACTACCACTTATTTAGGAGTTGTTCACTGCTTACTCTCATTCAAACTTCATCTCGACTTCCATTTTTATTATCTATGTTTCTCTTGACTTATTTTCTGATATTTTAATGCAATTGATTTTCACAGTATATGGGATAGTATAATAAATGTGTTGCAGAAACTCTGAACTCTTACTTTAAACAGAAACATATTTACTTATGATCTAGGGTGAAACTGAATTGTTAGATGTTATATTAAATATACTGAAAATATGTTTTTCTTGTTTTAGATAGACTTGTTGTTTTCTCCATGTAGCCATGATTCTGGTGTGAAGTTATTCAGGGATTTAATGATGATTTGAAATATTTATGAAGACCTTCTAATGTCAAGAGGTTCTATATTCTGTTTCTTCTACAGTCCAGTATAGCTTCTTTTGAGTACCTTTTGTTAATTTCTAGATTCTTTAAGTCTCCTTTTACTACTGCATCTCAGAGTGAATTTAAAAAATTATTTTCATGCAGGTTATAAAGTCGTCCTCTATGGGTGACTTCATTTTTCTTAGGACTTACATCTTCAATTACCAGTCCCTCTGATAGTTTAGGACTCTATTTTATTTAATGCTAAATTCTTAAAACAGTGTCTCTCTTCTTGATTTCTGGCCAACTTCTGGCTCATCTTCTGGAGATTTCAATCAGATTAAAACATTACATGAATGAATTTCACCTAAAATGTTCCTTGCCTCCCCTAAGGTTATATTCATTCAAATTTATAGTTAATGTTCTTTTCCTTCAACTGCTGTCCTTACAATGCTTTTTAGTGTCTTGTTTCAAATACTTAAGTTTAATTGATTTTTTTACATCCTTGAGGTCATATTTTATACAAAGGTCACAATTTCTCTTTAGAAGTTATTTTCTGACAATGGACTATGTAGCTATCATCAAAACAAAATTACCTATTAACATTATAGTGAACAATCTAATCAATATTTAAGTAGCATAATCAATAGGAATTATTATAATATTTGTCCTAAATTTCATACTGAACTTTGAAAATGAATTATTCAATATTCCCTATATTACACATGGAGGAATATGGAATGTTTAACAAATCCATATTAAGATGATAAGGTTTGCATCTGTAATATCCTTGTTTTGAATGTTTTGTCTCCAGCACTTTTTGAAGAATGTAGAAGTGGATTACTGGTGTAGTGGTTTTGAAGGTACTACTCACTCACAGTTCTTGCTGAAACTTCTGTTTCCTAGAGAGACTTTCTTTCATATGATTCCCCTATTGTGACCCTCACCTCTGGTTTGTCTCCTTAAACATGAACTCCAAGTCAAATAAAACATTCTTCCTTTGTATTAATCATTCATCCATAGAATTAAAAACTATTAGAGGAAATTCTTACCAGGGAGGTCATTTTATTTTCTTAGGCCCTTGAAAATGGTTTGTTGGAAAAATTTGGAAGATTGGGTAGACAGGATAGAGAAACCCTAAAATGCCAGAAGTTTCTAAGTTAAATTTAGTAGGCACTTAGATGACATGAAAGTTGACAGAAAAGTAAATTTATAATAAAGATAAAAGCAAAAAGAAAAAATGACTGTTTGCATGAGATTTTAAGCCTGAACAATGACTCTGTTACAAAAATTAGAGACAATTCTGTTAAATTCTTGCAAATAATCCATCTAGATGTTGCCTTATGCTTTAACATAAGCACCCTAAAGATATGGAGTAATTAAAAGGAAACATCAGGTTTAATGAATAGGGGAAACATCAAAACAGCATAGCAAACAGGCTGTACCATAATTGTTGCTTATTGATTTTTGCTAAGTTTACAAGAGAAGGTTGCAATAGAATGGGCTTACGTGAGTGTAAGCAATGCTTGGCTTACTTACTAGGGTTGGATTTACTGAGGGTGAGATATACTGGGAGGCCAATAGTGGACATTTTGAGAATGAAGTCTCAGCCTCAGGGTATGTTTTCAATTGTGATCCCAGAAGTTTGAGGCGTTTATCAAAGAAGGACAGGCAACAAAATCAGACAACCCATGAAAGAGGCTTGACTTATTAAGGGTTTCTGTTCCTGCACAAACATCATGACCAAGAAGCAAGTTGGGGAGGAAAGGGTTTATTCAGCTTACATGTTCCACATTGCTGTGTATCACCAAAGGAAGTCATGACTGGAACTCAAGCAGGTCAAGGAGCAGGAGATGATGCAGAGGCCATGGAGGAATGTTAGTCACTGGCTTGCTTCCCCTTGTTTGCTCAGCTTGTTATCTTATAGAGCCCAAGAGTACCAGCCCAGGGATGGCACCACCCACAGTGGGCCCGCCCCAACTTTGATCACCAACCGAGAAAATGTCCCATAGCTGGATCTCGTGGAGGTAGTTCTCCCAACTGAAGCTCCTTTCTCTGAGATAACTCCAGCCTGTGTCAAGTTGTCACATAAAAGCATCCAGTACAAGGCTATTGGAATGGAAATGACAAGATCTTAAAAACATATCTGCCAATTGTTCCTATGGTAACAGCGAACTTCCCAATGTCAAACCCAGGGCCACATAATTGAATGCCGACTTAGATGATCTTGATTTTGTATCTTTACTTGTAATTTTCCTGTTCCTCCATTTTGGGGTCTGTACCATCGTGGATTGATGGCTGTTTAGATTTTACTGGGACTTAAAATTAGGAAATACTTTATCCAACTCTCATTAGAGACTTTAGAATTTTTAACTGTGTGATAGATAACCTGAGACTGACAAGGCTGGAATGAATAAATCAGCATGTGAGATGGCCACAAGCTTGTGGAAAAGTAGAGGAGGATTTGTGGCTTTAAGACAGCATGGTGAGCAAATTCTTTGATTCTTGATTCAGTAATTTATGGCACCATTTTGAAGGCTATGGAAATTTCAGGCTGTGGGGGCTGATTGACAGAAGTAGGTAACTGGAAGAAGGGGACCTTTGAAAGTTGCTTTTATTTCTGCACTTTGAAAAGTGTCTACTCCATACTCCTGTCTCAGTGGATAGAGATGTCGAAATTTGTCTTTTTGTTCATGATCAACAGTGTCTCTTGGAAACCAAAATAAATCTTCCTTGATTGTTTCTGCCAATATTTTGTTTCAGCAACAAGAAAGGTAATTAATTTAGAAGGCCTTATATGTCTCTCAATTTTCACCATTCAAAATTGCAGAAATAATGTGTTCTAAGCTATCCTTCTTTTATTAAAAATTAACTAATTTTTTTACACTCCATATTTTATTCCTTGCCCCGTCCACCCTCCTACAGTTCCACATCTCATACCTCCTTCCCAACCCCCTGTCTCCATGTGGATGTCCCCACCCTCCACCCCACCTGACTGACCTCTTAGCTCCCTGGGGCCTCCAGTCTCTTGAGGGTTAGGTGCATCATTTCTGAATGAACACAAACACGGAAGTCCTCTTCTGTATGTGTGTTGGGGGTCTCATATCAGCTGGTGTATGCTGCCTGTTTGGTGGTCCAGTGTTTGAGAGATCTCAGGGGTCCAGATTAATTGAGACTGATGGCCCTTTATCGTTCTATTTTTAAAGTTCTATTTTAATATACATCTTCAAACTAACAAGTTCCTCAATGACCATTAACACTCACTGATATTTAAAACATGATTTAACACTAGTTTTATTACTGAATATATTTCCTCACTCTTTTGAGTCATGTATATTACTCATGCCACCTTATTGTGAACACACATTTTAAAGAGATTCTCAAAGGTTCCCAGAGTTCACAGTAGAACTGAAAAATCTCAAAATGTATACTCAAAACAGGCCTAATGTTTGTTCCTCTCAGATTGAGAGTTTCCTCTATTTTTTTTTTCAATTTACACTTTCTGAACATGCACTTGAGTAGACTTAGTAGATTGTAAATTTGCTCCACTAATGTTATATTTTGTCTAGAATCAGTGATGGTAATCACTGTAGACATGAACTAGGTTGCAAACTATCACTACTAACCAAGAGGTCAGCTTGTTTTCTTGCTTTTTCCTGGGCACTATGAGTATGAACAACCTCTTTTAGGCTGAATGCTTTTACACCTTGCAATAGTTTTAACAACAGAATGTTAATACCTTTATATATTAATTCTAACTGATATATTTTGATTTTGACTATGATGGTTGCATTGAATATATTAGTAGGAACTCCAATCCCAAATAGCATATACTGCTGTAGCTGAAAAAAAATTCCAATGTGAAAGGCATAAAGATGTGAGAAGCGAATTCTAAAGTTTTCAGATTGATTAGAAAGGATGCTCAGCTTTGTTAAGTTTTGTGCTTTACCTCTACAATCTTGATTTTTTAAAAAAAAACTCTATTTCTTAATCATCGGAAAAGTGAAAATGAAACTAAGAAAAACATTTCCTGGGGGAAAAATAAATCCAGGGTTTTCTATTCTTTTCCAAACTATTATACAACATTTCAAAGTGTAAAAGTTTGTATATCAGTCATTAGATCTTGATCATAAAGAATAAGCAGTGCACTTTATTTAGTCTTGCATACTAAACGAGCCAGTATATCATACGTATTATCCCTAGACACTGACTTTTTCAGCATCTGTAAATGTGTGAAATGCTTTTACAAACAATCTATTACACTCAGCCTATGATATAGATGAGTTGGGAATTCACTTCAAATTTTTCTTACCTCTCTACCATATCTGTATTTTACTGTAGATCTTGTTCCACAATACTCCTTTCCCAATCATTATTAGCCAAACATAAATCTAGTCAAATGTGGATGCCTTTTCTTCCTGTAGTGAAAAGAGTGTAAAATACTTTCATGGCATGCTTGTGATTATTATGATAAAGTAATGAATATACACTTCTTCACATTTGTATATCCTTAGCTTTAAGAATTTTAATCACACCTGAAGATTTTCAAGGATTTGGAACACTTTTAATTGCTGAAAAAAATATATAGTAGACAGCTGATAAAGTTAGGCCAAGTTTTAATATAGACGTGTTAAATATAGCAACCTTACTTTTGATTTTTAGTTATAAAGATTACAAAGGACATTCTTTTTTCACATTTTATTAGATATTTTCTTTATATACATTTCAAATGCTATCCTGAAAGTCCCTTATACCCTTCCCCCGACCTGATCACCTACCCACCCACTCCCGCTTTTTGGCCCTGGCATCCCCTTGTACTGGGGCATATACAGTTTGCACGACCAATTGGCCTCTCTTTCCACTGATGGCCGACTAGGCCATCTTCTGATACATATGCAGCTAGAGACACGAGCTCCAGGGGGTACTGGTTAGTTCATATTGTTGTTCCACCTATAGGGTTGTAGATCCCTCCTCCGGTAGTATTATGTCCAGTTTTCTGAGGAACCTCCAGATTGGTTTCCTGAGTACAAGCTTGTAATCCGCCCAACAATTGAGAAGTGTTCCTCTTTCTCCACATCCTAGCCAGCTTCTGCTGTCACCTGAATTTTTTTATCTTAGCCATTCTGAATGGTGTAAGGTGGAATCACAGGTTTGTTTTGATTTGCATTTCCCTGATGATTAAGGATGCTGAACATTTTTTCAGGTGCTTCTCAGCCACTAGGTATTCCTCAGGTGAGAATTCTTTGTTTAGCTCTGAGCCCCAATTTTTAATGGGGTTATTTGATTTTCTGGTGTCCACCTTCTTGAGTTCTTTATATATATTGGATATTAGTCCCCTGTCTGATTTAGGATAGGTAAAGATCCTTTCCCAATCTGTTGGTGGCCTTTTTGTCTTATTGATAGTGTCTTTTGCCTTACAGAAGCTTTGCAATTTTATGAGGTCCCATTTGTCGATTCTCAATCTTACAGCACAAGCCATTGCTGTTCTATTCAGGAATTTTTCCCCTGTGCCCATCTCTTCGAAGCTTTTTCCCACTTTCTCCTCTATAAGTTTCAGTGTCTCTGGTTTTATGTGGAGTTCCTTAATCCACTTAGATTTGAGCTTAGTACAAGGAGATAGGAATGGATCAATTCACATTCTTCTACAAGATTACAGCCAGTTATGCCAGCAGCATTTGTTGAAAATGCTGTCTCTTATCCACTGGATGGTTTTAGCTCCCTTGTCAAAGATCAAGTGACCATAGGTATGTGGGTTCATTTCTGGGTCTTCAATTCTATTCCATTGGTCTACTTGTCTGTTGCTGTACCACTACCATGCAGTTTTTATCACAATTTCTCTGTAGTACAGCTTTAGGTCAGACATGGTGATTCCACCAGAGGTTCTTTTGCTATCCTAGGTTTTTTGTTATTCCAGATGAATTTGCAGATTGCCTTTTGTAATTCATTGGAGAATTGAGTTGGAATTTTGATGGGGATAGCATTGAATCTGTAGATTGCTTTTGACAAGATAGCCATCTTTACTATATTGATCCTGCAAATTCACGTGCATGGGAGATCTTTCCATCTTCTGAGATCTTCGTTAATTTCTTTCTTCAGAGACTTGAAGTTCTTATCATACAGATCTTTCACTTCCTTAGTTAGAGTCATGCCAAAGTATTTTATATTATTTGTGACTATTTAGAAGGGTGTTGTTTCCCTAATTTCTTTCTCAGCCTTTTTATCCTTTGTGTAGATAAAGGCCATTGACTTGTTTGAGTTAATTTTATATCTAGCTATTTCCCTAAAGCTGTTTATCAGGCTTAGGAGTTCTCTGGTGGAATTTTTAAGGTCACTTATATATACTATCATATCATCTGCAAAAAGTGATATTTTGACTTCTTCCTTTCCAATTTGTATTCAGTTGATCTCCTTTTGTTGTTGAATTGCTCTGGCTAGGACTTTAAGTACAATGTTGAATAGGTATGGAGAAAGTGGGCAGCCTTGTATAGTCCCTAATTTTAGTGGGAATGCTTCCAGCTTCTAACTATTTACTTTGATGTTGCCTGCTGGTTTGCTGTAGATTGCTTTTATCATGTTGAGGTATGGGCCTTGAATTTCTGATCTTTCCTAGACTTTTATCATGAATGGGTGTTGGATTTTATCAAATGCTTTCTCTGCCTCTAACTAGATGATCATGTGGTTTTTGACTTTGAGTTTGTTTATTTAGTGGATTAAGTTCATGGATTTCCGTATATTAAACCATCCCTGCATCCCCGGAATGAAAACTACTTGGTCAGGATGGATGATTGTTTTGATGTGTTCTTTGATTCTGTTAGCAAGAATTTTATTGAGGATTTATTGCATCGATATTCATAAGGGAAATTGGTATGAAGTTCTCCATTTTTGTTGGGTCTTTCTGTGGCTTAGGTATCAGAGTAATTGTGGCTTCATAGAATGAAGTGGGTAGAGTACCTTCTTCTTCTATTTTGTGGAATAGTTTGTGAAGAACTGGAATTATATCTTCTTTGAAGGTCTGATAGAACTCTGCACTAAACCCATCTGGTCCTGATCATTTTTTGTTTGGGAGACTATTAGTGACTGCTTCTGTTTCATTAGGGGACATAGGCCTGTTTAGATCATTAACCTGATCCTGATTTAACTTTGGTACCTGGTATCTGTCTAGAAATTTGTCCAGTTCATCCAGGTCTTCAAGTTTTCTTGAGTATAGCCTTTTGTATAAGGATCTGATGGTGTTTTGGATTTCTTCAGGATGTGTTGTTATGTCTCCCTTTTCATTTCTGATTTTGTTAATTAGGATGCTTTCCCTATGCCATCTAGTGAGTCTGGCTAAGGGTTTATCTATCTTGTTGATTTTCTCAAAGAACCAGCTCCTCCTTTGGTTGATTCTTTGAATAGTTCTTCTTGCTTCCACTTTTTTGATTTTGAACCTGAGTTTGATTAGTTCCAGCTGTCTACTCCTCTTGGGTGAATTTGCTTCCTTTTGTTCTAGAGCTTTTAGGTGTGTTGTAAAGCTGCTAGTGTGTGCTCTCTCTAGTTTCTTTTTGAAGGCACCCAGAGCTATGAATTTTCTTCTTAGAAATGCCTTCATTGTGTACCATAAGTTTGGGTATTTTGTGGCTTCATTTTCATTAAACTCTAAAAAGTCTTTAATTTCTTTCTTTATTTGTTCTTTGACCAAGGTATCATTGAGAAGAGTTTTGTTCAGTTTCCACGTGAATGTTGGCTTTCTATTAATGTTGTTATTGAAGATCAGCCTTAGTCCATGGTGATCTGATAGGATGCATGGGACAATTTCAATATTTTCATATCTGTTGAGGCCTGTTTTTTGACCAATTATATGGTAAATTTTGAAAAGGTACGATGAGGCGCTGAGAAGAAGGCATATCCTTTGTTTTAGGATAAAATGTTCTGTAGATATCTGTTAAATCCATTTTTTTCATAACTTCTGTTAGTTTCACTGGATCCCTGTTTAGTTTTTGTTTCCATGATCTGTCCATTGATGAAAGTGAAAGAGGAATACTCCTCCATTGTTGGTGGGATTGCAAGCTTGTACAACCACTCTGGAAATCAGTTTGGCGGTTCCTCAGAAAATTGGACATAGTACTACCGGAGGATCCAGCAATACCTCTCCTGGGCATATATCCAGAAGATGTCCCAACCGGTAAAAAGGACACATGCTCCACTATGTTCATAGCAGCCCTATTTATAATAGCCAGAAGCTGGAAAGAACCCAGATGTCCCTCAACAGAGGAATGGATACAGAAATTATGGTACATTTACACAATGGAGTACTACTCAGCTATTAAAAAGAATGAATTTATGAAATTCCTAGCCAAATGGATGGACCTGGAGGGCATCATCTTGAGTGAAGTAACACAATCACAAAAGAACTCACACAATATGTATTCACTGATAAGTGGATATTAGCTCAAAACTTAGGATACCCAAGATATGAGATACAATTTGCTAAACGCATGAAACTCAAGAAGAATGAAGACCAAAGTGTGGACACTGTGCCCCTTCTTAGAATTGGGAACAAAACACCCAGGGAAGGAGTTACAGAGACAAAGTTCGTAGCTGTGATGAAAGGATGGACCATTTAGAGACTGCCGTATCCAGGGATCCATCTCATAAGCAGCTTCTAAACGCTGACACCATTGCATACACTAGCAAGATTTTGCTGAAAGGACCCAAATATAGCTGTCTCTTGTGAGACGATGCCGGGGCCTAGCAAACACAGGAGTGGATGTTCACAGTCAGCTATTGGATGTATCACAGGGCTCCCAATGGAGAAGCTAGAGAAAGTACCCAAGGAGCTAAAGGGATCTGCAACCCTATTGTCGGTACAACATGATGTACTAACCAGAACCCCGGAGCTCTTGTCTCTAGCTGCATATGTATCGAAAGATGGTCTAGTCGGACATCAATGGAAAGAGAGGCCCATTGGACTTGCATACTTTATATGCCCCAATATAGGGGAATGCCAGGGCCAAAAGAATGGGAATGGGTGGGTAGGGAAGTGGGGGGCGCTATGGGGGACTTTTGGGATAACATTGGAAATGTAATTGAGGAAAACATGTAATAAAAATATTAAAAATTAAAAAAAAAAGAAAGTGGTGTGTTGAAGTCTCCCACTATTATTGTGTGAGGTACAATGTGTTCTTTGAGCTTTACTAAACTTTCTTTAATAAATGTGGCTGCCCTTGCATTTGGAGCACAGATATTCATAATTGAGAGTTCCTCTTGGAAGAATTTACCTTTGATGAGGATGAAGTGTCCCTCCTTGTCTTTTTTGATAACTTTGGTTTGGAAGTCGATTTTATTTGATATTAGAATGGTTACTCCACCTTGTTTCTTCAGACCATTTGCTTGCAAAATTGTTTTCCAGCCTTTCATTCTGAGGTAGTGTCTGTCTTTTTCCCTGAGATGGGTTTCCTGTAAGCAGCAGAATGTTGGGTCCTGTTTGTGTAGCCTGTTTGTTAGTCTGTCTTTTTATTGGGGAATTGTGTCCATTGATATTAAGAGATATTAAGGAAAAGTAATTGTTGCTTCCTATTATTTTTGTTGTTAGAGTTGGCATTCTGTTCTTGTGGCTGTCTTCTTTTAGGTTTGTTGAAGGATTACTTTCTTGCTTTTTCTAGGGCATGATTTCTGTCCTTTTTTTTTTTTTTTCTCTTATTATGCATTGATGGACTGGATTTGTGGAAAGATAATGTGTGATTTGGTTTTGTTATGGAATACTTTGGTTTCTACATCTATGGTAATTGAAAGTTTGTCTGGGTATAGTAGCCTGGGCTAGCATTTGTGTTCTCTTAGTGTCTGTATAACATCTGTCCAGGATCTTCAGCCTTTCACAGTCTCTGGGGAAAAGTATGGTACAATTCTGATAGGTCTGCCTTTATATGTTACTTGACCTTTCTCCCTTACTGCTTTTAATATTCTATCTTTATTTAGTGCATTTGTTGTTCTGATTATTATTTGTCGGGAGAAATTTCTTTTCTGGTCCAGTCTATTTGGAGTTCTGTAGGCTTCTGGTAAGTTTATGGGCATCTCTTTCTTTAGGTTTGGGAATTTTTCTTCTATGATTTTGTTGAAGTTATTTGCTGACCCTTTAAGTTGAAAATCTTCAATCTCATCTACAGGTTTGGTCTTCTCATTGTATCCTGGATTTCCTGGATGTTTGAGTTAGGATCTTTTTGCCTTTTGCATTTTCTTTAATTGTTGTGCCCATGTTCTGTATGGAATCTTCTGCACCTGAGATTCTCTCTTCTATCTCTTGAATTCTGTTGCTGATGCTGGCATCTATGGTTCCAGATTTTTTCCTAGGGATTCTATCTCCAGCCTTGCCTCACTTTAGGTTTTCTTTATTGTGTCTACTTCCCTTTTTAGGTCTAGTATGTTTTTGTTCATTTCCATCACCTGTTTGGATGTGCTTTCCTGTTTTTCTTTAAGGTCTTCTACCTGTTTGGTTGTGTTTTCCTGTTTTTCTTTAAGGACTTGTAACTCTTTAGCAGTGTTCTCTTGTATTTCTTTAAGTGAGTTATTAAATTCCTTCTTGATGTCCTCTACCATCATCATGAGATATGCTTTTAAATCCGGGTCTAAGTTTTCGGGTGTGTTGTGGTGACCAGGACTGGGTGAGGTGGGAGTGCTCTGTTCTGATGATGGTGAGTGGTTTTGGTTTCTGTTAGTAAGATTCTCACGTTTGACTTTTGCCATCTGGTAATCTCTGGAGTTAGTTGTTATAGTTGTCTCTGGTTAGAGATTGTTCCACCTGTGATTCTGTTAGCCTCTTTCAGCATACTTGGGAGACTAACTCTCTCCTGAATTTCAGTTGTCTGAGCACTCTCTGCAGACAAGCTCTCCTCTTGCAGGGAAGGTGCCCAGATATCTGGCATTCGGACCTGCCTCCTGACAGAACGATGAAGGCCTGAAACAGGGCCTGTCCCAGAAGCTGTTAGCTTCTGTAGTCCACACTCTCACCTGAGCCATCTAGTCTCGGAGTGATCCAGGAACCAAAATGGCTTACCCAGGTGCTGTGGCAAATCCCTCCCTGATGGGGAGGACACCTGTCCTCTGGCAGGGAAGTTGCCCAGATGTCTGGAGCCCGAAATGGGGTCTTCCTCGGAAGCTCTCCTCTAGGCACCTTGGGGGTGTCGTCCTACTCCTTGTCCAGGTGATCCTGTGCTGGCTCTGACCGGAAGGGACTTGTGACCCTGGCCAGGCCAGGTTTTCTGCCTCCCTAATGCTGGTCCCGTGTGATTGTAATGGAACAGATGTTGTGTTCCACTCACCAGTGGTCCTAAGATCATGTGGAGAGTTCTCTAGGGACCTTGGGTTGTCCACCGACTCTGTGCCCAAGGTGCTTCCCTAATGCTGTCTCAGGTTCCATACTATTGGAATCTCATCAAACATTTGACATCATTACATTTAATACTTTATTCCAGGTTGGAAATTTCATTGAAATATTTGTGATAGGCATGCAAATCTAAACCTGTGAATATGTTTTCAGTTCTGTGCTGTACTTTTCCTAGGTATGGCAGGACCAGCAGACACACAGATGATATTCTGGGAGATCCTAAGTGCATCATGTCATTGTTCTCATGAGAAGCTGTCTGGATGTTTTTAATGGCATACAATATGTTCAAGAAGTCCTCTGTGATGACAACATTGTTACAGTTGTCTTGGCAAGGTAGCAAAAGCAACTGATCACATAAGATGCATTGCTAATGATCTTGAAAGAGATATTGTACTTCTCATTGTTTGTATTCACTCAAACATAGAAGCATCAGAAGGGCCGGTGAAAACTCTTTAATTCAAACATTCAGTTAAGAACCTTGCTTCTTTACAGTAGTAAAGAACAAGTAGACTTAAATATAAGTACCACTATTTCCACTAATTGATAGTTGTAGCCTGTGACTCCAGGAGATGTTAATGGCTTTTTTATTAGAGACAAGATTCTAGGTCTTAAACTTAGGTCTGTGTATACAATTTACAATGAGTGACAGAAACATGTAAACCATGTAGTTTAAGCAACCTAAGTATCATTAGTATACTTTTCCAGGGCTGAAAAAGGCTTAGTGAATATGTGCACAGCATCACCAAATCTGGTCACACAATGGCGAGGGTCTGTGTGTTTCAGATATGTGATTGACACTTCACAGAGAGTTACAACTCATTGTTGAACAGTGATGAAGAGAAATAAAAGATCTTTGATTATTTCAGCAAAATATTTTATATTCTAAAGCTTTCTTCAAATTGTGCTAAAGTTTTATTGGAAACAAATTATTTTAAAGTTGTTATTAAGATTAACTCTTTATAATATTGAAACTGTTACTGTGATAACAATATTGAGTAGGCTTTGGTTTTACTAAGAGAACATAATACTCATTAAAATTTTCATGTAATTATATTTAATTCCTAACTCAGGTTGAATTTTTTGAAACTTAAACATAGTCAAAACAATTAAACCAACCAACTAACCAACCAACCATCCAACCAACAAATAAATAAAATCAAGTGTCTTCTATCCTTAAGCTTGAACTAATAATAACATAGACCTTCATTATTGCTGCTATCTTCATTCAATATCACATGTTATACATTTCCAGTGCTAAGATTGGAAGAGGAGAGAGAGAGAGAGAGAGAGAGAGAGAGAGAGAGAGAGAGAGAGAGAGAGAGAGAGAGAATGCTTTGAGCACATTTTCTTGGCAAGGAACAAAAGCAAAGGAATGGAAATAAAAATCCCTCTGTAATTTCCAATTAAAGGTCACTGGCCTCTTTAAGCCTTCAGTTTACTTTGGTTGTTCTTGTGTTTATATTAGTTTTTGTAAAACTATAAAGATTAAGCTAAAAACTCCATACTTTCTTGACTTCTTTATGGACTTATTATTCTGTGCTCTATCCTTGGTTTGATATATAAAGGGATAAACTATTCTTTGGTGAATTGAAACATATACTTGAACTAAAAATAATAATATTATAGTACTATATTTAAAGGAAAATTATGATAGAAGCATATTTCTATAATACACTGACCTATGTACCTTAACCTCTGTTCAGTAAGAACAGCCTAGAGAGCCACACAAATTCTGCATTATGTGTGGAAACTGGCTTCTAGTTATCAAGGTCACAGTAAATCAAAACAAAATGGCTCAGGTCACTGGTTCACTTTCCCTGGTACCCAATATTCCATCCATCATCATGACTTGATCTTTAAATTCAGAAACTGGTCTTTAACAGTTTAATATATGTTCTACATAATATATGTTGTGGATGAATTTTAAAAAATTATCAATAAAAATAATCAAATACCTATTCTACAATACTAATAAGTATCAACTCATGGGTTTCCCTCAAAAGAATATTATCTGCACACAGATTTCGCAAAAATGTAATCCTCCACTTATATTATATACTCCCACATTGGAAGTACCTTAAAGTCTGTAAAAATATTCTTAAGTACATTACATTTTTACAGCATTCACATGAATAAATGGATTATCTAATAATCCAGTTATTTGTAAAGTCCTAACTACTGAAGGAAAGTGTTTTTCTTTTGAGAATCTGAAAAATGCAAACAATAAGTTTTAATAAAATATAAAATAAAAAGTGTCCTTTTCTCCCTTCCAATTTCTCCTCTGGCCTTGTCATTACTTTTCTGCCAGCAAAATTCATGTGCTTGCTCTATTCTTAGACCCTCAGAGACCATTTATTGCTGTCTCTCTCTCTCTCTCTCTCTCTCTCTATATATATATATATATATTATATATATATATATATATATATATATATATATAACCATATACCTTCAGATTAATATTATGAAACAGTCTCTTCTTCCCCCTGCAGCAATCAGTTGTGTATAGCTCCTCCACTAACAATGGAACTTCATGAATATTTCCTCCATCTATGTTGGTATTTCAGTTGGCTTGCTCTTGTGCAGGTCTTGTTCATACAGTCAAAACATCTGCCTGTGCATTCTTGAGTGCCATGACACTGGTAAGGACTGTTTTGCTACAATCTTCCCTTCATTCCTGGCTCTATCCATTATTCTGTCTTCTCTTCCCCAATATGTCTGAGCCTTTAAAAGATGGCTTGTGAGAAAATGTCCACCTTTAGTTGAACATTCTACAGCCCTTTATTTTATGTGTGTTGATTAGTCATTTATCTTTCTATTAGGTGACACTTACAGTAAAACAAATTTCTCTGGTTAGGGTTGAGAGGTGACTTCATGAGTGTATACAAAGACGGAAACATGGTAGAAGGATTAACTTTTGTTTTTCCAGACTAAGTCAGGGAACACCCAGACAATGATTTTTGAGATGTTTTATTCACAAGTTTCCCAACAGAGATGGGTAATAATTTAACTAACAATGAATGTCTACCAAAATTTTGAACATGTAGTTACAAAATAAAATTATGGCAAAAATAATCACACAGTAATTAAAGAACAATGTTGCATGTCACAGTTAGCTTCTTCTCAAATAATTGCCAAATAGTTCAGGACGATGTTACTGAGTTACAGTAAACAAATATTAGGTACAAGACATCAACTGTAACTCCAATGACTGTAATAAATATGGGGAACATTATCTCAGAAAATAAGACAATGTTTCAAATTAAATTGTCACTGAATATTTGGGAAAAAAATTTGAATTATTTTTTAAACTTAAGCATTTTTCAGTGTCACATTTCACTAAGGAAAAAAATCCCCTGATATAAAATTATGATTTTTATGCAAGTAGGATTTTGGGGTCTAGAGCATGACTAGTTTTATATAAGAGAGTGCTTTTTCTAAAAATCAGAGGAAGAAGATTATCTCTATATCAGTAAAATTGAGATTATTTCCATCAATTAGTAGCATATTAATTTAATTCATAAATAGAATTCTAACTTTGTGGAACTGTGTCCTTTTTATTTTGAAGCATAGTGAGGTATATTTTTGTATAAATGATATCTTTATCTTAAAATATTCATAAACATATGATGTTATATTAATAATTTAGCAATTAAGTTATAGCTCAGCTGGAATTTGTTGCTAGTCATTTGTTACTCAGGACAGGTTTTCAGCATTTGTGATGATCTTCACAAATGTATTAGAAGGATTCACCTAGACTTGAGAGAAGCAAAGGCCCGTAATATATCAGTGAATCTTGCAGGAATACTGGCTCGTTTATATAAAGCCCACATGTCCTTAAGAAATATGGTGGGATTGCAAGCTTGTACAACCACTCTGGAAATCATTCTTGTGGTTCCTCAGAAAATTGGACATAGTACTACAGAGGATCCCGCAATACCTCTCCTGGGCATATATCCAGAAGATGTCCCAACCGGTAAGAAGGACACATGCTCCACTATGTTCATAGCAGCCTTATTTATAATAGCCAGAAGCCGGAAAGAACCCAGATGCCCCTCAACAGAGGAATGGATACAGAAAATGTGGCACATTTACACAATGGAGTACTATTCAGCTATTAAAAAGAATGAATTTATGAAATTCCTAGGCAAATGGATGGACTTGGAGGGCATCATCCTGAGTGAGGTAACCCAATCACAAAGGAACTCGCACAATATGTACTCACTGATAAGTGGATATTAGCCCAGAAACTTAGGATACACAAGATATAAGATACAATTTGCTAAACGCATGAAACTCAAGAAGAACGAAGACCAAAGTGTGGACACTTTGCCCCTTCCTAGAAATGGAAACAAAACACCCATGGAAAGAGTTACAGAGATAAAGTTTGGAGCTGTGACGAAAGGATGGACCATCTAGTGATTGTCATATCCAGGGATCCATCCCATAATCAGCTTCCAAACGCTGACACCATTGCATACACTAGCAAGATTTTGCTGTAAGGACCCAGATATAGCTGTCTCTTGTGAGACTATGTCGGGGCCTAGCAAACACAGAAGTGGATGCTCACAGTCAGCTATTGGATGGGTCACACGGCCCCCAATGGAGGAGCTAGAGAAAGTACCCAAGGAGCTAAAGGGAACTGCAACCCTATATGTGGAACAACAATATGAACTAACCAGTACCCCGGAGCTCTTGTCTCTAGCTGCATATGTATCAAAAGATGGCCTAGTCAGCCATCACTGGAAAGAGAGGCCCTTTGGACTTGCAAACTTTATATGCCCCAGTACAGGGGAACGCCAGGACCAAAAAGGGGGAGTGGGTGGGTAGGGGATTGGGGGTGTGGGTATGGGGGACTTTTGGAATAGCACTGGCAATGTAAACAAGGAAAATACCTAATTAAAAAAAAAAAAGAAATATCTCACTTCATGGAAACACTTCAGATATTTGTCAACAATCTGTAGAATGTGTGTAATTTCTTATTACTTGACATCAAAATTATGCTGTCAGATTATTTGATTGAGATTTATATAGCTGTTAGAATATTAAGATCTTTAATAAAAATGAGTTGTACAAATTTATCTTAAATAAAAATAATTACTTCATATATAATTTAAAAATTAATAAATATGCTTATTTTTTGCTCTTAGACTTATAATTCAGATTTGCATTTAAGTAGATTATAATTCCTTTAAATATTTTAATTAAATATAGACTACCTTTGCTTTTTTTCTAATTAACTTTTTAATTTAATATTAAGCGTGTACATTTAGGCCTTCTCAATATTAGTGAAGTGTTTGAATAATGTACAATGCTGACATTCTTCTGCATTAATGAAAACAACAGTAATTATACTCAGAATTGTTCAGTCTCATATATGTAACCCAAGAAATAACTGGCATTACTGAGTAAATCAAAGAGCAGAAATTTCTCATCCCAGTGACTTTGCAGATGCCTTCAATTATCATTGTTATTTAGATTTTAAAATTGAGTTTTAGCTTGGAAGGCATTGACCAGAAATTACTCACTTGAACAAAGTCTTTGCAAGCTAGTGAGGAAGATGATTATACAGAGAACTCTGAGGAGATGGACTTGTGGGCGAGAAACACAGCTGTGATGATTCAAGTATGAAAGTTCAGATGATCTTTTCTAAGTAGCCATCTGAAGTCTCTGAATTAATGCAAGTAACAGTAGTGATAGGTAATGTTGACATAAAGGCAAGCAAAACACCTGAGCTATGAAAAAATAAGAATTATTCCCAATCAGGAAGAAAGATTTCAAATAATTTAACTAATACAACTCTACGTTTTCTTTGCTTGTTAACTCACTATACAATCTTTAAGGACAGTTTAAGGATTCATCTGCCTGTTTTAGTTTTGTAACATTAACTGTGTACAGTTACTCCAGCCTTTCTTATATTCCTGTCTCCATCTTCAGTGCAGCAATGATACCATTTTCTTTATATTTAATTAATTAATTAGAGTATTTATTTATTTTGAAATATGGAATCTACATTGCCATATCTGTCTGGGAATTCAGGGTGTAGACCAGGCTGTCCTCAATCTCATAGGTTGTGAGGTTCTTGGACTAAAGATGGATACCATATCTGTTGCCTTTCCTCTATGCCACAGGACATAGATCCTCTGACCCAGTTGGAATAAAATGCCCCTGTATGTCACATCCTAGTCTAAATACTTAATGACAGAACTCACCTTACTATCTGGCCTTTACTCACTGTTGTACCACTATTCAATTTTTTTTTATCCATTATCTTCTTCAATTGAAGATTGTTTCTGCCTCACAATACTTGATCTTTTTCTCCATCTGCTGAGAGGGGTGTTTCCCATCTGTAAGTAGATGGGTAACAGTTTAGCTTCACTTAGGACTGCTGCACCCACATCTCCTCAAGACTTTACCTGGCTTTCTTAAGAAATAGCACTTCCTTCCCATCTCTCTTAAATGTCAGTGTTCTCTAGGGTTTTCAAGCACTTAGAGACTGTTCATGTTCTTTGAGTCCACACATTTATGATGGCTGCAGGGGATGTAATCCTTTGTGGGCTGCCAGTTCATGCCATTCTTATTCAGTCTTTACTTCTTGTTCTGATTTAGAATTATTCTCTTTTAGGATGTATGTGATTGTTCAGGCCATATCAAAATTGAGCATTTATGTCTCAAGATTTTTAACTTAATTATATCTGCAGAGTACCTCCTGTTAGGCAAGCTACCATGTAAACAGGCTTAAAATATAAAAGGTATGAACAAATCTGGGGGCCATTAAAGGGTCTATCTATCATTATTCCAGTTTCCTTTAATTTCTATCTGAGTCAGTGGTGCATTAAACAATGAAAAGGGGGACTTCTTAGAGAAGCCTTTGTGAAGACAAGCCCAAATTTGTCTTCTCCAATTCTTCCCTGTGTCTTCTGTCTGGCTCCTAGTTTGTCATCTGTAATTGTGGGTTGCCTGTTGGTTGTGTTTGGTTTCTGTCCTTCCCTGTTGCTTGTTTCTAACAAATGGCTTTGTTCTATATTTATTGAACAGCATAGAAACATGGTATGAGAAAGGAATGAAGACCTCTTTATTTTTCAGAAAGCTTTAGCAAAATTTTAGAAGAGTAAGTTACTTTATTAAGTCCACTTAATCCAGAATAGTGCTCAAAACTGCAAAAGATGTTAACAACCTATGCCTACATGTTGTTTCCAATGTTTATGGGATATTTGTTTTGCGTAAAATTGATTTAACACGTTTACTATTATAGCAAATAATTGTCATAATAGCACATGCATATAACACACACTTTACAGAAAAACATAACAGAAATTAAATGAACTTGAAAACAATAAAATACAAATATTGAAGCTGAAAGATATATTAAACATAACTAAAGATAAAATAAAAGGCATCTATAATTGAATAAATCAAAAGAAAGAGAGAATTTGGCAGTACAAAGTCAAGTCTTGTGAGTAAAGTCAAGTGGAAACTAGAATAGAATGAAATGAAGAAGGCTTATGAAAAATTTCTGACATTACTAAACTAATAGATAGTCAAGGCTGGGCATTCCAAAAGGCTGTGAGAATTCCAGTGTGGCAGGAAGCTTACTTAAAGAATAACGGAAAGCCCAGTAACACACCTAAGAAAAAGTATAGATATATAGCCACAGAATGAGAAAAGGTATTGGTCAGATTTCACAAAAAAAAAAATTACAACCTAGGCTAAAAATCACACTGCCAAAGGTAAAAGATTAAGAGAAAATTCTTAAGGCAGAAAAAGAAAGCACCTTAGAATCTGGTATCACATCCTATTGAGAACAGACTTTTCAAACACTTTGTCTTAGGCCTGGTCAGTTACTTTTCTTGTTACTGGAACCAAATACTTGAGAAAAAGCAACTTAAAAAAAGGATGGCTTGTATTGCCTCACAATTTGAATGGTTAATCATGGAGACAAAGGTATGTTGGAGAGAATATGGGTCAGAAAATATCTCCAGAGGTGAGGATTCAGAAAAGCCAGGAAGTAAAGTTGAGTTGTACAACCACAATGTCCACACGAATGACCTACTTTTCCCAGTAACATTATATCAAGATAATTCACAATCTTCCAAAGCACCATCATCAGTTGGGTCAACATAACAATTAAAAGAAAATTTAAGAATTTACTCTTGAATAATCAATGCATTAATGGAGAAATCAGGAAGAACATGTTAAAAATTAAGATATGAAAATGGAGGAGTTACAACAGAGGAATGGATACAGAAAACGTGGTACATTTACACAATGGAATACTACTCAGCTATTAAAAACAATGAATTTATGAAATTCTTGAGCAAATGGATGCATCTGGAGGATATCCTCCTGAGTGAGGTAACCCAATCACAAAAGAAGTCACTTGATATGCACTCACTGATAAGTGGATATTAGCCCAGAAACATAGAACTTGCAAGATACAACTTCCAAAACAAAAAAATCAAGAAGGAAGACCAAAGCGTGGATACTTCATTCCTCTCTAGAATAGGGAATAAAATATCCATGGAAAGAGTTGCAGAGACAAAGTTTGGAGCTAAGACAAAAGGATGGACCATCCAGAGAATGCCCCACCCAGGGGCCATCCCATAATCAGCCACCAAACACAGACACTATTGCATATGCTAGCAGGATTTAATGAAAGGACACTGATATAGCTGTCTCGTGTGAGGCTTTGCCAGTGACTAGCAAATACAGAAGTAGATGGTCACAGTCATCTATAGGATGGAACACAGGGCCCCCAGTGTAGGAGCTAGAGAAAATACCCAAGAGCTGAAGGGGTCTGCAACCCTATAGATGGAACAACAATATGAACTAATCAGTACCCACCAGAGCTCGTGTCTCTAACTGCATATGTAGAAGATGATGGACTAGTCAGGTATCGATGGTAGAAAGGTCCTTGGTCCTATGAAGGCTCCATGTCCCAGTGTAGGTGAATATCAGGGGTGGGAGCAGGCATGGGTGGGTGGGGGAGCACTATCACAGAAGCTGGGAGATGGGGGATGGAACACATTTTTAGGGGGTCAGGAAAGGGGATAACATTTAAAAGTTAAATAAATAAAATACCCAATAAAATTATATTTAAAAATATCTTTCTAAAGTCAAGCAAAATAAAGACATTTTTAGTAAGAAAAGAAACAACAACAAAAAATGGAGTCAGTCACAACCCATAGAACTTAAGAGTGTTTAAGATGGCAGCTTCCTATAACCTATTTTATAAAGTAGAAAGACATCAAAAAGACAATCCACTGTTACACCTCAAGGAACTGGAAAACAAAAAAGACACCATATCTAAATTAGGTTAAAGAAAGGAACATGAGGGGCTGGAGTGATGGCTCAGTAGTTTAAGCATTGATGGTAGCAACCATCTGTTGCTCCAGTCCTAGCGAATCTCATACTCTGCTGTGGCTTCTGCAAGCACAGCTATATCTACTGCACAGATATGCACAAAGGCAAAATATTCACACAAATAAACTAAAAAATAAATAAGTCGTAATTCAAGGAAAGATTAAAGTTCATCGTGTTGATTAATGCACTAAACACTGAAAATATGTTTTATGAGTGAAGTGTTGTTTCTTCAGAGGAGAAACGAGTAAGCCCCAGACTAAGAAAAACAGAACAATTCAAAGCAGACCAGAGCTGAAAGGGGAAAACTGCATCTGACAGCTGAGAAAATACAAAAGGATCATTTGAGGTTATTATCAACAACTATCTGACAATAAATTTGATAACCTAGTGGAAAAAAACAGGATAAAAACCTGACCACATACATCTAGTTCAGTTTGAACATGAAGAAATAGAAAACACAAATGGATTATTAACAAGTGATAATACTGAATTGGTTATTAAAAGCCACTTTTCTATCAAAGAAAAGTCCAAGACCACATGGCTTCATTGATGACTTTACAGAAGAACTAACACAAAGTTTTATATTGTTCCGAGATAATTGAGATAATAACTCTTTGAAAGAATTATATATGTGTAGTCATACCTCAATACCAAAAACAAGTAAAAAACACAGTAAAAAATAAAACTCCACAAAATATGAAGAAACTGAATCCAGCATTATATTAAAATATTTTTTATATTTATTAAGAGATATTGGGTGTCTCAAGGATGCAAGCACATTCCACCCACAAATACCTAAGCATGATGAATATTATGATCTGAATAGACACAAACCATGTTGTTATCCAAGTAGATGCAGTCAAGGTTTACAAAAATGCCTGTCTACTTCATACTAATATTCTGAACTAATAGCCTACATTTCATTTCCATGCAAATGTGGGCATAAATAATGAGCGAATAACTGATATAAAATAAAATGAAGAAATGCTGAAGTCTTTTTCTCCAGGAGTAGGCCCTGAATATGACACATACCTTCTCCATTTTGATTCTATAAAGTACTGAGTGTTTTAGCAAAGAAGCTTGAGCAAAATCAGTAAATATAGAGCATTCCACTTGGAAAGAGGACATGATCTTCCACATAGGATGTTCAGAATAAGACTATAACATCAGGTACTATAGCATCAAAATTTATCAGCTAATTTATAGTATATAAAACCAACTGTATGATCCAGAAGCTTGTGTAATAAGTTGGTATGTTATTCTTTGAAATAAAAATTAAGTCACCGTACTTATAATTACTATACAGATGAAGTAAAGTATATAGGACTACTTTTCAACAAGGATGTTATAGTTTTCCCTCTATTAATCATTTTATTTGTTTACATTTCAGATTTTATCTCCCTTCCTGGTCTCCCCTCCACAAACCCTTATCTCATTCCCCTCCCCTGTGCCTCTAAGATGGTGCTCCCCCTCACACACCCACTCCAGCCTTACTCCTCTAGCATTTCCCTTCTCTGGGGCATGAAGCCTCTACAGGACCAAGCACCTCCCCTCCCACTGATGCCAGATGAGGCAGTCCTCTGCTCCATATCTAGTGGGAGCCACCACGGACCAGCTCATGTATACTCTGGTTGGTGGTTTCTGAAACAAAATTAATAAACAGTTGATGAAGAAATTAAAAAAAAAACAAAAAATTAAAACACAAGTGATGTCTATCTCTTGAAAAAAACCAATACTATAAAATATCCATCCTTCTATAAAGATATAATGCTTCATGTCAAACAGTTCTCTATTAGAATACCTGATAACACCTTTTCACAAAACTAGAGAAGGTGCTTTAAAAATTTTAGTGGGATCCTAAATCATCCTTAGTAACCAAACCATTTGTAACATGTTACAAAGTTGTAATAGTCTAAATGGCACTATATTTACATGAAAACACAGACCAACATATCAAACTCTTTTTAGAAAATTTTTATGTCTACAGAAAACCAATTTGCTACAGAAGCGAAGGAATAAGCTTCTCAAATGTTTGAAACAATCATAGCTAGAAACTTTTGAAATTGAAGAGAACAAGATATAAACTTAGGAAGCAAGTGAAATAAACATCACTCTACATATATCTGTCATATTCACACCTAGACAGTGAGGAAACGAAAAGAATTTCAGAAGTATCTCAAGGGACAAGGTACAAACAACAGAGTTAGATTTTTTCAAACAAACAAAAGGTATAATATTTATCAGGAAGTTGACTTACTGCCCAAGATAGATTTTAAAATTTTATTTAGAGAAGGATTAAATAAGTATAAAAATCAGATTTTCATATAGAAAAGAAAACCATCAAGGACAGGATAATAGGCATAAAACTCCTATTTTATTTGATAGTTAATTAAGTTACAATATAAATACTTAAACATAATAAAATAAAAGTGGTGATCACTGCAGGTGAATAAATGAAATGGATGACAGCCATATGAATAGGTATAAGAGAAAGAACTCAGGAACATCATATTCCTATTATATTTTTTTATATTTGAATTATTAGCTCAGCATTTTAATGTGATTCTTGATTGTGAGAATAAATGGTTCTCTTCGGACTTTTTTTCTTCTTGTTGGGTTTGCCTGTGGTAGCTTCCACATCATCTTATTATATTTTATCTTGCAATGTTTGGGTTGTTATCTCTTAGAAACTTGCTCTTTTCTAGGGAGATACAGAATGAGAGCCAATGTGGGGAAAGAGAGGGTGTGTATGGGGCGGATATTGGAGGACTAGATGGAGGGAAAACTATAATCAGGATATATTGTATGAGAAAAGAAATTATTTTCAATAAGAGAAAAAGGTTTAAAAAACAAACAACTGTGCACATTGGTCTTGGTGCTCTTGATGGGGTGATTGTGCACATGAAATAAAGCCTAAAATTAAACTCTTAGAGTATATCTATATCTGATTAGTAAGAAAATTCTGATAATTTTTGACATTTTAATATGGAAAAAAATTCTAGATTTGACAATAAGCCTAAGTCCTACAGAATATTTGAAACCCAATGTAAAATTTCCAGGTGAAAAACATTAATTTATTTATCTGATTTTATTACCTTCAAGTAAACCATGCTCACCTGCTTTAGTTTGTATGCTCTTAAAGACAGGCTTCATACCTTGTGTCAATATTTCAAATCATTGCTTAAACCAAACTGCCATTTAAGGAAAGACTTTCATATATGAACAGATAACACTGGAAATATACATTGGACTCCTAGAAGAGGTGGTTCATGACTTATGAATTTGTTTTGAAGGTATCAATGTTATCTGATGCTTACCTAAAAAATAAATTCAACATGTTGTATAAAGAAGTATTTGTACATGGTTGCATTATTTGTTTCAAATCTTTCCTCAGAAACTATGTTGAACTCAAGTAGCCATTGTTATAGTGTTGACAGGTGTGACTTATAAAAGTTGATTAGACAATGAGGACTATACAGTGATTAATGTGTTTTACATTGTTTTCATGGGAATGAGTTAGTATTTACTAGAGTAGACTCTTAGTAAAGTTGGGTCTGCCTGTCTGTCTAGTTCTGTGTCTACCATGTACTGCCTTACACATCCGCCAAGTTATGAGGTATCTGCAACTTGAGGGCAAACCAACTTCTAATGATATATTTTTTAAAAGATCATCAGTATTATTATGGCAGAAGAAAGTGGATTATGATCTGTATCCACATATGTCAATTTTTCCGGGGAAGATGGCAGAGAACTGACAATAATCTGCTGACTTGCATAACACCAAGATTTCATTTTCTAACCTTGTCCAATGAAGTAAAATGATACTTCTTGGAAAATGACTAATTTGAAGACTGAGATAGGAATTAAATGCTTTCAAAGCATAAGCCTAATGTGCCAGAAAAAGAGGAAATGTGTATGTATATTATATACATACTTATTTATATGTATGGAAGTGATTATGCATATTAGAAAATGCATACATAGAGTGTAAATTATATATAATATATATACATATAAATATATTACTCACTATCCCAATGTTACAAGCTTGAGAATTAAATCATATGAAAATATTACACAAATAAGTTAGAATGGATAAAATCTGAAACCATACTGTAACAAGCTAAGAAAGATGCAAAAAAAAAAAAAAGCAGCAATTTTCACTCAGTGTTACTTGAAATAAAAATAAAAAAACAATACAAGTCCTGTGGAAAATATTTAGAATTATTTACAAAGTTAACATGATATTTTTCTCAATACTTACTCATATGATTCAACATTTTATGACAACACACTGGCTTATAAAATTATATATGACAGTCATAAGATTGGATTCCCAGACCCTACTTGGCAACTCATCGTTGTTTGTAACTCCAATTCTCAAAGGGTCTCATGCCTTCTTCTGCGCTCTGGAGGCACTGCACAAACATGGTCCACTGACCTACACAAAGGCAAAACAAACAAACTCATAAATAAAAATGGATATATCTTTCACAACAAAAAGGATAAAATAACTGAATAATATTCATAAAATGGTTCAACTTAGAAAAAAATAAGCTTTCAGAGTATGTGTGCAAACTCAAAGATTTTACTAGCATTTTGAGACATTCAATTTCTAAAATGTAGGAATCTGATTAGTTGAGAAAAACAAAATAAAAACAAACTCTCAATCAAAAAAATCTTAAGTGGCAATTACAATTAGCAAAAAGAGGTGACACAAGTGTCTTTTCAATAGATTTATGAATAATTGAGTACATCCATAAACTTGAATGTGATTGTTTTAAAAGTACAATGTTTTCAAGTCTTGAGAAGGCATAGAAGATATATCAGTCACTCCTCTTGTTGCTTTGTCAAGATGCTCAACAGAACGCAAGGAAGGATTTATTTTGAATCTTGCTTTGAAGATGGAGTTCACAATAGGATGGAAGTCACAGAAATAGGCGTGTGCAGCTGTGCAGCTGTGTACTTGTGCAGCTGTTACTAGATCCTCAGCTGGGGAGGACCGCTGTTGTTTCTCCTTATTTCTCAATCCAGACCACAAACCCATGGGATGTAGCCACATGTATTTAGAGTGGGTTTCTTTCCTTTCCGCCATTAATTAATTTATTCAGTTTACAGACAGATTGCAACCCCCACTCACTTCCCAGTACCCTCTCAAATATCGCCTCTCCCATGCCCTCCTTTCATCCTCTGAGAAGGGGAAACACACACACACACACACACACATACACACACACACACCATCCCTCTTGGCACATCAAATCACTGTACGACTAGGCACATCCTTTCCCACTGAGGCCAGAAGAAGCAGATCATTTAGGGGCACAGGATCCACAGTCAGGCAACAGAATTAGGGACAGCCCCTGCTCCAGTTGTTGGGAGTCTCACAGGAAGACTTAGCTGAAATTCTTATGTGCAAGTAGCCTAGGTGCAGCCTATGTATTTGTTTTGGTTTGTGATCCAGTTTCTAGGACCTCCCAAGGGTCCAGGTTATTTGATTCTGTTGGTCTTCTTATGGAGTCCTTATGTACTTTGGGTCCTTCAATCTTTCCCCCAACTCTTTCACAAGACTCCTCGAGTTCTGTCTAATGTTTGACAGTGCCTCTCTGCATCTATTTTGGTCATCTGCTAGGTGGATCCTCTCAGAAGACAGTTACATTCGGCTCTTATCTGTCAGCATAACAGAATATTATTAATAGTGTCAGGGATTGGTTCTTGCCCATAGGACAGTTCTCAAGCTGGGCCAGTCACTGGTTTTAGAGTTGGTTTCTTAACTCATTTTACTCAGTCTAGAAATTCCTTCATGGAAGTGCCCGAGGCTTTGTGTCTGGGTTGATTCTAGATCCTGCCACACTGATATTTATATCACAGAGTATATGTAACACCATCTGACTCAATGTTGGAGAAGTTTAAATAGGTAGAATGTCATTTTCTAAATATATGACACCCTGGGAAAGACAAAAATTATAAAGACAGGAAGTGAACGTGAATGGTGGTTTCCAAACATTCATGGTGGAACTAGAGACATACAGATGGAAGGAAGGAAGTGTTTAGAAGAGTGAATATATTCAGAATAATAATGTTATGGTAGCTACCATATGCATTTCTCAAAAGCCACATAATTAAATGATATAAATAAATCCTAATGCTAGTTATGGGCTCAGTTAATAACAATGCATTCGTTTTGGCCTCACCAAATGTAACAAATAGGCAACACTATTGCAAAATGTCAATCATAGGGCAGACTATATGAGTAACTGAGAAATATGGAACTTTCTATTTTCTGAACAACTTTTTGCAAGCCTAAAACTTCTCTAAAACAAGGCCTATTCTTAAATAAATGAATCACATACACATATGTTTTAGGAACACATGGTACCATCTGCAAAAGTTCTCAATAGCCAGAACATAAAAATCCCAAGCAAGTTAAAGTGTGTAATGTTATCATGTTTTAATCTAAAGTGTACCATGTAAGTCCATGAGTCCACAATAATATCAAGGAGACTATTGAGGCAATAAATAATGAGGGAGGAAAGGAATATTTTCACTGTCAAATTTCTTATGTATATTCATCATGGTGTGATTAATTTCTTAAATATAGGCTCAGAGTTTCAAAATAACAAGCATAAAAGTGTGGTTGAATTGATCAGTAAAGATGCCTGTGACTGATTTGAAGTGAAGGAAGTAGATAGATTGTTCTTGCTGTCTTCAAGGATGGTTTTAACAGTAATAAGTCAAGCCCATAGTGGACACTCCCTGATGTAAGAAACATAATACATTGTCTCAGTGGAATTCCTTAACAATGTACATATGTTCAATTTAATCATGAGATAATACTAAACTAAGAATGTCCATCAGGGGGACATTCTTCACAATCCTCACCAATACTGCTCAAAATCAGATAAAATCTGTCACAATCAAGAGTCTTAGGACATAACTATTAAATGTAATATGGAATCACAAATGAAAATTTGGGGGTATAAAGGGGGTGTTAGGTGGGTCCTAAGGAAGCTGAAAAAAAGATTTTGAGTTCAAAATAATAATACTTTGTCTAGTTAACTTTAACAAGAAACGTATGGAATACCCAAGATACAGTCCATAGTACTCAGAAAGGTCAACAAGCTGAAGGGTCCAAGTGAGGACGTAGCAATCCTACTTGGGAGGGAGAAGAAAGCAATCACAAGGTGGAGAGAGAGGGGGGGACCTGGGTGGGAAATGGGACAGGGTGGGGAAGACGGGAACACCATCTGGTATTGTGTGGGGGGAAAGGACTGAAGCCCTGAGAGCCAACTGAAAGAATGGAAACAGTCAGTCTCAGGAGGTAGAAGGTGTGTGTGTGTGGGTGGGGGGTCCTCTAAAATGTACCAGAAACCTTGGAGGTGAAAGACTCTTAGGATTCAAAGGGAAGGACCTTAGATGAAATGCCCTACAGTGGGGAGAGGGAACTTGTAGAGCCCACCTACAGCAGAAAGACAGGGCATTAAGTGAGGGATCAGGTTGCCATCCAACAGTCAAAACTCTGACCCATAATTATTCCTATCTGAAAGAACTGTAGGGATGAAAAAAAAATTGTCTGAGGGAAAAGAAGTCCAGCAACAGTCCCAAAGTGGGATCCAGCTCAAGGGGAAGCCCCAAGGCCTGACACTATTACTGAGGCTATGGAGTGCTCACAAAAAGAGACCTAGCATGACCATACTGGGGAGACCCAACAAGCAGCTGAAAGAGTCAGATGCAAATATTTGTACTCAACCAATGGTCAGAAGCTGCTTACCCCTGTGACTGAATTAGGGAAAGGCTGGAAGAAGCTTAGGAGGAGGGCAACCCTGTAAGAGGAACAGCACTCTCAATTAACCTGCCCTTCCCCCACACCCCACCCAACCCCACCCCCCTCCCACCCCCGGGATCTCTCAGTCACTGGACCACCAACCAGGCAGCATAAACCAGCTGATATGAGGTCCCCAAGACACACACAGCAGAGGACGACTGCCAGGTCTCAGCTCTCTCAGAGAAGATGCACCTAACTCTCAAGAGAATGGAGGCTCCAGTGAATTAGTGGTCTTGTGGGGTGGGAGTCAGTGGGTGGGTGCATCCATGTGGAGACAGGGGCGCAGGGAGGAGATATGATGGGGAACAGTCAGAGGATGGACTGGGAGAAGGATAAAAAATGGAGTATACAAAATGATTAAAATTTTAAAAATAAAGTTATTGAAATTTTTTAAAGCAAATGATTTATAATAAGGAAATATAGAGGATAAAGTTTATGGAAAGCTTATATATGACCTTTCCAACTTTCAGGTATAAGATGAAATATATAATATAAAATCATTTCTTTAAAAAGTATATGCTGTTTCTAAAATTACTGCACTAATTCAAAAGCAAAGCTATAATTTATCCAACAAATATTTGCATTGTGGATGTGTAAAGAATTTTATCTAAGCTAATAATAATAAAAACAATGAGGATGGTTAGTCAATAAGCATGTCTGCAGAAATGAGATGAAAAAAACCACTCAGCAATTGAATGTGTGTTAGAATTAATTAGATTTGAAATAATGAACTTACCTCACACCCAATAAAAGGACAACATTAAAACTTCAGGAAGCACCAATATTTTAGGATGTTTGGAGTCCTTGAATCTCATTTGTTGGTAAAGAAAATGTGAAGTTTCAAAGTAGCCTTTGAAACTGTTAAAATACTTCACACATCTAAGTGTAAGTCTGTCTTTGTTTATGTAAATATTTATTGGGGATTTGTAACAGTGGATTTTATTATGACATCATAAACAGGCATAAGTCATCTTGTTCATATTACACCCCATTCCCTTCTCTTGCCTTTCTCTTTCACTCCATGGTACTCTTTCTCTTTCCAATCTATTCCTCTCTACTTACACACATTAATTCGTGTATTTATTTGCCTTGTTTTTTCCAATGAGTTTTATTAGAGTTCACTACATATGTATAGGTGAGGCACCATTCACAGGTGTATCTTACCCATGTAAGCTTACTTCTACCTTTTAAGAAAGAGAAGACATACCAAGAGCATTAAAATAAACATGTATGTTTGTGCTAATAGCACTTTTTATTAAAAAATAGACATGGGATTGGAGCAATATCCCCGTATGAAGGTAAATATTTGTCTTGCGTAGTACTTGGTGTTCAGTCTTCACAACCACCTTTACCTGTAGCTCCAAGAGATCCAAAACCATATTCTGGCTTTTCTGGGTACATATGCAGGCATCACATACAGACACACATGCACATCAATACATTTGAACTGTGAAAACAATACACAAACAATGAGAACTTGAAACTCAATCAAGACAGACATGCATGGACAAACTGAAATACTACCTACTGAATAACGTCCCAAGTTGAATGGAGGAGAATGTCAGGATGTGGTGGTGGCATCCAGAATCAAAGGAGCAGTTCCATGTAGGGTTCTACTTATATGAAATTCAAGGTCAAAAAAGATTAATTTCATAGAAATAGTAATAACAATATTCACTCTAAAAGAGGGAGAAGATACCCATGAAGCACACCTTCTTAAATTTCTGCAAGTGCAGCTATTTCTTGCCTTTTCTGAGAATTTTGCTATAAGCATGTGTATTTATAAAAACCCATCAAATTAAGATCTCTGTACTTTGCAGTAGGTAAAATTCACTTTTATATAACTAATTGCCATGTTTGATGAATGGCACATCTATATTGTACTTTTAAATGTCACTGTTCAATATTGTGAAATGTACTTCTGCTGTCGTCTGAGTTTTTTCAACTACTGTCACAATAGATACCACTCACCCTTTCCTTTCTTTGAAGTCTTTCAATCTACATTTAGATTTGTTTTTATAAGGTGTGCTTTACAGGATTCCATTTAAGATGCTTAGGTCTGCAAAGAATTTGGGTTTTTTCTTATTGTCTCCTTATAAAATAGCAGTAAATGAATTCTATAATTTTTTCTCTTAAAATAACCCTGCAGTGTACAGTAAGGAGCTGAAAGCACAAGGATATAATGTACATGGTGTTCTGTTTCCCATTCAGGAGAATTCTGGGTGTTGCAAGTCAGGGGAAGAGATGTCAAAATGTATACAGTGGGGAAGAAAAGAGCTTACAGATGAACTGTAAAACTGAGGGCAGCAAAGGGGCAGCAGGTCTAGAATGACAGCTACGATTTGTAGTCTGCAGCACAATTTCCACATTCACAAGAGCTTACCTGGGTGATACTGTTATGCCCCTCAGGCAAGGAGCTCCTTATGCAGGGCAGATGGCAAGCTATTTCCCTGGTGTCAGAATCTACGGATGTCTGTTTTACTCAGTTTATTTTAAATAAAATTTCTTCTTCTATTGAAATATTGCACCATACACTGCAGAAACCAGAAGGGCTGATGTTGCAGCATACAAATTTGAAACTGTAATAAGAAGCCAGGGCAGCAGGTGCAGTTGGCTAAAAAATGGAAAAGGCACAGTGTGGCACAGACAGCAGGAGATTAGGAGAAATGTATAGACATTTTACACAGAGAAAAAAGTTAGCACCAAACAGATTTGAGAAGGAAACACAATAACATGATTCCAGAGCCAGTGCTGAGAATAGTAATGCTTAAGTTAGGTCCTTAGAAACTACAGTAAAGCATAAGGCAGATGAGGTAGAGTGGCCATCTTATGCTATGTAACCACAGAAATATCACTGCATAGGTCAGCAACTGTGGCTCACAAGATAAACAGAACTTGTAATTTAAACAACCATCCAAAGGATATCAGACAGGCAAATACAGAGAAAAAAACAAACAAAACAGCAAACCAACCAAAACCAATAAAATCCGAAACACAAAGAATATACCACAAAACTGCATTGTTTCATGGTTTAAAATTCTCACAGTCTGACTCTTACCTGCAAATTTGTCTTCCTATTAAGAGAGATGACTATTGCTTATTTAACTTACCCATTAATCCTGCATGAATTCTTAGTGAACGTAATCATTTTTGGTGCCTAGCTTGAACAAGTTGCAGTATGTTACACCCTAGGACCGCACTAAAAATTCTTGTAGTCTGTCTTGTATGTGATGCCAATATAAGTCAATAACTTGTCAAACATATATGATTTTCTTAATAACAAGTTTGTAAAAGAAACATATATATATTCTCATATTGAACAATAGATTTTTCATAACCTTACAGCCTTTTGGGCTACCAGATAAATGTAGAATAGTCCAGAAGACTAGAGAAGAAAGAAAACTAGTCTAGAAATAGGGAATAACATGGATACATGCTTTCAGGAATGAATGTGTTCTGACTAACTTGATGGGGGAAAGAGCAAATCTCTGTAGAATATAGAGAACAGGGGACTTGAGAGATAAAGACATACATTGTGACTTGGGAGGTAGGTACTTTGCAGCCTATGAATGTTGGACAGTATTCGCTGTCTACCTAGGTCATAAGTACGGCTAACTTCACTTCTGCTAGCTCAGAGAAGCTTGTATTAGGAATGTGCACTTAAATCAGACTAAGGAGATACCTTGCAACATTGACTGGAGTGATCTATCAGGATGTATAGTTTCCTTTCCCTTGGAAATTCTAGCTGGAATGGCATGTGCATTCGGAGATGCTATTGGGCATCATGAGTTCCTGTGCAGATGTCTTCCTGAGAATAATGTCAGCAGGAAAATGCAGAAGCGAGAAAGAAAACAAAAACGAAAATAAAACTTGGCTCATATCCCAGAGGAAACAAGTGGAACGCAGATTCAGCCATCGCTGAACATGTATCATTATATCAATATATCTTTAAATTGCTGTTTTCTATGCTAGTGCCTTCCTACTAAGATATACTCCCTAACCCTTTCCAACTTTTCTAAACCAAACCTTTATTTGCTTACCAAATATTTGAGTTGCATTGTTTTCAATTATAATTCAAGGAATTTTCAGTTCTTCTAGACCTTAAAGCTTAGCAAATGTGATGATGTTATCCTGCGTTTCCTCTAGCATTCTTGCAAATTTCCCAAATTTCAGGCACACACTTAAGAACTGAACATATGTGGAAGTTAGGAGGAAATTTGCATTTAATTAAATTCTACACTTTATCTCATAAATCTGTAGAATAAAGCCACATCCGTAGGTTTTGTAGCTCTGTCAGTTTATGGGTCACCCACTATGTGTAATTATCATTTTAGGGGCTAAAATGTATAACAGCAAACAAACATGACTTTTTCCCTTAAGAAACTATAAATGTTTTAACTGGAATCTAATTGATAAATGTATCTTAATTTAAACTATAAAATAATCTGAAAAACATAATTCTTCAAGCATTGGGGGAAAAAAGGTGTTACTAGTGTCACCTACACCATTCAGTTCTGGAATCTGACTTCCTCTTATAAGACCATGAAAGATGCTCTGGCATCCAATATTATCAGCATTTTAAAATATAATGCTACATGTTCAGCCATGGCTGAATCTGTGTTCCACCTGTTTCCTCTGGAATGTGAGCCAAGGGACTTGCTCTGCTCTGTTTCAGGAACTTGAAATGTCTCATTTACAAGATAGCCTCATATGTAAATATTTTGTTTTCTTTATGTTTGGATAAAAGTAAATGGGGATGTGAAGATCTAATAGAAAAATTTAATATTACAGACTCCTTTGCCAAAGGATCTACTGCTCATGTTGGGTGATGTAGAAGTATTTTTGGTATCATTTCTGTCCTTACTGATAGACTTTCTTCCCTCTACAACTAATGATCAGTGATGGTCCATCAGTGAGCTGAGTCTGAACACATGTATTGTTGAAAGATAAATACAGATCAGAAAATCGTTTAGAAGTTTGACTTAGCTACTGCTTGTGAACCATATGTGAAAAAGAAGGTAGAAATGCCCTTTTGAATTTTTGAGCCATATTTTAATGTAGATCTACAAAAACAACTTCTGGACATGTTCAAAAGAGATCTTCAACAATAAGCAAAATGTATGGATACTTTTATGAATTTATATTACTATTGAAATATCTATTAGTATACTAGTGTGGTTGTAGTATAGTTTATTTGTATTTCTCTTGTGTGGTTTTATTCTCTAAATGTCCCTTTTTATTCCCAACAGACTACAAGTCTCAGAACGCAAGTAGCTTGAAGTTTTTCACTTGAATTATGTGTTTATCAGAAGATCTTAAGTTAATAATGCATTTAATCCAGAAATAAATATGCAATGATCCCATCACTTGGGATATTTCTAGATTGCCAATGGAGCTTTAATGTATCCAAGTAGAGCAATAACAATAGCAATAGTCTCAGTGGAGACTTGTCCCGGATGGATCCTCCTCTGAGGATGCAGTAAATGACCCACAGCACCAATGAGCACATGCATTCAGGGGATGACTGTCCTGGAACTCATCCTGTCACAGATATATTGGGTTATTCTCACAAAGGGCTGGTCATCCATCCAGGGCTGCTTCTAGTGATTTAGTGAATTTTCTGTTTGTTTCACATGAGCAAATATAAGGCTTATTATGGAAGACAAACCATAAATGCAGATATGGATCCCAGAAGATCCTAATCTTGCTTCAGAGAAATTGAAGCATGTATGTTCACCAACTTGAAATAATTGTTCTGTCATAAATAATTAGAATTTGAATTCCACAAAAACTGGGCATACGAGACAAAGCATAAAGTATCTTTGACTCTTGATATGGGTGCTAATATGCCACATTTAACACCAAGGATGAAGGGTTTTCAGTCTGTTCTCTTGTTAATTCACATTCAGCTGGTATCTTTTCTTTATTTCCTGTCTTTTCCCATTTTAGAATTCCATTGATTTACAAGGAGGAACAAGCCTATCCTATGAAGAAGGCCTCTGTGTGTGTGTGTGTGTGTATGTGTGTGTACAAAATTATTATGCAAATAACTAAATAAATAAAGACTATCTCTCTATGACAGATTAAGTTAATTACATTTATTTTAAATATAATGTGATCCCATATGTATTGCAAATAATGTAACACAAAGAAAAAAAAAACAGTTTTCTTTTTTTTTTTTTTTCATTTTGTTTCACTGCTAGTGAGGACAGTCCAATTAAAAGAAGCCACTGGTAAACACCCTGGCTTGAAGGTCCATGCTGAAGCTGGCCTGTGTAAAGATTCCTTGTTGTATTAGCTTGACTGAACTTTGTTTCCTCCTGACACCCCGGTGCTTGCCAGCATATGTGTGTGTAATTATGAGTGTGTGACCTTCTACTGTTTGCCACTTAAATAGCTTTTCCCTTGCCTTTTGCCAGCTGTACTAAGTGATGTTTCCAGGTATATTTTTGGTTCTGTCAGCAGTTTAAGTATCAGAACATAACTTTGTGTTTTAAAGGATTCCTTTCTTTTCTTGTTGAATTTCTTATCCTGTGCTTGACAATAACTCACCATAAATCTAGTATATAATCTTACAATTACTTATACTTCAACATTTTTCCAATTTAATTTAGTTTCCACATATGTATATGTCCATGCAAATAAAGAGAGATAAGGTGCATGTTAAATGTATAAGACAAATTCATTGAAGTAAGCACTTCATAATTGACTTATTCCTTTGTGCTCCTACTTTGGTAATCTGATCTGCCTATAATGTGTGGAGTAGGTCAACATTGACAGATTATTTTATACTCTCAGCATGACGAAGAGGAAAATCAGAACCTCTTAAAGATTCAGTGCTGTCTTCTATAAAGTTAATTTCCATTGGAACTTGTGTAAACATATTTTGGTTTATGACTCTTGTTTATCCTTGTTTGTTTACTTATGTCTTCATAAATGAGTTCAAATTACTCTAAATAGTGATTCAAACTTTGAAATAATGTGTTCCAGGTTTTAATTAATTTAGAAACAATATCGTAGACATGTGACATGTGTGGCTTGCCAAATCATAGTGAACGTTGCTTTTACTTTCTATTATCCTTTTTTCTTTTTCCTTCCTTCCTTCTCTCTCCTTCCTTTCTTTCTTTCTTTCTTTCTTTCTTTCTTTCTTTCTTTCTTTCTTTCTTTCTTTCTTTCTTTCTTTCTTTCTTTCTTCCTTCCTTCCTTCCTCTCTCTCTCTCTCTCTCTCTCTCTCTCTTTCTTTCTTTGCTCTCGATGGTACTTTTCTTATTTCTCTGAAGGTTATTTGAAGTGGAACTACAAATGATAGCCTTGGTTTTGATATCTAATAATTGCAATTTCCAGATGCAATGGTTTTGGCCATATTCTAGTAGGTGATGTATTCAGAATCTCATTTTTCTGAATGCAGAGAGATGGGACTTTCTGTGCTGGAAGCAGGTAGCAGAGGAAGCTGCACTGTAGCCTTTATGTATTTGTAGAATTTCTCCTGATCAAAGATCTACCTCTGAATTATTGAAAAGGATTTAATACTTGGGGCACATCTAATCTATGCTGGCAATTCTACAATAATTTTCAAACTTTCCCCCCAATGACTCAATCTAGTTGTAATGGACACGAGTAAAACAGTGAATGAATTGTTGTATCTTTAGTTCAAGGAATAATAATTTGGGAATCTCATGTTTGTTATCATTTGTGTTAAAACATCAACTTTATTGCATGTCAGACTCATAATTAATATTTTATCTTAAGTGCTACAATCTTTCTTAGTTTCATTCATTTTTTTCATTTAGTTTTAAAGAATTACTTTTCTGCTTTAGGTTTGATTTTATTTCTTTTTCCATAATGAAAGATAAGATAAAGTAAAATAACACAGACGTTGGACAAGGCAAGCCAATAAAAGTAAAAGTTCCCCACGAAAAGGCCTTTGACTCAGAGAGCCACTTGATTATATACTTGGAGTCCCATAGAAAACACTAAACTGAAAGTAAGTAAAATATGTACATTATCCTGGCTGCTTGCTGTTTGTGTCTATGAGCTCATAACAGCTTTGCTCCATTGAGATAGAGGGCCTTGTTCTCTTGATAATCTCCAGTGTGCTTCGTGCTCACACTCTTTCCACCTCCTCTCCACTTCTGCAAGGTTATCTGGACTCTGCGGGGAGGGATTTGATGGAGATCCCATTTAGAGCCCATTCGGAGCAGTGTGTTCTAAGCTCTCTCTCTCTCTCTCTCTCTCTCTCTCTCTCTCTCTCTCTCTCTCTCTCTCTCTCTCTCTCTCATTCTCTCTCTCCTTCTTTCTCTCCATCTCCTTCTACGTCTCCCTCCCTTCTTTGCATTTGCTCCAATCTGCTGCAGATGGAAGCTTCTCTGAGGATGGAGGAATAAGGCGCTGACTTATTGATATAGCAGAATATCATTAGGAGTTCTTGTTATACTGATCTCTCACCTGCTTACTTAGAATCATACCAAGATATTTTATATTATTTGTGCCTATGGTAAAGGGTGTTGTTTCTCTAGTTTCTTTCTTGGTCTGTTTATCATTTGCATAAAGGGCTACCAATTTATTTGATGTATTTTTGTATCTGGCCACTTTGCTGAAGATGTTTATCAGCTGTAAGGGTTCTGTGGTAGAATTTTTGAGGTCACTTACTTATACTATCGTATCATCTGCTAATAGTGATATTTTGAATTCTTCCTTTCTAATTTGTATTGCTTTCAACTCCTTTAGTTGTTATATTGTTCTGGCTAGAAATTCAAGTAATAATTTGATTAGATAGGAAGAGAATGGGTAGCCTTGTCTTGTCCCTAATTTTAGTAGAATCGTTTTATGTTTCTTTCCATTTACTTTGATTAGATATGTACCTGGTACCCACCATTTCTGTAATACTTTTAATGTGAAGGGGTGGTAGATTTTGTCAAAGGCTTTTTCAGCATCTAATTATATGATTATGTGAGTTTTCCTTTAAGTTTGTTTATATGATGGATTATGGTGATGGATTTTCATAAATTTAACCATCCCTGCATCTCTGGGAAGGTCCAAATGGATCAAGAACATCAACTTAAAGCTGGATACACTAAATCACAAGGAAGAACAAGTGGGAAATAGCTTTGAAGTTATTGATGCGGAGAAAATTTGTGAACAGAACACCAATGGCTCAGGCTCTAAGGTCAATACTTACTTACTCAGTTATGTCCATAGCACCTTTAATTGTTTTTTGTTTGTTTGTTTGTTTGTTTGTTTGTTTGAGATAGGGTTTCTCTGTATATCCCTGGCTGTCCTGGAACTCATTTTGTAGACCAGGCTGGACTTGAACTCAGAAATCCACCTGCCTCTGCCTCCAGAGTGCTGGGATTAAAGGCATGCGCCACCGAGCCCAGCTCTTTTTTTTTTTTTTTTTAAGCAGCTTTAATTGTAATAGCCAGAAACTGGAAGCAATATAGATGTCCCTAAACTGAAGAATGGATAAAGAAAAGTGGTAATTCTCCACAATGGAATAATATTCAACTATTAAAAATCGAGACATCATAAATGTTACAAGCAACTGGATGCAACTTGAGAATATTATCCTGAGTGAAGTAACCTGGATATTAAGTGGATATTAGCTGTAAAATTCAGGATATCCATGCTACCCTCCATAGTCTCAAAGAAGCTTAATAAGAATGAAGATGTAAGTGAAGATGCTTGAATCTCACTAAGAAGGGGGATTAAAATAGTCATAAGAGGTAGATGGAGGGAAGGAATGAGGTAGGAGAGGTGATAGGAAGAAGACTGGTGGGGGGAACTTTGGATGAAATGGAGGAGCAGGAGATATGACCAAATGGCAATGAGAGTGAATGGTAATCTGCAACTGATGGAGGTGAGAAGGTGGGTGACATCTTCAGGATGACACAGAGATTTGGGATAAGGAAGACATCCAAGAATCAATGAGAGTGATCATAGTTGTGACTCAGAACCTTAATAATATGGAACCTGAAGAGTAGTCAGGCAGGAATCCTAGTGAAATGAAAATGATACTCACCCACCCACAAAATTTTGACCCAAATTTATCCTGTTTACAAAAAATTCAGGGGTAATAGAGGGAGCAGAGACTGAGGAAAAAAGAACTGGCCAACCAATAACTGAGCTGGCTTGAGACCGATTCCATTGGCAAACACCAATCTCTGACACTGTAAAGGATACTCTGTTATGTTTTCAGATAGAAGCCTGGTATGCTTGTGCTCTGAGTGGCCCCACTCAACAGTTGACTCTCACAGATGCAGACACCTATATAGCCAAGTAGTGTATGGAGCTTGGGAACCCTTATAGAACATCAGGAAAAAGGATCACATACCCCGAAATGAAGAGGAAATCCACATGAATACCCAAAGTCAATCTGGATCCTTGGGGCTCTCAAAGACTGAGTCGCCAACCAAAGAACATTCATTGGCTGGCCATAGTCCTTCCTGCTCATGCGTAGCAGATGTGCAGCTTAGTCTTCATGTGGGGTCTGAACAACTGTCATGCGGTCTATACCTCACAGCAGCAGCTGTTGCCTGTACGTGGGTTATTATCTTCTATATGAGCAGCCTTGTTTTCCCTCAGTGGGACAGGATGCGCTTAGCCTCTCAGATTTGATGTTCCTGGGAGGAGGGGTTCCCCAGGCTCCACTCTCCACTCCGAAGAGAGAGTTTGGAATGGGGCAAAGGATTTTGGGAGGAGGTGACTGGAAGTAGACAGCAGTATGTAAAGTGAATTAAAAAATATCATTAGGAGATGTTTCGTTTCCCCTTTTTCATTTATTTATTTTTATTTATTTACTTTTGTTGTTGTTTTATTTGATTTAACCTTAAGACTCTGGACTATCTTGTTTTTGGTTATTGTCACCCAAGAAGTATCAGGTGTGAGTTCCATTTCACAGTGTAGGTCCTAAGTTAAATCAGATATTGGCTGGTCATTCCAAGTTTTGTGCCATCAATGCCCTAGCATATACTGTTGGTAGGACATCATTGCCACTCAAAGGTTTTGTGGATAGGTTGGCAGCTTTTGTTTTCTTTTTGGTACCCTTTAGCTTATCTTCCCATACCAAAAACACTAGAAGGTGAGAGTGATGGTGCTATGTAGCCATCAGCAGGACCACTTTATGCTGATTGAATTTTACGTGTGTGTGTGAGAGTGTGTTTTCAACAATGGAGTCTTGGACTTTTATAGAGAAGAAACTATTACTAACTGTCAGCATTGTTTGGAGATTTCCTATGAACTTCTTTAGCCATCAACTCCATGGATTATAACCCATTCCTGGCACAGGAGGTTTGGATTGTTGACAAGAGATGGACAGTTGGGACTCTGTTCCCTCATTGGAGACTTCAAGAATTTCACCTTCCTAAATTTTAGGAGATTTCTACATCACTAACTTATCTACCTGAATTCCCTTTCTCAACCTCGTCTCCATCCTATTTTCCACACAATCCCATCTCTCTCCATCACCCCTGTCCACCAATAAAATTTATTTTGTTTCTCTTTGCCATAGGGATCCATCTATCTCCCTTTCTCTATACCTCACCTATCTGTGTACACAGATTGTAGCTTGGTTATCATTTATGCAAATATTCACATATAGTAAGTAAATAAACACTATATTTATTTTATTTTTCTCCATCTGGATGACCTCACTCAGGGTGCTTTAAATTCTCTTTTAATCCATTCAGCTGTAAATTTCATTTTTTAACAGCTCAATAACATTTCACTGTGTAAATGTACCACCTTTTCTTTATCTATTCTAGATTGTTTCCAGTTTCTGACTATTATGGATAAAGCAGCAATGGCCATGGTTGAATAAATTATCATTTTAGTAGGATAAAATGTCCTTTGGATATATGCCCAAGAATGGAATAGCTGAATCTTGAGGTAGATTAATTCTGAGCTTACTGAGGAACTATCATATTTATTTCCATATTAGCTGTATAAGTTTGCACTTCTACCAACAGTGCAGGAGTGTTTCCCTTATACCACATCTTCACCAGCATGAGCTGTTGCTTGTGTTGTTTATCTTAGGCATTCTGACACATATAAGATGGAATCCCAAAGCACTTTTGCTTTGTATGTCCTAGATGACTAAGAATGTTGAACATTTCTTTCAGTGTTTTTAAGACATTTCAGTTTCCTCTATAGAGATTTCTTTGTTTGGACCTGTATCCAGATTTTTGATTGGGATTTTTTTTTTTTTTGGCTAAATAGTTTTTTGAATTGTTATATAGTTTAGATGTTACTCACCTATCAGATGTGGAGTTGATAAAAATCTTTTATCACTCTTTAGGCTGTTTATTTGTTTAAAAGATAATTTACAGATAAGTTTACCTTATGAATGTGGATACAAAACTACTGAATAGAAGCTTTGCAAACTGAATCTAAGAGTACCTGTAAATAAATGGTCATCCGCCATGATCAAGTAGGCTCCATTCCAGAGATACAAGGATGGTTTGGTACAAGGAAATCAAGAAAGATAATATACTATATAAAACAAACTAAAACACATGCCTGCACTCATGATCTCATTAGATGCAGAAAAGGCCTTTGATGGATTCCAACACCTCTTCTTGATAAATGTTAAGGAGAGATTAGGGATACAAAGGAGATATGTACACACAATATAGGCATTTCACAGCAAACCCCTTGCCAATGTCAACTCAAATTGAGAAAAACTTAAAACAATTCTACTAAAATCAGGAACAAGATATAATTGTCCTCTCTCTTCCTATCTATTCTATATAACACTTGAAGTATTAGCTAGAACAACAACACAACTAAAGGAGATCAAAGAGTTATACCTCCATTGCTCTTAGTGAATTCTGAATAACCTAGACACCTAGGCAGAGGTGAGGAGAGAGCAGGTTTTCCATTTTCTTCTCAGTAAGTGGTGCTCAGCCAGCAAGTGATTGCAGTCATGCTTTGATTTAAATGGAAATATTTGCTTATATTAAACATGGAAGTTTTCCTCAGATCTCAATTGTCTGTAAATTGCTGTCAAGAAAACTTGAAATCTCTGCTTCATTCTGTAATATGTGAGAATTTTCCTATAGTTTAATTCAGTGACTTGTGTTTTAAATTTCTGGGAATCGATTGGTACATGAATGACTGTGTGTGTTTGCGTACATGAGTGTATATGTGTTTGTGTGTGCATGTGTATGCATATGTGCTTAGAAACTGTGTTCAAGTACATAGCCTTAAACACCATTTTGGTTGACATTCATGTGGATTATCACTATCCAGTGAGTGTCCAGTGAAATTTAACCTCTGCCATAGTAAATATAAACGAATTGATGGTCAAAATCTATAAGTATTAATCTTTATAACAGGATCAACCTTGGATTCTGTAATATTTTTACAGAAAACTTTGTTTGCCTTTATTATGTTATTCATAGGTTTGTTCTACAAGCATTAATTTTAGATAGTCAAATACCTGTAATTTCATATTAAGACATAAAGTAGTCAGTATGTTACATAGTGAATTGATTACTGTGTCTAAAAAAGTCATGCTTTAATCCAAAAAGGGGAAAATTGAAAGTTCTGGTATATGCTTCACTATATTTACAGGACACAATAATTATTTAATTCAAACTTTTAGTTGGGTCATTACTGGTTAAATGAAGTAAATTTTATGGACAGAATTAAACAAGATTAGTTTTAGTTAGTCTATGAAAAGATTAACTTAAAACTTAAAATTGTAGTCTATGAATAAAAAGATATAGGTATACATTTATGAGTAATTAATATATATTTAACTTTATTTTAATTGATTTTTCTATTCTGAATGATAATGAAAATTAGCACATGTGTCAGCACATCAATGTAACACACAATCGCATAAAGAGATGTTGTCATTGACCATTCATCCTCTAGACACGCACATTTCTAAATTTGTGTGGGTAAAACCTGAAATGACCTTTATTTTGACAACCAAATGATTTATCAAAGAGAAAATAACTCAAAAGAACAATCCTGTCTTATAAAAGTAGAAACCACAGAATCAAGATATGACATTATTGAAAGAAATTGTTAGGAATTACAAAGTTTGGATATTTCTTTTCTATAAATCATAGAAACCTTGGTTGGTATTATGCAGGACTTCTTTAATCTCATTCAGCACTTTGAGGTAGAGGCAAACTCATCTGCATGATTCTGAAACCAGAGTGGTCTACATAGCCTGGTCCTGGCCAATGGAAGTTATATAGTGAGACTCTGTCTCAAAGAAATAGAAACAACCCTAACACTCAAAATACAGAAAATAAGATTTATATACTGTAGTTATTTAACTATAAAAAAATCAGACTTTCAAAGAATGTTTAATGGCTGCTTATTTTTTTAAAAATCTCTATGTATATGTCCATAGAAAGTTAATAGAAATTTAAATAGCCACTACAAGTGGTTAACATGGTACTACATAATTATATAAAACTTTATGTGATAACCAAATGGATACTTTTAATTCTCTTTCTAAAGTTCATTTAACCTAAGTAATCTATGTGTGAGGCCTAGCAAAGACGAGATTTTTAGACACAAAACAGCAATGTTATAGAAGTAAAGTTAAATAATAAATAAAAAGTGTCCAGAAAAACTGAAAGAATTTTTTTCCTTGTCATATAATGGGTATCTCAAGGTAATTGGGTATTCCACTGAGTGTTGAAATTAGAACACATTTGGAGGCTTCTGACAGTGCTCAGATTTTGTTTTCATCCTCTGAGATACTGCGATTCACTAGGGAAACCTAGCATTCCAAATGTGTTAGGAAATACATAATGTGTCAACACATTGTGACATGGGAGTGATGCTCAGAAAAGCTGTTTGGGGCTATTAATAACACAAAGGCATCTCATTCTAATAGTAGGGAAAATAGGAGAATATTCTCAGATTGGCTTCCTTGTTTCCTTCTTTCCTACCCTACTCTTTTGTGTCTTACTTATTCTGCCACTTTTCTCTTTTCTTTCCTTCCCTGTCTTCATATTTTGCTCCTGTTATGTTATTTCCATAGTAAGTGATATAATGTCTTATATTTGGGATGCTTTGTGTTGAATTTTTTCCTCCAAGTAGTTATTTTCACAATAGTTATTTCCATTTTTTTTTAAGACTGACTGCATCAATGTTTCTTTCACGTTGCTACTGTAATAAATATTAAGGCTGTTGCTTATGTTAAGAATGAAAGAATGTTCTACAAATGTCATGAACATGCAACACATTGGTTCCAAAAATGTTTAAACAAATTTTGTTTTCTAAATCTGTTTGATAAAGGAAGGAACAAATAGATAAGCAGTTTTAGCTAGAAGTTTCATGGGCTCTAGAGAATACCCTACTATATTATTCTACTAAAGGAATATAGCAAAAAAAGAAAAAAAAATTACTCCTAATGACACATATTGCTTTACCCATACAAACAGTGTCACTCAACTTTTATGAAAGACACTTCTTGCTGAAGATAGTAATTAACAAAAAAGTCTGTCAAATAGATAATGTACAGGAAGTGAGAAACTTAAGAGTATTCTGCACTAAATGGGATGTCTGTATCTATTCTTTCTCAAGGTTCAAGGATCCATGATGAAGAGGAGGCATAAAGGATGTACAAGCCAGAGGTAGTGGATAACACAAAGGAAACTGTAGCTCTTAGGTACAACAGAGGTGACACACCTATGAACTCACATGTAAGACAGGCACATGTTCAAGCCAGCCAGAAAGCATTGAGGAGGAGAAATGGACAGAAAGCCTTGTCCATGGCCAAGATGTTTAATATTGATACCTGATGATAAGGAGGAAAATCAGTTTTCTAAAGTGGAGTGTCACTGAGTATATCAGCCACACTAAAGGGCAGCCTCTATGACCAGGAGTAGCAGGTAAACATAAACACACACACACACACACACACACACACACACACAGAGAGAGAGAGGGAGAGAGAGAGAGAGAGAGAGAGAGAGAGAGAGAGAGAGAGAGAGAGAGGAAGCAGGAGGAGGAGGAGGAGAGGATGAAGTCGCTGAATTTGCATGGGTAGGAAGGAGGTCAGAACTGGAAAGTGGTGGGCAAGAGAAAATGCAATAAAAATATACAAAAAAGTCAAATTTAAAAAAAGGAGAAAGAAAAGAGATAAGTGAACCCGACCTTGTCACCACACTTGCAAAGTTTGGCAATGTGCATCTGTATCAATAGGCATCGTGTTTCCCTCATAGTGAGATCATTAAGCACTCTATTGTAATATCACAGTCATTAACTAGGCCATCAGATTGTGTTTAACATGTATTAGCTTCTTTACATTAGCTGTTCATCACTTGATTCCTTAAGGCTAAAGCACCATAGATAAGGTACACATAGATAGGTTTAGAACCATTATGCATATCATGTCCCCGCTGTTCCTTAATGGATACATCACCACAAATTGAAAACTTGGTACAGGCACTGAGTTATTTCTGTTTTTATCAACAAACATTGTGGAAGAGAGATTTTGAAACCTGCCTGGTAGTAGACTTATCACAGCAGTCGCTAACAGAAGTGTACATGAGTAATGTGATAGTTGACAAGGTGACCCCCTGATTGTGATGTCAGTAATCACAAACGGATGAGACCTCAGAGCACTATTGTCACCTAAGTTTTGTGAGGCAAAAGAAAGTTATAAGGGATTTTGCTCCCCTTGAGCAGATTGCTTTTCATTTAGTTTGCTTTTCCATTATTATTTTAAACTGAAATTAATTTATTTCTTCAATCACATCTTGAATATGCTAACATATGTCAATGTGTCCAATTTCATTGAACTATTTGCATTTGTTCTATTTTAGTCCTATTGACTATATTGATCTCATTCTACTCCTCAAACAACATAGCCAAAAATATGCTATCCCATTTCAGAAACTGAAACCTCTGGGTGAAGGTTAATTACAAGGTTTCTCAATGAAACAACTGAAAAGAGACAATGATCAATTGAAAATAGTCCTAACATGGCTGTCTGCATTCTCCTTCACACCATAAGGGTGGAATTACAAGCCACAGATGCCAGTTCTCAGTCACCCATGCCAGCTGGGGGTGCATTTACTCCCACTGTTTGGAGCAACTTGGATTTGAAGCTTGCTTAACTACCCTTGTATTCTGAGGGCTCTGCTTGCAGCAGGGATTTGAGATCCAAACACTTCCTTAGTTATGAAGATGGGCTCAGTTTATAATTATAGTGACTCAAGTAATACATACTTAACTTTCATATAGTAAGAAATAGAAATGTTGTCATCATTTGAGCTAGGAACATGACAGTTACCCTCCCCCCGTACTCTGGCACTTTTCAGGGGCAGTCTAGCTATTTGCTATTCCACAGTTGCTTCAGGAGTCTGCCATAGCAGCTGGTCCTTCTCTGATGGCCAGGCTTCCAGGAAACAGCCGAGCTAAGGCATAACCTAAAACAATAAACTCAATCTTATTAACACATTACTGCCCCTTCCCACTTTCCCCTATTCCTTTCCAGAGAGCATCTGTGATACTGGTCTTCATTTCACATGCACAGAGTCACTTCTAAAGTTCACAGCTTCCTGCTTATTTTACTATTCTCTATTTTAAAATGTGTTTTTTTCACACATTCATCTGGCAATCTCTCAGATAGAGGTATTGTCTACCATTTTTAGGTTTACTCATCCTCTATTATTTGTGGAGGATGTAATTCAAGACCTTCAGTGGACGCTTGGGACTATAAATAGGGTGAGGCCTGTGTGTCCTATTTTTATTTTTCTACATATGCATACTTATGATAAAAAATTACTCAGCACAATTCAAGCGGAGCAAAAATTAATAATTTCAATAATAAAACAATCATAAGCATATACTCTAATAAAAGCTTTGTGAATATAGACTCTCTTCTCTCTCAAAATATTTTACTTTGCTCTTCATTTCTCTAATGCTGACGATAGGTAGTTAAATGCCTGACACCTGAAATGAAGGCCCTTCTGTGTACATGCCACCATGAACATGTTCAATCTCATCTATTCATGGATGCCAACCTGAGTCCTACCTGGTTCATACTTGCATGAGTGATGAAGACAAGTAAATGACATTGTTACTGCTCAGGGACAGTTGCTTGATTTAAGCACTGTTAATGTGATAACCAATCAAGAAGACCTCACAGATATGGATCCTATCTCAGGTATGAGTCGTGTACCAAATAGGACTAGTGGGATGATGTGTCCTGTCACTGTGCTACTAAACGCAGCATGAAGTTTAAAAGTTTTCTCCGGGATTTCTCATTCGTAATTCTCAGATCATGGTTGACCATGGTTCATTGAAATCACAGTAAGGAAATCAGTGCATAATTTGTCTGGTGAGAATGTGTGGCTTGCATTTTGGGCAGGTAGCAATATGCCTGAGTGAATATAGAAAAATTAGAAAAACTTGGAATACTGCAAGAGCCTCAGAACCACACAACTTTAGTAACTTCTTCACTTGCTGGATAGAGCAATGCTCTACATTCTTGCGTTATGATGGGAGAATTTATGCTTTTTCTAGAATATGATTGATTTTTTCTGAATACTTGTTCTATTTAAATAATCATGCCTTCCACTTACTTTTGGTACTTATCCATCACTAGTAACAAGGATTTCAAGATGCTTGGGACACCATTGTTTACTTCACAACTTTATTTACTCAAATACATATATATTAAGTTTTACAATTTGCTATTAAAACACACACACACATATATATGTGTGTGTGTGTGTCAAGGAACTGTTAATGCATGTTCTTTTCCTCCCTCTGTGAACTAGGCTTTGAATATGGTACATAAGTACTGTGCCACTGAATCACACTCTCTGCTTTGTTTTGTTTTTAAGTTATTTTATTTTTAATTAATTTTTTACACTCCACATCCCATTCCCCAGCTCCCCCATCCACCCTCTGACTGTTCCATGTTCCACACCTCCTCTCCATCCCACCCCGTCTCCACGTGGATGACCCCACCCCCCACCCCACCAAACCTCTAAACTTCATGGGGCCTCCAATCTCTTGAGGGCTAGGCACATCATCTCTGAATGAACACAGACCCAGAAGTCCTTTACTGTATGCGTGTTGGGGGCCTCATATTAGCTTTTGTATGCTGTCTGTTTGGTGGTCCAGTGTTTGAAAGATCTCAGGGGTCCAGATAAATTAGAACTGCTGCTGGTCCTCCTTCAGCTGTTTAAGTGAGCTTGGCACATTCAACAGAAAGGAAATTATGCCCGGTAATAGAAACTAGGTAATTCTGAGGATTTAAAAAAGGTTCTACTACCACCGTTTTGATTGAGCAGACTTGTTTCTTGACTACATTCTTCATCATCTTATTCTTATACATACAGACAAGCATAGCTGTCACTCCTCATCAAGGAAGCTAATTTCTTTATAGCAAATGGAAACCATCTCAGAAAAAACACAACTAGACACAAAGCAAAGACCAGTGAATGGTGGTGAAACCCTCCCCAGTGGAAATATGTGCAGCATACTTCCTGCATCTGTGGCTCAGGAAACACTGCAGATGAAGGAATGAAAGGATTACAAGAGTCAGACTAGCAAGAATTCTGCTGTGAGACTTCCTCTCCTGGTAATGGCTGCATAATCAACCTTGAACAATGGAAACATCAATAGTCATGTGAAAAGAGAACGGAGAAAATGTCAGTGAGTCTCACATGTGGACAAACAGCTAAAGTCAATTAAGAACTAGTGAGGGAACTAGAAGAATTATTCTTTCCCACGAGTGACAACCTAAATTGATTACCTAATACGCATTGGTTCAGTCAGAATTAAAACACACATAAGCAACCACAATGAACTTAGCCATCTGTATTTATATATTTATGCATATGTAGGTAACAAGAATCATCAAAGAATAAGAGGCAGTGAATTTTAGAGAAGGGAAACATTGGAGATACTGGAAGGAAGAGACTCAGTGGGGACTGCAGGTAGGAAATCGAAGAGGGAAGGGATATAATAATGTTTTAATTTAAAATAAAAAACCACATATTTTTAGTTGAAAGATTTCTTCATGTAAATGTAAAATGATTTGTAAAAATTTACTTTCTGTAGAAAACTTCCTTTCTTTTGTTTGATATAATTGGTGTTTTTGATTAGAGATGTGGAAATTGGATGATAGTCTGTAGTTCTCAGTGCATAATGGATATTCTGGTTTCATCTCATCCTATTACTGCAAATGGAAGTTCCGTGTTGCTTCCATCTAAATCCCTTGCTCATTTTCAATAAGTTGTTATTTCTTGAGAGATTGTTAAGTGTGTTTTTAAATCATAAAACCTATGATTTTACTAAAATGTTGCTTTTCTTATTGTCCATTCATTCTCCATTAGGAATGAAATACAATCACGATATAATAGTATATGAACTATTGTTTTTCTAAATGTAGCTCATACTTACCATTTGGATACATGGCAAATGGGGCAGTCATATTTTCCCATCTAGAATTTCATATGATTGTCATAAAGTGATCAGATAAACATTTAATTTTTGAAAGGCATATTGATTCATAACTGCTTAGAAATTTCTTAGAAAGTTCTTTTTGTGGAAGTGAATTAGTGATTCATTTTGATAAAATATTTAAAAATCAACTGAGATTTTCAGAAAATCAAATTCCTTTTTTTTCCATTTCTTGAAAATTTTTACCCACAAAATGACAGCAGTATGCCTCTGCTGAGTGAATCAGGAGCTCATGGTACTCCTCTCTCATCTTGTATCCTGGTTTCTATCATCAATTGATCATATTTGGAGAGATTCTGTTAAATACACAGACAGCAATGTTAGCTTGAAGCAGAGCCAACAAGCATATTAATGTCTAGACAAGGCTCACTTTTTGGGTTTGGCTTTGATCATAATAAAAGCTGGAGAGTTAAAGGTTTAGGAGTTGGGCAGAATCACACTCTTGTGGGTAGGAGAAATATTATGGAAAGCTTGTGTTTGCAAAGAGTGTGAAAGCAAGGTAAGCTATCCTGAAGCAAATCAGGTAAAATAAACAAGTCAAACAGTCACAAATATGACACTTTTCATGTTTCGTATGTGAACTAAAGACAAGCCATGAACGTAAACATGAGATGTAAGTAAAAGTTGAATGGGGGAGGTAACGAGGAGATCTAGGAGGAGAAAGTGGAGATGATTCTCATTTTCCTTTCCTTTCTGCAAATGCCATCATGAGTTCTCTTGCACTGGACAACTACCAATAAAAGTCAGTAAAAATGAATATCATGAATTACTTGTGACTACTGTAATGTATGGACCTAAGTATAATATATGAGCTGATTCTTGCCATAAACTGACTAAATGAGTTGCAAGTCCTCCAGACACCACGGATGCCTGGTTGTTCTCAGTGACATCCTAAGTAGACATAGATGAGCATATTTGCAATTTTCTCTACTCTTTTTCTTCGTAAACCAAAACAATAGCAACAGCATTCAGTGCCTAAAATCAATCTAACAGATTTGTCATTTAAAATGGTGAGGCATAATACTATTATTGGGTTCAATTTTTCTTTGGTGCATATAAAACACTTAGGCGGTGTTTGGGGTGTATTCCCTTTTGGTAAGAATCTCTTTTTGAAAACAGTTGCTAGGTGTGGGTGGTTCATTGAGATTCACAGGCCATCTGCTGTAGCCATCACTGAGAAAACTGCCTTTGATAGAAAATAAATCCCAAGAACTTTGGTCTGACCCAAATGGACAAAACTTCTTTTCATAATAAGAGCATCTCTGTTTACTGGGGTGTTTTAGGTAAGTTTTCCAGGAAGAGGAGCATCCAAATACATTTAATCTGATAAGAACAATTTAAAAGCTAATATTTTCTTTTTCTTTTTTTCTTCAGAAATCATCATGTAGTGTACAGTTTAGTGTTTCTCTTCAAATATCCCAAATGCAAATTAATGTTGGGATGTGTTATTTGAGAACATGCAGCTGCCTAACAGAAATATTTTAGGATTTTCTTTACTGCTTTGAGAAGATCTCTGTCTCTAGCTATCAAAACACATATTATTGTGGTGAACAACGTGTTTTTCGCTTTCAGAAAAAGACAAGTTTAACTTGCCTGTGGTTCATTAAGTATGGCTACGGGTGAAAACACCTTATGGTTGTTGTTAATCCATCAAAACAACCCATCAGTAAAGAGAATTGATTTTTACTGATTTTTCAACTTCTCCCACTATTAAACTCTTGAACAAGTTGTTTCCATTAGAGTGTAGCCTACCTCCCAGATGAGATGCTACAGCTATAAGGAGAGCTGAGTTTTCTCTCAGCAGCTATTACCAACTGATTCTTGGTATGGGTCAGAATTCATTTCAGAAGTCATTCCAATCTTACTTCTATATATTTGGATTTAACTTGGTTAGGCTTGGGAAGGTCTATACTTGTCATGTTATCACAACTTCCATGGCTGGGTATATTCAACTGTCATGTAATGTCAATTAGCAAAATAATTTCCTCTTTGTCATTCACAACTGCTGTCATGAGATTTGACCCTTGGCTTTCAGTTATCCCGCCTTACTCCTTTACACTGCTGCATTCTGTCACCTCTCCCTTGAGATATCTTTCCTATAATGTCTTTCTAGTTCCTTGACTTCTATGGATGTTACACATGAAACACAATTCGAAAGAGTCAAGGCTACCATCTACTCAATGAACGGAGATGGTTGACTTCTTCCCTCAGGATGACTGTTTGCAGTCCCATTTATGTACTTGCCAACTTCATAATATCATTTCTTTCCCTCTCAGTTGAACAATATTCTATTCGGTAAATGTGCCACATTTTCATTATCCATTGAACAGTTGATGGGTAGTAGCCATTGAGCAGTTGGTGGGCTGTTCTTTGAAAAGTATGACTCCTTCAATTACTGATATTTTTATATACATTATACATGCTATTATTAAAATTTTATCTATATTTATCACTTCATTAATTTTTATTTAATATATATTTAAATAACTTCTAATAACAACTTATTTAATAAATATTTCATAGCATTTTATGAAATTTATTATGTAACTCATTGTAGAGCTTTATTCTTATTTACATTTCAATTTCCTACATGATAGAAATTTAATTTGTCATGAAGAATTTCTGCTTATTCTATTTCATTTTCCCAATATATATAAACTATTGATTAACTGAAATATGTCCAAAATTAAGCTACTATTTTATATGACATAGAGTTCTGTCTTGTGTGTGTATGGGTGTGTATGTGCACATACATTAAAAAACACCACCAATTGATGTATTTTAAAACTGATTTTATGAAAACAATTTACTCTATGTTTAGAATATTGATATATCCTAATGTTTTGGTTGTAATTTTTAAATTTTTAGATCATTTTATAAATCCAAGTTACTGGTTGCACAGAATATTATTTTTCCAAACTGCACTAAAAATGCATTCAGTAATTGTCCACTCTATTTAAGAGAGCATAATTTGGCCAGGCATACCACTAGAAATTATGGAGAGTGTCCAGTCTTCCACCCATGACTCATTGTTCCTTCATTTTCATCTCCTCGTGCTTCATGTTAAAGACACACTTAGGGATTGACTACGAGCTGGAAGCTTCATCCTGTCCTTTTATTAAATTGCTATTTATTCGTTATTACTTCTTCCAGTTGTATTTGGGGAATTTAAATACTTAAATACTCACATTTCTTCCCTTGATATATTTTAAGGTATATGAGAAAATATATTGTCAGTAGTTGTTGGATCATGAATAACATGGATCAAGTGATTGAATAATCTTATTTTTTGCTGAGTAAACTTTTAAGTTAAATTTTACTAGTAAATGGGAGTAATTAAGAGAATTTTAGCTTCTTACAGATACAAGTGCATTAGATTCTTACAAGAAAATTTCTATAATTTGAATTGCTTGACAAATGCACACAAAATACAAATAATTAAAATAAATTATAGTACATGAATTTGAGATTAAAATACAATGCTATGATAGTCAACAAAATTGTTATTTCAGTGAGGGAAATTAATAGATCTATCATAATACAGTTGCTTTGTAATGACAAGGGTAGCTTAAGTCTTATTTAACAACATTGCTAATACAATACAACTTAATTAACTTCCCTTATCTTGTTTTACATTACACCTTTTAACTTGCTCACCCGACATATCTGCTATACTCTAGCCTATGACCTATATCTGAAATACAGATAATTTGAAGTGTTGATTTACAACAGCTCTTTTCAGTAGGGATTCAGAGACATTTTGTTCAATTGAGATCCAGGAAATATAGATTCCGATGAAACCAATAAAGTGACCTTCAATCAACACTATATTTGTTTTCCTGGCTGATGCTGTCAGAAATATTGCAAGCAATAAAGAAAGAATAATCGCACAGATAGACAAGGAAGAGTGAGATCTTAAAATAAATAAGCATATGCTCCAGTTTCTGAGAGGAAAGTTAACATTTTAGAAAGAATAAGAAAAATCTTTAAGGAAGTAGGGCATGACAGATAGAAGAAAGAGGTAAGTCATGGTATGAAAATGCAAGACCTTTAAACTTGTGTTGAAAATAGCATCAGAATAAATTAAAAGTAATAATTATACAATAGCACACCTTTTCCTTTTACCTTTCATTCAATGGGAAGAATAGTGCTGTTTTTACTTCATTTCAAAGAATTTTAATTACCAAGTAAGGTATATGTCACCTGTCTTAGTAGATGAGTACAAGCCTGTTGAATTATTGATTGATTTACACATGACTGCATAATGGGCGAATTAATATTAAGATGGATGCAGCATTTATTGATTATCTTATAAATGTCACCAGCAGCAGAGACTATTTCTTTTTTCTCAGGTAGAATGTTGTTATTTATTTATTTATTTATTTTTAGAATATTTAGAGTATGATTTTAAACTAGTAATTTGTAGAAGGTATAGTATCCATTGATATTGCAACTAAGAGTATTTCACAGCACTCCAATGAATGTTCTGGTGATATTGGTTGATAGTCACGAATCCAAGAATATTTGACCTCACATGTGAAATGACCACCATGCAAAAACATGAACATACATGGCACCTTGTAACTTACAGCAACTGAAAGCTATTCACAGCTTGAACTCAAGAATCTGTATTTATTGATGTTGTGTACCTTGTGTCCGTAAGTATAATGATTTTAAAAGTTATTTGAATCTAAAGAAGGAATGATACCCATTAATCCTATCCATTTTGCTTGCTATTTGTCCTTACTGAATCTTCAGTTCACATTGTACCAAATTTGCTTAACTGATTTATCATTAATGTATTTATAAATAATTTTTATCATGAGACAATAACTCCAAATGTGTAATTCAATATCTTTGTTGTTATTATTATTATATTTATTATTTTATGTTATGCCTCTGTCTGTGTAGGTAATTGTGCATATTCACACATACTAACGTTGAATGTGCTTCCTTTCCAAGTGTCATGCTCCCATTAGTTGCCAACCATTCTTTGGCAGATTCTACTCTTCTATCAAATCTAATACATTCTTGGGGCCCTCCTTTTCACTTGGCACTTATTTTCAGTTTTCTAAAAATAAGAGAAGAAATCTGAAAAGAACTTCAAGTTACTCTCATTACCACATTTACAAAAACTCCTTCTTTTTTTTCTTTTCTCATCTAAAAATATTTGATCCATTTCCTAGTATTGCCGTGACAAAATCTCACAAACAGACAGAAATCACTTTTTGTTTTAGTACATCCACCCATGACCAAAGGGTTAGATATTGGCACTAAATCAGATAAAGAACTTGAAGACTTTCTTCCAATTTCACACCTCTCATGCAAGACCAAACAAAACAACGACAAGGTCATTAGAATGATTGTCATTTTGATTTTCTAGCAGGTTTTTCTTCACATATTCTGGCTTATCATTCTAGGCACTATTTTTACAGTAGCTATAACAGTTCTTGAATGCACATGGTTTACTGTGAGCTGACTGGCAGCTCATGGCTGCTCTTCCCATAATCTCCAAAGCTTTGCAATTTTTTTTTAAACACGAAAGAACGTTTGGACAAAAGCAATCCACTCTAAAATTGCTGCTGACAAGCTGTGCCAACTGTTTCTCCCATTCTATTTGAAGCACCTTGCATTGCTTTCAGAATATCTACCCTAACCCCTCTTTTCCAGGTTGGTCAATAAACTTCTTTCCCTTTGGCATTCACCCTTTATCTGTGGTTTCTGTGCTTTGGAATCCTGAGGTAAGAACTTTGTGTTGATCTCTTGTAATGAAAGCTCAGGTGACTATTGAGCATCTGGCATTTTTACACCAATATCAAGTTCTCCAGTGTCTGGTACTCAAAGGGTACACCCCAGGTCCTGTGGAACCATGTGAATCACTCTATCTTTGACAGAATGTTAAAGAGACTAATTTTGAGAAGATTTAATAGAGGTAACCACAGCTTCTGAGAGTCAAGTGTATACTGGCCACAGACTTAAAACGGTTTTACAAAATTCTACTAAAACTCTAAACACTTTCAGATTCTATACTTAGCCATTCTTTCACAACAAACCATATAGGCAATATTGCTCTTTCTTACCTTCTCTCCCACCGCTGTTCCTTCTAATATCTCCCCATCAGGTACATAAACCCATTACATGGCTTTAAATGAGACAAGCTTCCTTCCTTTGTGGTCTCTTTGCAATTATTCCCCAACTAAAGTATTCCTTCAGATTTCTGTACTTAGCATCTAATGTTGACCATAGAAAATTTTTATTGGTTCAATGCTTTCCTCAGAAAGAAGCTTCCTGGAGGGTTACGTACATATCCTCTATTTAGGACTCTTTTTCCGTGATGAAAGCTTCAATTCAGTTGCTCTACTTCACAGCTGATATCATTCAATCCATTGAACTTTCCCACAGATTTTTGCATAACTCTGGTACCTTAACATGAAAATACTATAAAAATAAGACCCTCATGCCTACTGACAAACACTAAATGCGTAGATGTACCATGTTCAAATTCAAGCTTGGCAATTGTTTAAGATAAAAGTAGCATCAAACTAATTGCCAAAGGGTCCAAGAAATACACAGAGACATTTCCCACAGTATTCAGTTACACCAATATTGGCTACTGATGAAATAATTTGGCAGGATTTGCCTCACATGTGACATTCATAATATGCTTCATTAATGCTATTGTACTAGAGCTATTTCTTTTGTGTCGGGCATGTCTAGTGTGATGTTGAGCCAGAGCAGCTCTGATCTCCTGCCTAATGTGTCCCTAATGTGATAAGGCCTATTACCAACCCCTTGTGGATAGAGGGGAAGATCACAAGGTTCATTAGATGTCTCCTGAGACTCCATTATGTATACTACTGACTAGATGGGATTCTTCAAGGGGAAGCTGTTGGCTTTAGCTGGATGTACAAATGCATTAATCCAATGTCACTATTATCACATGGTCCTCCAATACCATGGTTTTGTCCCATTATGTTTCCCAAATCGGACATTTTAGGGTTCCAATAGCCTTTCTGTTGCCAATATTCTACTATGCTGTTTTACCAAGCTGTACATGGTCTAAGTCCTGTCAATGGTCTGGTGGTGTCATCTCTCTGTGCAGTAAATAGACATGCTTTTGCATTTTTTCCCATAAAATATTATGCAGCCACTTTAGTTTGATTGGTTATAATTTATGCCAAGCAAAATCATATACAGCCTGTCCAAGGTTATAAACTGATTAACACTTATACTGAGCAACACTCCCTTTCATTAATTCAATATATTCCCAGGAAGATCGTATGTACAATTGAAACCAGTTAAGGCAAAGATCAGCTCTAAATAATCAAAAATTTATATACTAGTTTCATTTAGAAAAAAAAAAAGACAGGCCTGAAGTAACTGAATGTTTGAGCAAAGTATGCATGAATATCTGCCAAGGATTCTTTACAGAATATTTCTTATTTCATATAAAGATTTCCCCCTTCACCTTACGATCCCACCTATGTAATAAGAATAATAAGAAACTGAAATGCATTATCTGATGAAATGTTCTTCCGTTTCTTTTCTCCCCTTCCCTTTGCTCAGTTTGCACCTCTCTCCACCCTTCTCTCTCTGACTTCCTTTCAGCCTGTGCTAGGCTAGGCACTTCTAGAAATAAGTAGTTATGAATTCATTCAGTGATTTTAGGTGCTATAATACTAGTGTTGAGACAGCATTCAAAAGTTGGATGGATATGCATATTTTCAATGGATGTGGTCACAGGTGCACGAGAGCACAGAGAAATACATACAGGCAGCCTCACAAAGGGGGGGATGCTAGAATTGGCTGTACTGAGAGCAGGGTTTTATGATTTTAAAGAGGGGAAGCAGATTTTAGGTACTAGCAAAAGCATTTCCACAGATTTGGAGGCACAGAGAGAAAGCAGACTCTAGGAAAAATGCCACATTAACTTCAGTTTTTGGAGATATTTGTTTTGGAAGAAAAATTACAGTGGTTTGGAAGGACAGAGATGGATTAAAGAGTTACATTCTGGAGGGCTTTTACTCGTACTTTGTTTTTGTGGACTTCATGTTTTGTTTATATGCCTAACTTTTGCCTTTTTTTCTTAATATATAAACATGGAAATACCATGTCTTTCTTTTTATTGGTTATTTTATTTATTTGCATTTGAAATGTTATCCACCTTCCCAGTTAACCCCCTATTTTTCCCCTGTCCCTCCTACTTCTAAGACCATGCCCCTCCCACAGTCACCCACTCCCACCTCACTGTCCTACTATTCTCCTACACTGGGGCATTGAGCCTCCACAGGACAAAAGGGCTCCTCTCCCATTGATGCCTGAAAAGACCATCCTCTGCTACATATGCAGCTGGAGCCATGGGTCGCTCCATGTGTACTCTTTGGTTGGTGGCTTAGTCCCTGAGAACTTTGGGAGGTCTGGTTGGTTAATATTGTTGTACTTTCTGTGGGGTTGCAAACCCCTTCTTGTCCTTCCCCTAACATCTCTATGGGTTCCCCACACTTAGTCCAGTGGTTGTGCCAGCACCTGACCAATCCAGGTGCGAATGCATGCAGCCATATCTTGTCTTTAGAGCAACATGTAGGACCTGCAAGCATTTACCATAGAGTTTCTAATAAATCCTAAACATTTACTTACACTACTTCTTAGCGAAGAGGAATTTACTCTCCCTGTACCACTATAACATTTTTCCAATTCTATGTTTTCTTCATTTGAACAGCCTCATTTGATGTGTAGTTTCTGCTTAAAATAACTGACTTATCCAGAACTTCTTTATGACTCACACTCACTTTCATTCGCCTCACTTTCACTTCAGAACGTTTAGATGAAATTTTAACTCACAGTTAATCATAAAATTCTTGGTTGACTCTGGCACATGTTGAGCTGCTTATGAGTTCTTTCCTAGTGTCAAAGAACACTATAGTTAAACTTTCAACCCTGAATCTTTGGTCCCTGATACTAGATAGACCATGTCTTCTTTACTCCTGATAATGGAAAGAATGAGTTGATATATGAGTGGATAGGTCACAGAATAGAAGCATGCAGAACCTTATGTTCCATGGGCTCCTTTCAGGGACTAGTTGAAATTAAATGGGTGAAATAATAAATCAACTCAGCTTTGTTTATTTGGAAATCTTTTTTTATCCTGGGAAAGAAATATTGAAAACTCAAGTAATAGAAAATTCTCATGATATACATTAAGAAGATATTTAAATAGATTAGGAAAGAGTCCATAATGGAAGAATATAAAAGACCATCAATTGGCAGAAACACATTACAGGAATATTTATGTGCTATGTAATAACTAGTTGGATGCATAATATGAAAAATTGTAGTGAGTATGCTAGTGTTGGCAGAGTGCATGATCTTGGCTAATTAATAGGTGATGATGATAATGATGTCTTTTACTGGAAAAAGTATTAAATTCAGAGGACCAGGACCTGTATCAAAGTAATAGGCGCAGTTTGAGATGGGAATATTCTAGTCATATAGGAAAAAACAAGGTCATTGATAGCTATATCTCCTTTATACATTTGCACACACAATTTCAATTATTGAAAAATTAAATTAGAATTAACTTTTACTTAATAAAACAGAATAAGTTTTCTTTATTTAAAAATGTAAATGAGTAAAAATTGAAATAGACATTACCTTGGATAGTGTCAATACAGTAGCAAAATATAACTATGTGCATATTTATCTATTTGTAATATATCTACTCCACATACATATTTAATTTATATACCTCTTTATGTATCATTTTTCTATGTATGTATGTATGTATGTATGTATGTATGTATGTATGTATCTATCTATCTATCTATCTATCTATCTATCTACCTATCTATCTATTAATCTATCTGCATACATGTCAAAGCAAATGTATAGGACAACCAAGACAGAATTTTTACGAGAAAGGTAGGGTAAAATTAAATTTTCTGTTGCTAGTGATCACAGATATCAAATATGGCAGGAGGTCAAATAAAATAGGAACTAGAAAGAGTTCATTAAATTTCACCACACACAGGTTATTACTGCCTACCGTTGGGAAACATTCAGTCAAGTGGTAGGGTCAACAAAGAGAGCATAAGAGCTGAGGTGACTGAGAGAAAAAAATAAAGCAAAAGGGAAGATAGGCAGAGAAATATGGCTTTGTCAAGAACAGAAAGGAAAGTCCGGCAAGCATTCAAGCCACTGGCATGGCATTTGCTAAAATGGAATTCAAATGCAGTGATATTTCAGAGTAGGAATACTTGTTTTGCATAATGAAACAATAACGCCTAAATAATTCCATTACCTATAGAAAGCAAAGTGCTCATTCTAAAAATAGCCATACATATCCTGCCAACATTTGTAGCATTCAGATTTTGTTTCACTGAGTGCACCAGCGTTTGTGCCTTAATATTTAAAACGGAATGTTAAGGTGATAAAATGTTTTAATAAGCACTTAAGCATGTTTTGTGACTTTAAGTGGACATTTAACTCTAAAGCGCATCTATTACTCTTTCAGAAACAAGTGAGTTGGGTGCTGAATAGATATTCACTTCCAAGAGAAATACCTTTCAGGACTTGCATATCATCGGTCGACAAGATTTCTGCCTTGTACCACAGTAGATGATTAATCACCGGCAGTCACTTTTGTTAAGATTGCAGTCTAATTTTTAACCACCCCCTTCCTCACCTTCAACTAGTTACAATGTCACTCTAGGTATTAAGTCATAAATAATCCATGTTGGAAATTTATCAAGAGAAGGAAGAAAGTATTATGCATATGGTTATTCCCTCAAGTGTATTCTATAATAGCTAAAGTACTTTACAATATGGAAACATGGTAGTGTATTAAACTCTCTTTGATAGAATGGTCAAAAAAAACCCTGATATTAAAATATAATGATTCCATTAAGTAGGGACTACAGAATGCCTTGCCTTGGATGTTAGATTTCATACCATGAAAAAATACTTTGGTATTGACAATATTTTAAGACAACATATAAAAGTTAAAAAAAATGGTTTTTGTGTTTACAAAATTGAGCAGCTTATTTTCTCCATTCATCAGTTGATTCAGAAGTCATTTAGGATTCCAACAGGTACAAGTTAAGTCATAGGAACTTTTACTATACTTTTTATAATATTTTTTCTAGTTGTATATTAAAATAGATAACAAAGTTTAAACCTATAACATGTTTAAAACACATCATGCATATGTATAAAGGTCATTAAGAAATCATTTCAAAATGATTTTGTTAAAACAGTACATACAATGATGTATTTATCAATATCTTTGTGTAGAAAAGTTTTTTGATGCTTCATTCTCTAGCATCCCAAGAATACTGGCAGCGACTTCTGACTTACCAAAGAAATTCAGAGATATATTGGTTTTTCAGAGGATCTTATAGTGGTCTAGGGTTATATAATTCTCTAACACAAAATTCTAATTTTACATAAGATTATTAGAGTTGAGTTGCCTTGAAACAGAATTATTTCTTTGTTTTGTTTTTCTGTACTATTAAAACTAAATATATATTCACCCCAACACATTTTTAAGCAAATGAAACAAACCATAATTCCTTCCTTTGATCCAAATGAAACAATCAGCATTCTCAAGGTCTTTATTTATTTATTTATTTATTTATTTATTTATTTATTTATTTTAAGTTTATCTAGTGGGTCTTTGATTAAGGAGCTAACTCTCATGAATGAATTTGGAAAAATGTGAAAAGCAGTTTTAGGGTCATTCAAGAGACAAGTTGTATGTCACCATGATAAAAATAAGGCCCTCTTGTATTTGTTTCTTATACAATGTTTCCCAAAGAGCATGATCAGAATGGGCATCGGTTTTTCGTTTGTTTGTGTGTTTGTTTGTTTTGTTTAAAAGAAACTCCCAATTTACTGTTCCACATCCTACACCTCCTCCCTGCCCCCTGTCTCAACATGGATGTCCCCATCCCCCACCCCACCTGACCTCTAAACTCCCTGGTACCTCCAGTCTCTTGAGAGTTAGGTGCATCATCTCTGACTAAACCCAGACCCAGCAGCCCCTGCTGTACATGTGTTGGTGGCCTCATATCAGCTGCTGTATGCTGCCTGGTTGGTGGTCCAGTATCTGAGAGATCTCAGGAGTCCAGGTTAATTGAGACTCTAGAATGGACATCTTTTAATAAATCAAAACATATTCATTATATAGTTCTTATGTACATTTCCCATCAGTAAGGATTTGAGTTTAATTTTGTGATAATTTTTGGATGGATGAGTGAGTATTCTTTGACTCATTGCAAAAATACCCAAAAGAAAAGTCTGAACCTGTGAGACAGAGTTTGGCTGTATTTAAGAAAAGTCCAGTGGCTTTGCAACACTTCTTGGCTCAGCCACCCTCACTATGCTTTTCAGAGAATAATATTAAATCATTTTAACGACTTTCTTCTATAATATAAATGTGCATGAAGTCACAGGCATATTCAGTTTTTAAACTTAGATGATCTCTCTTCCCTCTATCATTACTTTTTATAAATGAAGAGGTCAGAATGTAGAGACAAAATATCTTCCCCAGGAAAGTATAGATATGTAAATATGAAATAAGAACTTCTCTCTCAGTTTAATTATATTTATGATTATCCTTATTCGTGTCTCAAATTTAATAAAATTTCTAATGTATTCCTCCAGTAAGATCCATTTATAAGGCATACACATGTTATAATGGAGAGCTTGCAACTTGGATGTTTGTCCTATTTTTTTTAAACTAAGGTATATTCAAAATTTCCTTCTTTTTCTGTGATTAGATTTTGTGGTCATAAAAATTTAAACATATGCAGTGGCTGTAAGGCCATTTTCCTTTCAAAATTGTCCTTCACAGGGATATGTGATCATAAAGGCAAAAATCTCAATTTTTCTAAACCAGAGTTCATGTACAGGAGGTCACAGTTAAGGTTTCCTTGGGAGTTCTAATTCTGAATTTCCTGACATTTGTGGCTTTAAATTATAACTTTAATGCCCCATTAATGCAGTGTATTTTTTTACACTGAATTGTTTTATGTCTTTTATTTTGTGCTAATGGACATTGTGTTGATTTCTGTGAATATCACAGATCAGTGTTCTAGTAAAATATTCTTAGTTCACATTTTATGTATAAATCCTTTTATTTGAGATACACTGAAGCACAAGCATTTAAAAGCTTTCTGAACAATAGCCATTTTCTATAATTTTATATTTTTAATTTAATATAAATATATGCTTTCTGAAAGTGATTATTTTATAAATTGTTTCATTGTTGTAACGTTTAAGATGTGATTTTTTCTCAGTCACACACATATACTACCATGTAGGGTTTTTTGTTTTTGTAAATTTTAAGATAATTTTTGGCTTTCTTAATGAGAGTGATAAAAATATTTCACATTATCAATTATAATTCTTAATTGTCATAATATATTTTTACTGAATGAAAATTTTTTCTCAGCTCTTAAAGCTTATGGCTTTTATATTTCCATATGCACACATGCACACACACACACACACAACTTATATGACATTAAGTTGAGAAGTACTAATCCCATATTCAGGTTAATTTGGTGAATAAATTTTGCATTGATCAATAAATACCCTGGTCTAGATTTTTGCAGGAGAAAAAGTGAGGTCGTAACATGAAAATATATTCAAAACCAGTATAAGAAATGCCATGTACTAAACTGAACCAATAGCTGTACTGAAATATTTTCCCCTGCTTCCACATTGTGTTTCTTATTTTAGTGTCATTTTGATATCCCATAATATAAAAAATATGTTTCTCATATGCATTCATTATTTATATTTTTGTCCAATAGGATACATGCTATTTAGATTTATTATGATATGTTTCCCTTTCCTGATAAAATGTGAACAATCATCTACTCATATAAAACATTAGTGTTGATAATAACGAAAGAGATGCATCCAAGTTCAACTTGATGAACTAATGAGTTTGCCTGGCTTACTTATAGGACCCCCAGTAAGGAGTTATATACAGAAGGAAAGATGATCCCAAGAGAGCTGCCTCACTGTAAAATCCCAGTCCAGGAAGAATCCCAGAGAAAGGCCATCATAAGTACATGTATCTCCTCAAGGCCGTGAATTGCAGACCTCCCTCAACTGAAGAATGAATAAAAAAACGTTGTATGTAAACGCAATAGAATACTGTTAAGATATTAAAAACAAAGATATCATGAATTTTCTAGGTAAATGGATGGAACTTGAGATTATCATCCTGAGTAAGGTAATCCAATTCCAAACGAACATGCATGGTGTGTACTCACTTATGTGTAGAATACAGGTACCATGCTACAATCTACAGACCCAAAGAAGCGAAACAAGAAGGCAAACACAAGTGAGGAAGCTTGAATCTCACTTAGAAGTGGGGAAAATAGTCATAAAGACAGATGGACAGAGAGGTCTGGGAGGTAGGGCAGATAGGTTGGGGAATGGACCGTTCACGATCAGATGTGGGGAAGGACAGAAGGGATGACTAAGTGGCCATGACACTGAATGGAAACCTGCAACTTACAAGAGGCAGTTTTTACTGGAACAGTTTTACAGAGACAGGGTGCAGAGAGAATGAACTAGACACATATGAAGACAGGATGAACCCCCAAAGTAAAAGGAACAAGATTAGAAAACACTGTCAAAGCATGAAGCCAAGTCAAGCAATTCAGTCAGAAGCCAAGAGAAGCCAGGTTGAATCAATCTGCTTGGAAGATTAGGTGGTGTGGAGGATAGTTAGCACAGGAAAAGGATACTCTCCTCAGTCCAAGTCATGTATCTGCATGGTTTGGGTACAGCTTTCATTTCATTCCTTCATCTGAGGACATAAAAGTGATATTTTCATTCACGATGGACAAAGTTGTAAAGTTAGTAGGTTTAATATGCAAAATGACATCCTAATTTTGTGTTTAAATTCAGAACAGTAAAAAGTGTTGCTCCTAAAATTTATACACAGAGCAAATTACAGCCTAAAACACTTTTTACATAAAATAAATTACCTTGGAATTGTGCAAAGTCTAATATTAACAAAAATATTCATTGATTTATTCAATGAAAAAAATTCAAAACTAGAATACAATCATGATATACATAACATATACTCAGTATATTATATATTCTATTATGCACATGTCTAATTTTCATGTTAGATATGTATTGTCACAGTTCAATCTTCAGTAATGATAATGATCTCACTACAATTACATTAAATATTAAAAGTGGCTGTGACAAAGTTTTCTACATTAAAGAACCACATAAATATTATACCACATGTTTCTATTTGTGTATAGTATTTGCATTTTGTGTTTCAAAACCAGAAAGAAGTATTTTGTGGTTTTACAGTTGAAATAATCATTAGATTATGTAATATTCTAAATAGAGATATTTTTTATAAGTTAATATATTTGAATATTTTGTCCTCAGATGGTAAATATATTTGAGAAGGAGCTATGGCCTCATTAGAGAAGGTTCAAGTTGAAACCCTCAGTCTGCTGTTGTCTTTCTTTTTCTGCCTTCTACTTCAGACCAAGAGCCAAGCATTCAGTACTGTTTCTGTCATGTGTTCTAGTATCATATGGTCTTTGACCTTCTGTGATCGATAACCCAATTTAAATATTTTCTTTCTAATGTTCTTAGTGTCATGTTTTGTTACAGAAAAAAATAGAAAAATAGAAAAAAGTGTTTGTACGAATGAAGAAGAACAGGGGAGGCTCATTACATTCTGATATACTGATCCTTAATCTAAGTTATGATTATACAAATGTAGTCACTAGTATTACACCCACACATCACTGTTTCCTGCCTGGACATTTAAACATGGGTTCTTGTATTGAATTTAAGTTCTGATGTCTGTAAGGAAAGCAGTTACCTATTTGCCCCAGCTGTGTACTTCTTTTTTATTTATTTACTTTTATTGAAAAGGTCAAATATCTAAAATTGCAGAGCTAAAAAGTATGTCTATTTCTGATCCAAAATATCAAATTTTTCTCTTCTATCTTTTTGTATCGTTGTGATTTTTCTCATAGAAGAGTTATATGAAGCAATAATGTGAAATTATTACAGAATGATATATTCAGCATGAAGAGGAAATATCAAACACTGTTAATCACTTTTAACTTGAATCTTCTTTTAAAGACTGCATTCTGAAAAAAAAAGTATTTAAAATTTTAATTCATTTGAACTCCCCATAGCCTCAAAACAACTTGTCTTGCCAATGCCAGCTGTTCTCAACAGCAACTGTGATTTACTAGTTGATATTTATTTCATGAAAGACCAGGATCTGATGACTAGCAATTTAACTAGAGAAATCAGTGGGAGTTAGGGAAAGGCATAGGAGAAAGAGGGAATGGGAGGGGAGAAAGACAGTGAGGACAGAAGGCAGGAGAGAAGAGAAAAGAGATAGGCAATGGTTTACAAAATCACCTTTATAAACTTGTCAACCTGTCACTGTGCTCCTGGATAACGTTGAATCCTCTTGCATAAAAACGTGTATATTCTTCTGCATTCTGGCAAAGCACAAGATATGATTTTTAGGACAGTATTTCTCATCACTGAAGAAAAGAAAAGCTGTAATTTTTGTTTGACTCACCAGGTCTCTTGCAGGTGGATTTCCAGTCATGGTAACTTCCTTCTCAACTCAATTTATGATAATTGAATTAAATTGAGGTACATGTAAGCTTGGAGACAGATTTTTCACCTTTTCACTCTAATATAAATGAGAATTCTTTATATAACTGGAATGAATTAAAAACTCATGACTTTTTGGTAGTGTGGAATTATGAGACAAAAGATAAGCCTAAAATATGGATGAAAACCCAACAAGTAGTTCTCCAAAGTTCCCAGGGAACAAGTACAGATGTGCAGAATCTGAAAATATAGACAATAGCACTTGGGAGATGGAGGTTTGTACATTAACTGGATAGAAAATGCCAAAATGGAGAATTTAGATTCATAGCAAGTGCCTGACATTATTATATTGACAATACAAAGTTGCTCATTATAGAAGAAATTAATACCTGCTCTTAGTCCACAATCCCACCCAATGCAAATATCTTTTTTATTTGTTGACACATATTAATTATCCAAATTTCTGGACATGAACCTCTGTTCTATCATGGGGATTAGAATGCACTGTGCTTCCAAGGGTTTCTTTATGATCTTTTGCTGTTGTTGTTTCATTAAAATCACATTAATTCTTCTGTTTGCATGCTTCCGTATAAAGAAGAGAAAGTCAGGTTTCTTTTCTCCTTTCTAAGTTATATGTGAGAGACTTAAGATAAGAAGTTTATCTCAGGGTTAGCAATATTTAGAGAAGCAATATTAGAAGAATCCTGTCTGCCCTCTGCCACATCATCACACTGAAGATATTACATGGAAATAGGTCTATATTCTGTACCTCCAAGTATAATCAAGGCCAATTAATTTGCTACAAAAGATTAAATAATGGAATAAATCCACTTTTGGGTAGGGGGACTTAAGTATGAATGTGATGTCAATACATTTCTTGGCTTTTAAATAAGTAATGAGTAAAGCACATGAGACTATAGCTGGAGAAACTCCATCTATAAGCATACTACAAATTTTACTTAATAAAAAGAGCAAAAACATTTATGGATCACATGAAGAAGGAAGTATAATGTTTAGTTGGTACTATTGCTCAAGGCTAATGCTGAATGCTGAAGAACATCACCCTGTCCTCTGTGTGTGTGTGTTTTGCAGGATATATACATGCTCGTGTGTATGCACATTTGAATACCAGTAAGGTACAAATGCATATATGCATAGAGATGAAATGTAAAAGTTTGGAAGTTCCTCAGTCATTATTTTACTTTGTTGAGATTGGGTCATACTTCTCCTGGAGCTCCCTGACTCTTTTAGGCTTTCTGGCCAATGAGCTCCAGATATCTCTTTATTTCCCCACGTTCATTGCCAATTATGTGTTGTGGATAGCCCTGGGGCTAATTATATTTATATTTGATGTCAATTCCATTCTCCTATGAGTGGTTGTGAACAAGGAATGAATCAGCACTCAGGTGATTTCCTGTAAACCTGCTTCCCCCCTTTATTTGTAAAATAAAGGAAAGCTGATGATTGGGCAGATAAAAGGGAAGTTGAAGCAGAAGGTTGGGAAGAGAAGAAGGAGAAAATGGAAGAGGGAGAGGATGCAGAGAAGGAGGAAGATGAAAATAAAGAAAAGCAGAGAAGATTGCAAGTCCAATGGGCCTCTCTTTGCATTGATGGCTGACTAGGCCATCTTTTGATACATGTGCAGCTAGAGTCAGGAGCTCCGGGGTACTGGTTAGTTCACAATGTTGTTGCACCTATAGGGAATTACTATGCCCCAGTACAGGGGAACGCCAGGGCCAAAAAGTGGGAGTGGGTGGATAGGGGAATGGGAGGGGGAGAGTATGGGGGACTTTTGGGATAGCATTGGAAATGTAAATGAGGAAAATACCTAATAAAAATATTTTTAAAAAATGCTTCCTTTAAGAAAGAGACTCAGCCCCATGCTCTGCAGACCTTTAAATCCATCTTGGCTTTTTCCATTTTCAGAATAAAAATGGAAGGTTTTCTCAGTGCTTTTTTTGAAAAAAAAAAAAAGAAAAAGAAAAGAAAAGCAGAGAAGAAACAGCATGTTCTAAGCGGTCTCTTAAGCTGTGGAAGACTGTAGTGTAGCAGTAGATCTGCCCAATCTAGGCACACAGCATGTAATCATATTACCTGTGTTGTGTTTTCATTGCCCGGGCATATTTGGGAGGAGAGATTTACCACAACAAAATGGTGCCCAACGTATTGATTTGAACTCAACTAACCTGAGATAAAAGTTCACTACCTCCCCGCCTCCCCCAACCCCTGAATGGGGCTTGGGCAGTGACCTAGGCTGTAGCAGTATGGATTTGAAGCTGACTAGATTTAAGGGGCCTGCAGAGATCAGCAAAGGCATCTGTGCCTGAGAGAGCCTTTCTGTGTTTGCTTCCCTGTATCCTTCCCTCCCCACCCTGCCTCCCCCATCTCCAAACAGAGACACAGATAACTTGGATCTTTTTACACTCAGCTTCTCCCTGTGAATAAATAATTGGGAGACAAAGGTACAAAGGACTCCAAACCAGGTAATTCATTTCTATAAGGAGAGAAATATAACCTTGTGATACTTGAAGAAGATATAAAGATATATGGCTCTAATAAGTCTTACAGGATACTCATATTCTGTGTAACTTGAGCTCCACAGGAATTTTGGGGTTAAATCCTGGTTTGACAAACTGCCTCTTATAAGTAGATGTAGTACCTAAAGATGGGAAATTTCACCTGCAGTTCAGAACCAGATACGGAATATTAGTCACTGACTCCAAGTAGAGAGAGCAGTGATAATCGCCTGCTATGAGCAGGTATTAATTAATAGAAGTATGTGGCTCCAGGTAGAGAGCATAACAGATAGATATTATAATGGGTATTAATTAAATAAATGTCTGTGGCTCAAGTTAGAATGGGCCCTAATATGTCTTACGGGATACTCATATTCTGTCTAACGTGGGCTCCACGGGAATTTTGGGTTTAAATCCTGACATGACAATGAGAATTCTAAATCTCTACATCTTTTTAAAGATACCAATAAGACTTTTAAGAATTATTATTTTCAGAGAGTTGATAGCAATTTTAAACTCTAATTATTTTCACCTTTTCTACATTTTCCCTTCTTCACTTTTAATATAGTAGTTTTATTACAGTAAAATATTATTTCATTAAAATTTCCTCTTTGCTTCTACTCTTCCCATTCTTCCTCGTCTTTACTAGTCTTAATTACAGAGTTCCAGCTTTTCTCTCTATCATGCCATTTTTCAATATAAATATAGTCTTGAGTATCCCTTTGACCATAGATCTGTATTCAGAGAATTGTGTTATCACCACAGTTCTTTTCATTGTTTATATCTGATTCTATTTTCTGTAATGTAAATTGCACACTTGTTACTCTAATGAAGTATTGCTTTCTTTCTTTCTTTCTTTCTTTCTTTCTTTCTTTCTTTCTTTCTTTCTTTCTTCCTTCCTTCCTTCCTTCCTTCCTTCCTTCCTTTCTTTTTTCTTTTTGTCATCCTGAGTTTCTCAGAGATGTTTTTTGCACCTTTGGTTTTTATTTGTCATGTGATTTTACACATGTATTTCAAAATATATGTCCATATGGTCTTTCTTTTGATTTCCTAGGATGAAAGCTCATTTTCTCATTGTAATTAAAAAAGAAAAAAAAAAGCTTACATAAAATTACTCTTAAAAATTGAAGTTTATAATATTTAATGTACTTATATTGTATAGTAGATGTGGAAAGCATTTTTATAATGTAAATGCATTTATTTATTTATTTATTTATTTATTTATTTATTATGAGTGTGCATATATGTGTTATGGATATTAGAAGGCAACTTGTGAAAACTATCTCTTTCTTTCATTGTATCAGGTTTCGTGGTAGTTCATATTGTTTTTCTACCTATAGGGTTGCAGTTCCCTTTAGCTCCTTGGGTACTTTCTCTAGCTCCTCCATGCAGAGTTCTATCAGACCTTCAAAGAAGATCTAATCCAAGTTCTTCACAAATATTCCACAAAATAGAATCAGAAGGTACTCTACACAACTCATTCTATGAAGCCACAATTACTCTGATACCTGAACCACATAAAGACCCAACAAAGATAGAGAACTTCAGACCAATTTCCCTTATGAATATTGATGCAAAAATCCTCAATAAAGTTCTCGCTAACCGAATTCAAGAACACATCAAAACAATCATCCATCCTGACCAAGTAGGTTTCATCCCAGGGATGCAAGGATGGTTCAATATACGAAAATCCATCAATGTAATCCATTATATAAACAAACTCAAAGACAAAAACCACATGATCATATCGTTAGATGCTGAAAAAGCATTTGACAAAATCCAACACCCATTCATGATAAAAGTCTTGGAAAGATCAGGAATTCAAGGCCCATACCTAACCATGATAAAAGCAATATACAGCAAACCAGTAGCCAACATCAAAGTAAATGGTGAGAAGCTGGAAGAAATCCCACTAAAATCAGGGACTAGACAAGGCTGCACACTCTCTTCCTACCTATTCCACATTGTACTTGAAGTCCTAGCCAGAGCAATTAGACAACAAAAGGAGATCAAGGGGATACAAATCGGAAAAGAAGAAGTCAAAATATCGCTTTTGCAGATGATATAATAGTATACATAAGTGACCCTAAAAATTCCACCAGAGAACTCCTAAGCCTGATAAATAGCTTCGGTGAAGTAGCTGGATATAAAATTAACTCAAGCAATTTAATGGCCTTTCTGTACACAAAGGATAAACAGGCAGAGAAGGAAATTAGGGAAACAACACCCTTCTCAATAGTCACAAACAATATAAAATACCTTGGTGTGACTCTAACTAAGGAAGTGAAAGATCTGTATGACAAGAACTTCAAGTCCCTGAAGAAAGAAATTAAAGAAGATCTCAGAAGATGGAAAGACCTCCCATGCTCATGGATTGGCAGGATCAACATTGTAAAAATGGCTATCTTACCAAAAGCAATCTACAGATTCAATGCAATTCCCATCAAAATTCCAACTCAATTATTCAAGGAATTAGAAAGGGCAATCTGCAAATTCATCTGGAACAACAAAAAACCTAGGATAGCAAAAACTCTTCTCAAGGATAAAAGAACCTCTGGTGGAATCACCATGCCTGATCTAAAGCTGTACTACAGAGCAATTGTGATAAAAACTGCATGGTACTGGTATAAGACAGACAAGTAAACCAATGGAACAGAATTGAAGACGCTGAGATCAACCCACATACCTATGGTCACTTGATCTTTGACAAGGGAGCAAAAACCATCCAGTGGAAGAAAGACAGCATTCAACAAATGGTGCTGGCACAACTGGAGGTTATCATGTAGAAGAGTGCGAATTGATCCATTCCTATCTCCTTGTACTAAGGTCAAATCTAAGTGGATTAAGGAACTCCACATAAAACCAGAGACATTGAAACTTATAGAGGAGAAAGTAGGGAAAAGCCTCGAAGATATGGGTACAGGGGAAAAATTCCTGAATAGAATAGCAAAGGCTTGTGCTGTAAGATCGAGAATCGATAAATGGGACCTCATAAAGTTGTAAAGCTTCTGCAAGGCAAAAGACACCGCCAATAAGACAAAAAGACCACCAACAGATTGGGAAAGGATCTTTACCTATCCTAAATCAGATAGGGGACTAACATTCAATATATATAAAGACCTCAAGAAGGTGGACTCCAGAAAATCAAATAACACCATTAAAAAATGGGGCTCAGAACTGAACAAAGAATTCTAACCTGAGGAATAACGAATGGCAGAGAAGCACCTGAAAAAATGTTCAACATCCTTAATCATCAGGGAAATGCAACTCAAAACAACCCTGAGATTCCACCTCACACCAGTCAGAATGGCTAAGATCAAAAATTCAGGTGACAGCAGATGCTGGCGAGGATGTGGAGAAAGAGGAACACTCCTTCATTGTTGGTGGGATTGCAAGCTGGTACAACCACTCTGGAAATCAGTTTGGTGGTTCCTCAGAAATTTGGACATAATACTACCAGAGGATCCAGCAATACCTCTCCTGAGCATATATCCAGAAGATGTTCCAACCGGTAAGAAGGACACATGCTCCACTATGTTCATAGCAGCCTTATTTATAATAGCCAGAAGCTGGAAAGAACCCAGATGCCCCTCAACAGAGGAATGGATACAGAAAATGTGGTACATTTACACAATGGAACACTACTCAGCTATTAAAAGGAATGAATTTATGAAATTCCTAGGCAAATGGACGGATCTGGAGGGCATCATCCTGAGTGAGGTAACATATTCACAAAGGAACTCACACAATATGTATTCACTGATAAGTGGATATTAGCCCAAAAACTTAGGATACCCAAGATATAAGATACAATTTGTTAAACGCATGAAACTCAAGAAGAACGAAGACCAAAGTGTGAACACTGTGCCCCTTCTTGGAATTGGGAACAAAACACCCATGGAAAGAGTTACAAAGACAAAGTTTGGAGCTGTGAAGAAAGGATGGACCATCTAAAGACTGCCATATCCAGGGATTCATCCCATAATCAGCTTCCAAATGCTGACACCATTGCATACACTAGCAAGATTTTGCTGAAAGGACCCAGATATAGCTGTCTCTTGTGAGACAATTCCGGGGCCTAGCAAACACAGAAGTGGATGCTCACAGTCACCTATTGGATGGATCACAGGGCCCCCAATGGAGGAGCTAGAGAAAGTACCCAAGGAGCTAAAGGGAACTGCAACCCCATAGGTGGATCTTTATTATGAACTAACCAGTACCCCAGAGCTCTTGACTCTAGCTGCATTTGTATCAAAAGATGGCCTAGTCGGCCATCACTGGAAAGAGAGGCCCATTGGACTTGCCAACTTTATATGCCCCAGTACAGGGGAATGCCAGGGCCAAGGGGTGGGGGTGGGTGGGCGGGGGACTGGGGGGGGCGAAGTATATTGGGGACTTTTTGGATAGCATTGGATATATAATTGAGGAAAATACCTAATAAAAAAATTGAAGTTTATAATATTTAATGTACTTATATTGTATAGTAGATGTGGAAAGCATTTTTATAATGTAAATACATTTATTTATTTATTTATTTATTTATTTATTTATTATGAGTGTGCTTATATGTGTTATGGATATTAGAAGGCAACTTGTGAAAACTATCTCTTTCCTTCATTGTATTGTGTCAGGTTTCGTGGTAAGTCCCTTCACCCTGTGAATGATTTTAGGATCTACATATATATTATTTATTTACTCAAAAACATAGTTCCTTTAATCATCACAGGTCCCCATAACCACCAATTTTATTTTTGTGGATACAACTACTATAGACTCCTCATGTAATTGGAAGTTCATAATATTTTTCTCCTTAATTTGTGGCTTCTTAAATTATGCTCATTCCTATTATGGTATAAACTGGCTATGTTGCCAAGTTTATGATAATTAATATTTCTTTTTCTTTTTAAAATTATTATTATTATTATTAGGTATTTTCTTCATTTACACTTAATATTTCATTTAAACACGTAATAAAAATACACTTGTGATTTATCAGTTGATAGATATAAAAATTGTCTCTACTTCTTTCCAGTTTTGGACAAATTTTTTGGAACAAATGTTTTTTATATTATTCATCAACACTCTGCTTCAAATAAACTTAGATATATATCAGTAAATGAGATTAGTAGATCATATAATTTTAATTTACAATGTAAATTTTACACTGTTTTCATTACAACATTTTAAAGATTCATCGACTAGGCATACAGATTTCAATTTCTCCCTATCCTCGTCAATGTTTTTGATTAATTAATTATTTGTGTAGATGGAGCCACCTTTATAAATATATTTGACTTCAATGTGAATATCTGTAATATATAAAGATTTTAAACACATTCTCAGGTTTGTTAGACATTTACTTTATTTTTGGGAAAAGTCTAATCCTTTGCCTGTAGGGGCCGGCCCGCGGCTCTCATGTCTGGGTTCGAGTCTGGGAAGCATCTTGGAGCTGAAAGAAAGGGAAACTAGGCAGGAGAGAGAGAGAGATGGAACCAAGACAGTATTCTGATCAAGGCTCAAATTTTTAATAATAATTTGTGCTTTATAAAGAGGGAAGCCCATCCCCAGTCATGCCAAGTTTCTTGTGAAGTTGTCAGAACAGCCATTTAGCAGAAACTCACCAAATTCACACTTTGCTGTAAACTCTGGAAAACCTTGGAGAACCTGTTTGGCCTCAGGCAGGTGGCAGGCTGTATCATATCAAAGGAGAGGGATGAGAAGCAGCACAGCAGGTGGCCCTGCCTCCATGGTGAAAGATCTGAACCAGCCTGCCTAGGCTGAAGGACAGTACATTTTCCCCACTTTAAATAATATTGAACAAAACTGGACTGAGACATAAAATTTATTTATACTCTATAGTCCTGCCTGGGATAACTCCTGGGGCTGGCGGCCCCACCTGTCTTAGGAAATCTTAGATCCTCTTGAAACATCCTTATCCATCATAGGAATGTACGCGCAGCTTGTTTGTCTTTGTTTTACACAAATTATGGCTCTGTGTGTATTATTAACAGCCACGGCCTCTTGGCATGTACCCCTGTCTTAGATGATTCCGAGTTCTGGGTGCCCGTCATTGACTGTCAGGCCCTCATTAGCACACCATACTCCCAATTCAGACCAAAGCCACAATATGTACTTAGAATGCTTCTTAATGGAGATTAATAACTGCCACCTGTGCTGTTGGAGGCAAGGTTTTACTCCTGCTGCAGTCAGGCTGAATGGTGGCTGACCTGCTTGAAAAACAATGGTGAGACAGTGAAAAAGCAACAGTATAAAAGGTGCTTTGAAGAAGTCCAGGTACTGCATTCAGTTACAAATTAGTAACAACCAAGCTCAGGCTTTGGCCTCCCAGTGTGGGAGAGTAGGCTTTGAGAATTAGCAGAAAGGCCAGAGATTCTCTGGAAGTGGAGGCTGAGCTCCAAATTAACTTTGCTAGGTAATTAAGAATTTTAGCTATCTTCAATAGGAATCTCTAATATAGGAAGATTGAGTTAGAATAATTGGTCACATTGAAGAAAAGAGAAGAATCATTATGACTGTATTATATGACTAATCTTTCTAAGTCAGAATACACAGTCTCTGATGTTCTTTATACCATAAAGTTAAAAAGCTTGAAGCAAGGCAGCTTCGCTTGTCCAAACTGGAAAAATGGCAAGCAAGGATGGGACAAAAACATGTACCCAATACAGCTTCCTTGTCCCTTCAGTCAGGGCACTGAGCCAACTCACCTGCCAGCTTGTCAGATGAATTAGCCATCATGCTTCTGCAGCGTTCTGTGGAGAAAAACCTATGCTTTTCCCTTTCCTAATAAGGTAGCTGTTCAAGATCAAGCCTTATGCCAATAAGTAGATCCTTTTAAGATGCTATAAGGCATTTATTAAGTTCTTTGACATCCAAATTTCAAAATTCTAAAATAAAAGTATGATTTAAATAATGTGCACGGGAATGCACTAAATAATATGCATGGGGATATAATTTACCTCTTCTTTGACCTTTAAGAAGCTAAAGTTTTAAAGTTCCACAATATCTTGTCCTTGAGAATTAATAATATGTTGACAAAACATCTCAAATACTTGACTGTTATAGTCAGTATTCATGTAACATGGGCAATGACTAATTGTATTTTTAATTGTTATCCTTAAAGAGCAGTTGTAACTAGAAAGCTTGAAAAGTTATTAATAGTCATATGTGTATAATTAATTTATTTATTAACTCAGGAATAAGAGCATTTATTTGTAGCAATTTATTAAGTATAAGACCTCAAGAATTAACACTATTATGTGGAAACAAGCAGTAACTGAGGACGCTAAGAGCAAAATTTTTTTTTATAATTTGATATGCACAATTTATAAGAATATTAAAATATCTTAAACCCTAACTGTTTTGAATAGATAAAGAATGAGTTTATATATCCAATCTATCTTATATGTAGGACCTATAGACTGCCTGAGATAAAATCCAGCATGGCATTGCTTTAAGACGTCCAGGCAATCTAGAACAATTTATTAAATGTCCAAAAACAGTCTCCTTAAAAAGGACAGCATTTTTTCTTATGAGTTGTATATACATAAGCAATTGCAAATTTGACAATTAACAGCATCCAAGGGACGAGCAATCTTAAGCAATTGTGAGCTCTGAGATATAATATTGACTATTAATATACAAATTAAGGTTAGATTGTTCAGCATTTTAAAACACCATCCACAGCACACAACTTAATTATCTGTGTTGAAACAGGAGGAAACTCAAAAGAATAAGCGTGTGATCCAATTCATATCTACTTATTTCCCATAGAGGGGTTGTTTTTAAACACAATAACTGGGATGCATGCATGCATGAATTTGTAGAAGACACAAAAGCATGCATAAAAACAATTTATTAGCTTATCTTTGGGATATTGATTGTCAATTTATTTAAAATGATGGTATGCAATAGATCAATTATTAATATTCTGTAATAACCAAATTAATTGTTGTTGAAACAAGGAACAGACACTTTGTCAGGTTCCTAAGACACAATTTTTGTTATAGTTTTTCCAAAATACACGAATATATCTTACAATTCTTTATTAGCACCACAGGAGTTTTGATAGGATGCTGAAACTGTGCTTTGAGGTGAGCGCCATCTCGGCCCCGCCCACCTGTCTTGTCGTAGCTCCACTATCCAGGGCCCCGCACCCACTGGGCACCTCGGAGGACCTGTTTGCTATCGTCCTTCCTGTCCATGCCTGAACCAAACCTCAGCCGCTCGCCACCATGACGTGTGGAGACACTCTGACAAGGACCCTGGATTTTGACCTGCTGCTGAGCTCCGCATCTCCGAAGCAGAGGCGGTGCATGTCTTTATCAGTGCCGCCTTCAGCTGCTGCCACCAACACTGCCTTCCTCTCAGGCAGAAGAGGCTGAAGGTGGCCCAATCTAATAAAATACTTTCCACTTAGAAAACAATATACCCTGAAAGATTCAAACTCTTGGCTTCATGTATAGAAGTAGAAATGATAAAAATTTTTTTACATAATGTAGACCTGTATTTAGCCATACCTAGAGGCAAAATTTTCCAGTGATTACAAACTCACTAGATTCAAACCCTTTACAATTAATAAGATGCAAAGGAAAAAAAACAAACATTTAGATCTATAATAACTATATAAAAGGTAGGCAAGCCAGATTGTAATGCCTTTATAATTTCTACAGTCTGTTTAACCCTTTATAAACTTTGAATTTGAACTTTATTTAGAGCACAATCTAGATAGATCTGCAACAGTGTTCTTTTAGCTAAAAGAAAATTCCCCTGGAGGCAAGGAGAGGCAAGGAGAGCTTCTTAAGGCATCGTTTGCAAAACAAAAGAAAGTCACACAAACCTCACTGAGGCTGCTCCTAGCTTAGTTCCACCTGCCATGAGGACAGATTTTAGAACTTTTAAGTTTCTTTGCACTATTAGACTATAACTACTACCTTGGGAAAACAAAACCCAATTTCAAAACAATTTATCATCTTTAGAATCAATATCTGAAGCATTACTATCATATTACAAAGTTTGGCTCCCAATTTATACCTATGAATACATGACAGTTCAAGTTTTAATGATTCATTAAAGAGACATTGCTTTAAATCTTATCTTTAAATTTACTTTCTAGGATAGGAATCACATTAAATATTATCTCAGCTAGAAGTATCTTAGGAGGCCCAGTTTTTTGGCCCGCTTATGCCATGTGTTTGAAAAACTCCTGAGTTGCCAATTTAAGGCTAACCTTCTGTTACCAATGTAACAATTATTTAATCCTAACCAATAACTTATGAGCTGATTGTGAAGACACGCAGAGCACATTACCAGTAACAAACCAAAGGAAGCAGCTACACTTAGACCAATCAGAGAATATTAATTTTTCTAGCTACAATTATAAAATAAAAAGCACTTTGTCATTAGCTAAACGCAATAATCAAGAATGCAGACAATTTTCTTAGGACAAAACCATCTATCACCTTTTTTGCCCACAAACCATGAGGCTATAGACTCCCTTTCTTAAAAAAAAAACACAATTTTTCCAGCATGGGCCCTCCTGCCTGATCCTGGCTAAAGTATGTGGCCACTCTCAGCTTTGCGATACCAGCAGAGAAAGTATTAGCCATCTTTTATTTTCCAACATGAAAACACAGAACATCAGTCATTCAGACAACTAGACATGAACACACATGAATTGGACACACATGAATCAGAACACGTGGACAGACGGGTGCACCAGACATTAGACAAGACTTTATACAAAAACACAAAGAACTTCTGCTGTAGGGCCCAGAGAGAATAAAGCAGGGTGTCCCTGATTCTCTCTGTTTCTGGGAGAGTTTTCCTCCCGCATGATGCAGTTCTTAGACTGTGGCCAATCCGCCTGATTATTAAATCCAAACTCTTTTATCTCTCTCACCTAAAACACAGCTTCTGGAAGCTTAGACCCACTGCCTGTTACGTTCCTAGATCCTGATATCACTGCTACACCTAAGCGAATGCAGTGGCTGGTTTAGAGCTGTTCCAGCTTAGCCTATAGCCTAACAACCTTTTTGCCTGTTACTTCTCCGGCACAAATTTTCTTTAATTCTTTTCTTTTTCCATGGAGCTCCAAACCAGCAGTGCTTCTTCCAGTGTCCTCTGCCTTTCCCAGGTCCCACTTGGTTCACCAAATTGTTGGGGCAGGCCTGCACATGTCATGTCCGGGTTTGAGCCTGGGAGGCATCTTGAAGCTGAACGAAAGGGAAACTAGGCAGAAGATAGAGAGATGGAACCAAGACAGGATTCTGATCAAGGTTCAAATCTTTAATAATAATTTGCGCTTTATAAAGAAGGAAGCCCATCCCCAGTCATACCAAGTTTCTTGTCAAGTCATCAGAACAGTCTTTTAGCAGAAACTGGCCAAATTCACACTTTGCTGTAAACTCTGGAAAACCTTGGAGAAATGGTTGGACCTCAGGTAGGTGGCAGGCAGTGTAACATCAAAGGAGAGGGATGAGAGGCAGCACAGCAGGTGGCCCGCCTCAGTGGTGAAAGGTCTGAACCAGCCTGCCTAAGCTGAAGGAGGGTACATTTGCCAAAGGTTTTGGTGTTTTCCATTTGTTAAACATGTTACTAAGTGTGTGCTTCACAAATGTACATTGAATTTTTGAGTTAAATTTTTATTCTACTCATGGTGTGTTTTGGAGCATAAATGTGGAAGTTTGTATCTCATCCTTGTAGCACACTCTTACTTTTCTTTGGATGTTATTCCTGACATCTCAACAAATCTACTTTTAGGAAACTTGTGTTTGCTCTCTTCTCTGAGTTCTGCAATATGATGTCTTATATTTACATCTTCAATATTTCTTGGTTATTTTTATGCTATGTTAGATTAATGCGCTCATTATTTTGCAAATGAATATCTAGTTATCTTGGTACCATATATTAACCCATTTACCTCTCTGTTGAGTGATTTTGAACCTTAGTAAGAATCATTTGAGGTTACTTACTATATTTACTTTTGTGCAACTTTTTCTGTTCTATTATTCTCTTTCTGTGTTTTTATGACAGCAGAGCACTCTTTGATTACTGTGTCTTTATAATTTATTGAGTCCAGAAAGTTTTATTTCTCCACCTTTGGCCTTTACTAAAGTTGCTTTGGCTATTCCTGCTGTAATGGAATTCTGGATATTATTTCAGATATTTTTTATTGTAAAAATGATGTTGAGGTCTTTCTATGAATTGTAAAAGTATACCTTTTGTGTTTATCTTTGTGTATTATACACTTTACAGATAGTTTGTGTTTGTGTCTGTAAGCACAGAGAGGAAATACTGAATGAAACCAAGACTATGACCTATTAGCGTAAATTCAAAATCCTATGGCTTCATATTTTATGTCAATGGGTTTAACTGTCTTCATCTTTCCAGTTTTTCTGCCAGAAACATACTTTTTTCTTGGGGATGTGCACTCCTTATTCATATCTTTATGTGACTGGCAGCTTTTGTCTTTAGCATCTGTAACATTTTAGAGTCTCCACTGCAATCCAGACTTCACTTTCATTGACTCATACAATGTCATCTTGGGTTTTACATTCAGGGACTTTCCTACTAGACACCTGGACTTAGCGGATATCCTGGCTCTCCATAACCACAGGGATGATATTACCATCCCTTAAACTGGGCATCAGTTATGACTCTAATACTAAGTTAGACTTTTAACGTGGCATGAACCATATAACCCTTGAGTTGTATCTGTAGCAGACTTGATTTATTGTTTCTTTTTAAGAGCAAAATATTCTTAGCCCTCACTTTTTTTCACAAGACTAAAGCTTAGCTAGGTGAGTTCTTTATTTGAACTCAGGACAACCATCTATTAATCTTCTTATCTATTTCTGTGCATACCTTGTGACCAGTATTGAATCTCCTCATGTTGTTTTATTTTAAAAAACTGTATATTTCATATTTTCCCTCCTCTGTTTCTTCTTTTTCATTGTAGACCTGCATAAGAGTGATTACTAATAACCATAAAAGAGAGTCAATTCTAGGCTGTCTTAAAAATTCCTCTGTTAAGTCAATTATTCCTATACTTTACAATTAATTCTTAGGAAAATTCTTAGAAGAACACAAAGCAGTCCAAATCTTTGCTAAAAACTTTATCTAGTTTATTTGTTAATATTGTTCTCCTATAAAGCCACTTAAAAAAAAAAGCCACTTAACCGGTCTTGTGTAGTCTCCAATGCTCTCAGAACTACTGACTTCCAGTTTCTTTCTATGATTGTTCATTGAGGTCTACTTAAAGCATTCAATGCATTTCCTAGTCAAAAGTTCCTAAATGTTCCACAGTGCTCCAAAAGGAAGCATTGTTAGGTCTGTCACATTAATACAACACTTCTTCTTGCCATATTTTTAGGTATTTTTTCTATTGTTGGTATAGAACATCATGTTCAACACAAGTTCTTAACCAAAGCTTTTAAATTAATTTACAGTTTCAGAGAGGTAGAGTCCATGATCACAGAACAAAGGAAAAACTGAGAGGTCACATCTTGATTCACAAGGACATGACAGAGAAATGGTACTGGAAATGCTTAGGCATTTTGAGAACTCAAAGTTTTACCTCAGTGGCCTATCTTCACCAAGCAGGTAACACTTTCCATTTCTTCCTATCTAGTTTTGCCAATTGGGAAATAAAAATTCAAGTATGAACTTCTGGGGGCCATTTTCATTCAAACCGGAGCAGAATATGACATATTTAAGTAAATTTTTTAAAATGATAAATGTATACTCTTTATAGATTATTGTATAATTTCATATAAAATGACTCAATGACTCATGAGGAAGTTTAATGTGCTCTTTCTTTTAAAAGATAAATTTTAAGAGCATTTATCTCAATTTTCATATCTACAGAGAATGATTTAATATTTACATTTTGAAAAATACTGAAACATATTTTATCAACCTATTCTAGATCTAGATGTAGACTATAATATAAATTACTTTTTAAGGAAAATGTTATAGTTTTTCTCTACAGATGGTAAAAATGCTTTCCAAATTAGTCTTTCAGAAACTGACTTCATTTATTGCGGTATAATTCATTTTTTCTTAAGATTTCCCAAATATTGCTCTTTCATCCATTCAAGTTATTTGGTTTCATCAATAATCAAATCAACCAAGAACAATGCTCAGAACTTCCCAATAAAACAAGTCTGTGGGTCCCAGTGTAGTTAAATGAACCATCTTCATGAATACATTTGGTAACTTTATTGGTTCTTTAATGACCTTGTAAGAACCTTCTGCACAATCAACCACTTTGCAATGCAAATAAACTTCAAATTTCTCAGTGCCAACGAGGCTTTTCAAAAAGTCTTGTCTGAGTTTCTATTCCTATATAAAAGTAATGGTTTCCCCTAACTTTGAATTAAGCACTTATTATCATATTTTTATTGGTATTATCATTGATTTTTAAAGGATATTTATGAGATGTTGTCCAAACTTCTTTTTGAATTTGTATTCATCTTCCTGTGTCAGTATTCCTAATGACTGGATCACAGACAGAGAATTTAATAACAATTTTGATAAGAGAATTTCAGATTGCCTTTTATAAAACCACATAGTACAGGAGCCTGGTATAGCTGTCCACTGAGAGGCTCTGCCAACACCTGACTGATACAGATACAGATACCCACACCCAACTATCAGACTGATCAATGGAAGAGTTAGGGGAAAGACAGGAGGAGCTGAAGAAGATTGTAACCCCATAGGAAAAACAACAATTTCAACTAACTGGATCTTCCCAGTGGTCTCAGGGACTAAACCACCAACTAAAGAGTGTACATGGAGGGACTCATGGTTCTAGGATCATGTGTAGCAGAGGATGGCCTTATCTGACATCAATGGGAGGATCCCCTGGTCCTGTGGAGGCTTGATGCTCCAGTGTAGGGGAATGCTAGAAAAGTGAGGCAGGAGTGGGTAGGTAAGAGGGGGAGCACCCTCTTAGATACAAAGGGGAGGTGAATGAGATGATGTTTGTGGAGGGGACAATATTTGAAATGTAAATAAATAAAATAACCATTAAAAAAGAAAAGTGAAAAAGAAGAAAATTAATGTAAATATATATGTGTGAGACATTTGATACAAGTAATTTAATGTCCACAAATTCCTTGTTTACTGCTTCATGGTAAACATTTTAAAAACTATGTGTATATTATTGAGAATCTACTCAAATAAGAACTCTATTTTACATAAAATAGTTTTATTTTACCAAAGAAAAGTTTTATTAAAACTATTTTTTTATTTGCTAACATTACTTATAGTTAACTAATGGTTTGTACAATTAAAAACCATGAAATATAATATAAATATGAAATTCTATCTATATTAACAATTAAGTAACCATGTTATACTGCCATTAAACAATAACTCACTATTTTGATATATATATATATATATACATATATATATATATCTTCATTAACTTAAAGTGAATTTCTCCTCTATAAAGCTCAGAGTTAGACTTTTAAAAAAATATCTGTTCTTCCTTTCCTGTTCATTACAGTTTGAGGCTTCTTGGAAGTATTTTAGTTCAACATCATACTTTATAATTCAATGGTAAGGAACAATATGAGAATTACAATAAGTTCCTTAGGTTAGTGAACTTAAATTTATGATTAGATTTAACTTTGAAATCTATATTTTAAGAGGCATCTCAAGGAATGTTATATATCTATAAGGTAAAAATATTTATTTTTTTCTACTTTTCTTCTGCAATGCACTTAAAGAAATCTATAACAGAGTATATTAAATATATCATGACTATCATGAGTAATTTCAAAAATATATCATGAATTTTTATCCAGGCATATTTGTATCATAGCCACAGAGCATTTTCAGAATATGTCCCCAAGAATTCTTCTCTGTTTCTTATTCTTTGTCTTTTAGTAACACCTTGTATTCTCTGTCCTCTTTTAATTTTTTTCTTCTTTGGCCCTCTAGCCATCTCTCCATTTCAGCCGTCAACCTCATTGCCTCTTCCCTAGGCTATCACATTAAACTTCAATAGACTTCTTGCCTTCTGTTCCAATTCAGATGGTGCAATGGTTCCAGATTAATTTTCTTAAAGCCACCAAAATCATGTTACAATTTGCATAAAATCTCCTAAAGAGTCTTCATTACATACCAAATGAAATTACCTTACTTTTTAGATGTGAAGACCAAAATCATGTGTCCCCAAGCTGAGTTTTCTAATTTTGTCTAATCTTATTTCTTGCTACAAAATCTCTCTGTTTTATTTTGCTTCCAACTACAAGCCAATTAAACTGTGCAACATACACTACTTGAGTTTCTCCACTGGTCTTTTTTATGTTTATGGAGTCCCTGGGTCAAAATATTTCCAGATTTACAAAGTTATAAGCAGATGTTCTAAAACCAAGTTAACTTTCGTCCTTCCCTATTAACCTCATATACAAAATTATGTTAAACAATTACTTACATGCAAGTCTGACATTCCTTTCTGAAGTGTGTATTCTAATCTTACAGTATCTGTTTCAACCACACACATCCTCATAACCTATTTAAATCTAGCTATATAAGAGCTATTGACATTTACCAAAAACGAGATCTGGGTTTGCTGCTTAAGCTTGTTTCTATTGAGATGGTGTTTCAGTAAGTGTCTGTTCTTTTTACACTATTAGATGTGGAGAAATGAGGTCACTGAATTGAATACTTAGAAAAATATATGTATAACTTATTTTACCTGAAACACTTTAGATCATTTGATATACTGCATATATTCCATGAAATTTTGTTCTTTTCATAAATATACTGTGTCCCCAGTTTGTAGGGTGTTCCAGGGGGTAGGGTTATAGGTGGGTGTAGCCTTGCTAGGTAGGTGTAGTCTGTCACTAGAGGCAGTGCATTTTGTTTTATCTCATCTACTCTTGAAATGACTCTCCTCCTTTTCCCCTCCTCTCCCTCCTTCTCCCTTCCCTTCCTCCCTCTCTTTCTTCCTTCCTCTCTCCTTTCTTGTCCTCCTTCCTTTTGGGCTTTCTATTCATCTCTTTCCACATTCCATTCATTCATTTCTCCATTTCTCCCACCTTTTCATTGCCTCTTCCTCCCCCCTTCCTCCCTCCCTGCCCCTCCCTTCTTCCCTCCCTCCCTTCTTCTCTCCTTGCCTACTTTCCTTCCTTCCTTCCATCTTCCCTCATGCTGGTCTATTCACTTCTCCAAATAGAAATTTTGTTCTGCTTCCATATAACAAATATCACAATACTCCATTCTTGCCACCCCTGTAATAGGTGTTCTTCCATTCAGTTGGCTCTCTTCCTAATTCCACACAGATTCCCAACTCATTAAATATATATTCCATACAGTTAGGAAATATAGAAACTGTTTGCATTTTTTAGTTTGGTTTATTTCTTTTAAAATGAAATTCCCAGTTCCATCTATTTCCTTATATAATTTCATTTTATTTGAAGGCTGACTAAAATATGCATCTTATTTATTGAATTAATTTTTGTTTGTAGACATCTAGAATAGTTTTAATTCCTTGCCATTATGTTTACTGGAGCAAGAAACTTCAAATTACAACAATCTCTGTAGACTGTTGCCTAAGTGTCCTTCGATACATACCCTGAACTGGGAAGCACTAAAAATTTGGAAAATAAAAAAGCAATTATCATTACATATTTCAACTCAAGAATATTAAAAATCAGGCACTCAAATCTACTACTAGGTTAATTTGAATAGGATAAGAATAGAGTCAAAAGATGATGATTGGGAGATTTGGAGGAAAAATTGATGGTGGATATTTCATTATATACATCTATAACATCTCAAGAAGAAAATAAAAAGAAAAACTGTGAATTTATTAGATAACTTTTGGTCTCTATTTTTTTATAAGTTCTAAAAATCTTATCATTGAATTGGAATCTATTTAAGTTTTAAATAAACTACTATGCAGTTATACCTAGATTTGAGAGCAAAAAATTAACTCTGTACTTCTTTGGTCTTTTAAATTTTCTTAAGTTTTTTGTTATTTATACAGCATCCTGTCTGACTGTATGCCTGCAGGACAGAAGAGGGCACCAGATCTCATTATAGATGGTTTGTGAGCCAACATGTGGTTGCTGGGAATTGAATTTAGGTCCTCAGGAAGAACACACATGGTTCTTAACCTCTGAAACATCTCTCTAGCCCTGGTCTTTTAAATTTAATTAAACTACTTAAAATAAATAGTTTGATTTTTGTGTGTTTTACTGTATAGCTTTCGCTGGATTCTAACTCATTCGTTTCCTCTTTTAAAGTCACATGTGTGCTGCCAAAATTATACACCATCATATTAGTGTTTAGTTGAGAATTTTTATGGCAGTGTTCCCTAGATAGAGATAGCACACAAAGATACAGAAGTAGGATCTGTTTGCAGATGAAGAGCATACGTGAAGAAGAGGACTCAATTTTGAAAACCCTTGCAGTGTAGAGCAGCAAAGAATTTGAACCGTGATGACTTCATTTCCCTCTGGCTGACTTCTCTTCGTTCCCTAATCACACCATTAACCAAGCCCTTTTATGAAAAACTTACTTTTATTTTATTTAAGACAACAAAAAGTTCAAGAACTGAACATCAAGCGAAGTATATGGGTATGAGGACTAGGCAGATGACTCCCTACCTCACCGTGCACATCAGGCAAATTAGACTCCAACTTCACAGCTGCCTGAAGTAATGACAAACTACACACCAGTTAAGTCCACTGTTTTAAATTTATTCATGTTAATGTACTTCGGTCTTCTCAGAAAAGCCTCAAGGTTACAACTATTATTTTTATAATACATAAGGGAAAATTGCAGTTTAGAGAGATTGAGCTATTATTGATACCCTAGGGCTATATAAGAGGTAGTAGGGAGAGAAGTGTGGAGAACCAAAGAAACCAAATCCGGAAATGCAGAATCATCTTACATAATATGGTGTCCCTGACATTTTCTCTGATTTTTGTGTCACCTAAAAGAGTATGTGGAGGTTTTTATCCTTTTGTCTCAACTATATTCGAAAACAAGATAACTACAGGCATGATTAATGAAGTTTGAGAAGAGGTCATACTAATGCAGGATGTGCCCTTAATCTATGCCTTTATTTGAATAAGAAAGAAAAATAAGAGAAAGTGTAATGAGAACAAATGAAGCACACAGTATTAATGTGGTTGCCGGAAAACAATCAATACAGATACGTGAGTAATGCATCCCCAATCCCGTGAGATGAATAAAGTCTGGAGGCACCAAAGGCTAGAACAAGATGCCATACCCTGTGCTAGAGAGCCTTTCAGAAGGAATTAACTGTAGCACCTCCTTCATTTTGGATCTATACCCACTGACATGAGAAAATAATTTTTACTCTTAATTTTAATTATCCTTTATTTCTTGCTGTTGTCTAATAAAATATGTAACTACATACATAATGGAAACTTGAAAATTGTAATAAATGACATAAGGACTAAAATAGAAGAATATTTATGAGAAACCTGAATAGAGTTAACTGCCAAGGGCCATGCAGTTAAAACAACAAATGGCTTTGGGACTCGTGGAATGGGGTCCATAGGTTACTACAGCTACATGGGTGAATCTCCGTGCTGCACAACCCCAAGGACCACGTGTCCTGAGAACTTTATGCTGTTAAGGATTTCTGCTTTGCTTGCTGTCCTTAAATCCCTCGTTAATCTAAAAATTATATGAAATTTTTAAGACTTCCAGGCCTTCATTGGACAGTATCTCTGGCACTCATGATCATAATGCTTAACTTCTTTCAGGCATTGCTGCTGGAGCAGATTTATGAGTCAATCACCATCTCAGGAATGAACTTTGAGATGTAGATTGTCAGCACTGACCACCAGCCTTTAGAAGCATTTGGAAATCTCTTCTTGGCCTTTTGGCTTTGATCAAGTGTAGAAGCATTGGGGAAAATAAAATTGTTACTCATGTTTCTACTGGTTCTGATGTAGAAAATCTTAAGGAACAATTTAAGTTCCAAAAAGCACACTCTTATTAGTGAAGCTAGGGAACCTTCTATGGTCAGGAAACAAGAACAATGGCAGCCCTGGCTGATGTGACTCTCACTGAGGCTGGACTGCTGCTGATTGATTTCATACATTCATATTTTCTCCTCAGCTTCCAGATATGATTGATTAGGAATTGCTGATGAGTAGATATGCATTCTGATGATAAGATAGATATGACTGATTTTCATATAAGTGTATATTTGTGATTCTTTTAAGAGTCCTAGAAGATTACTTTTAAAGATAGATAATAAAATAATTACTTCTTTCTTTGTAACTGCAGTTTGCTGCCTGCCAATAAGAGAAACTGGCTGAGAAAACTACCCTACATGCTTATAATTTGTTAATCTCTAACAAATTGCTTAGATACAGATGCACGTGGGATTTTGAGAATAATTTGTATTCTTTACCTGTGCTATATAATCTTATTTCTTGTAAAGGTATTGAAGAACACATTATTTTTTCATAACCATTCATTAGTAAAATGTAATATGTATTCACATTTTAATTTTTGTACTGTTTGAAAGATTTTTCTGGGATATATAAGCTATGGAATAAAATAAAGTATGAGGGCTGGAACATTGTTACTTCCATTCATCAAATATGTTTATGTATATGTATAAGGTTTGTATGAGTGGGAGTTAGCTTGTTCTTCCTTCCATCTATTAACTATATGTATACATGTGCACACACACACACACACACACACACATTTAAAACTTGTCTGGATGTATGTTGGAGCTTGCAACACACGCACACATCTACCAATTGTGTGTGTGTGTGAATGTATGTATATATGCATGCATATATATGTGTGTATAAAGTTATTGAACACTGCCTTTTGTTCCATCTACTCAGTGTTTGTGTGTGTGTGTGCGCGCGCATGTGCATGTCCGTGTGTGTGTGAATTTTCTCTCTTTCCTCTCTTTCTGGCCAGCCCCAAGGAGTTAAAGATTTCATAGATTTTTTTTTTTAATTTTCATTCTGGGCCACAGGGAGTGCCAACCCAAGTAAATTAAGCTTTGTTCCCAAAAAGAAAAGTCTGCTGAGTAACTTCTCTAATTGTTGGATGCCTTTGGCAACATCCTCTGTAGGTATCTTGATCTACCCCAGTCAGCAGCTCTAAGCATTGACAACCCCCACCCCTTGCCAAGAGCTGCCTGTCTCAGTTTACCCATTATTTGGATGGATGCCAAACCCAGTAGTTGCCAGGTAACATTTCATCCTGATAGATTGTACATCTGAATTTAGCCATTCACTGACTAAAATATTCACACAATGACAGCTGTAGTGAAAATGTACAGACACTCTGTTATTATTCCTTAGTCAGCAAAATACTCTTAAATGTACATAATGTATAGTATATCAAGTTTCACAGGTGACATAGAAATAAGTTAAATGATAAAGTAGAGTGTTTGTATGTATCTATTAATCCTGTGACATTATAAAAATGGAAACCAAAGCAGCTACACATATATTTTGGTATCACAGGGTATCCACAGACTCCACTAATAAGTGATGGAAGGATGAGGTGACTACTAGAGTGTTTCTAGCCAAAACTCACTATTGACCAAAAGTACTTCAAAAAATTGTGACTAGGTATTTGAGAGGTATTTAGTTCTAGGTAAGGCTATGAGTATAAAGCTGCTATGATGATAGGTTGTCCGTACTCAAATAAAGGATAGAACTATTTGCCAGGAGATCTCTGCCATTAATGAAGTGGCATTACCAGCCATCTGCTAAGCTACTGGTATTTGACTTCAAAGACTACAGAAGTGCTACAGGAAGCATGAGTAGACATGCAGAGTATTGGAATTTCATGTACTTTATTATTGAAGGATAAGATAGAGAATGTAGACCTTCTCTTTGAAGAGCCAATAATATTTTCTCCCAAAAGGCATGATAAGGCAGGACATGCACTTTAGGAAAGTTAATCTAACTGCAAAGAATTTGCTCATGTGGGGTAGAAATAACCAGACCCTGCTTGAATGCTTGGACCATTTTAACTCTCAGAGACTGTAATATAGATGGGAAATAAAATGATTTCACTTAAAATTTGAGCGTAGCATTGGATGGCATCCTGTGCATGTAAAAAGAAATCATATGGTATAATTCAAAATTACATAATATAGAAGCAGAGAAGACACAGGTAATTTCATGCTTTAAAGTGCATGAGTGAGAACAGAGGTATAAGGAATTTAAGGTAATATATTTTCTCATTAACTTTCATTTTATTATGAGTATGTAGCAAGTGATGTTGACTGAGCAGCAGCTTGTATTGGATGTGCTGGGTAGTCTCCACCAATGAAGAGAGCTTCAAAGTTCCTCATAATGACTTCAGTGTAATAAAATCACATTCACAGACTAGCATCTAACTACTCACATTTGTGAATAGTCAGTACATATTTTTTAATCAAAGTTATAGAAACACATAATAATGGGTCAAATACACTTCAGGAATGCTGCTGAGAAACCTCAGAGACAGGAACTCCTGCTTGCCTGTTTGCCATATTTTTAATATCTTAGATATTATAATGCTGCTTCTGTTTTCTGGTTCCCTAAGATATCTACTTTCTCCAAATCACGTGGCTACAAAACTTCTCACACATTTCTGGACCTAGAAAACATATAGGAGGTTAAGATGGGTTGGGTTATTAATTGGTAAAGAGAAGAGTTTATAAACTTGCATTTACCTAAGACAAGGTAAGTGAACAGATATAACTATCATGTACAGTTAAAGATGGGTAAACTAGGCAATATAAACTAGTCTGTTAGTGCTGTATAAGAAAGAAAGATGGGGACTGAGCAATAATGTTTGATGCCAGGATTAAAATATAGGAGGGATTATTTATTTATAATTTTAATTTACTTTATTGAGTCTATTTTTATATAATTTTCTCTTTGTTCTCATGTTTCACCTGACTCAACCTCTAGAATACTTAGACTGTAACCATGTTACACTATTCCCAGATTCTAAATCAGTTTTTTAGTTGAGGTTCCCAGAAGTTAAAACAAAGATTCAGGATGGTCACAACCCTATTTTTCTGGATATGTGAAATAATATATTGAAGAGTATACATTCCAGCATAAAAAAGTATAATTATGAAATATGTAAGAATTTAAAATATAAAATAATTAAAAGTCATAGGCTTTAGTCTAATCAGAAAGCCTTAAACTCTTCTATGTCTCAATTCCAAATTTAATAAATGTACAGATAAGTTGCACATCATATAAAAATATGTTGGTCTTTTCTAGGATAGTTTATCAAACCAGTTTCAGTGAAAGAAAACCAATTGATCATAGCATTGTTCCCTAATGGACATACTCTTCCATGCATGCTGTATTTCCCAGAAGATTTAAATAGCAGGGATTACATTTTCTGCTGCTCCCTTTAACCTTCTTTGACATGCATGTGGTGGCTGTTGCATTTCTATATTTAGCCCAAATCGGAATGAATTTCACTGAAGTGAAAAGTCATTTCAAATTTGTTTTGTATGAAAGTTACTGAATTTTTAAAGCACTCTGTAGTAATCAGAAATAAAAATTGCTCAACATGCAAATGAGTACAGGCAGGAATATACTGATCACATCTGCTTTGAGAAACATTGGGCTGCGCTATTATTGGTTTTGAGTATAATAATTGGTAATGGAGTACATTTTACTTATCATTGTGATTTTAAAATTTTAAATAGACAACTATTTTAATTTTCTTAATGCATTCTATTTCATAATCAATACTTCTCAATGAGCAATGATGCTATCTAATTTACTCACAGTAAACAGAGTTCTATTAAAAAAAACTTAGTCTTCCATTTAGAGTCTTTAAAAAAAAAATCCATCATCATGATCCATTTTATCTTACTATTTGGAAAGAATTAGAGAACAATGTAGAAAGGAAGAATGATGTTGCCACGGTAGGTGTTCATCTATTCCCTTTATAGAAATACTCAATGTTTTGTATGCCAGTCAACTGATAAAATCTCTAATTGTCACAGAAGTGTCTTGTCTGGATTGATCTTGCATACTTTCTTTTGAAACTTTAAATGATTAATTCAGTCTTAGCTTCCAGGGCATCATTAAATTGTCGAACCGTTCCTTCATCTGTCCTCAAATGTTTAAAGACTCTGAGTTCTTCTATTGGGGGCAAATACCACTTTTCCATTCACATAATAATATTCAGACTATTTATTTTTAAAAAGCATTTTTTGTCATGCTCATTTGACATAGGACTCGAGAACCTCATTTATTTTACATTCACCTTCTTCTGATTTCAAAATTTCACACTTTTTAATGCCATATTAGCTGTAACTCACAGCTTTATTTATTCAACACATATTTGGGGTAAATATTTTCTATGTATAACAACATATTAATTATGGTAAAACAACAAAGACAAATAGTGCTGTGCATTGCTGATCGGCATTAATTCCATTTGTAAAAAAAAATGTTGCTATATTATGTGATGGTATTCTTTTGTAAGCTTACATTTGCTGGACATAATTTGACTAATATAGTTTTCATATGTAGAACTTAGCTTCTGAGAGAAATGTAGAAATAACTGGGATCAAATTATAGAGACTAGGTTGGATAAAATGTCTCAGTAGTTAAGACCACTGGCTGGTCTTCCAGAGGTCCTGAGTTCAATTGCCAGCAACCACATGGTGGGCCACAACCATCTTTAATGGGATCAGATGCCTTCTTCTTATGTGCATGAAGACACAGAACCTATGTAGATTAAATAAATAGATAGATAGATAGATAGATAGATAGATAGATAGATAGATAGATAGATAGATAGATAGATAGATAGATGAGACTAAACGTCAAAATAAAGAGAAGAAATTGACAATTGGTCTACTTTTTGGGGGGTTGGTATAAAAGTAAATTTATTTAGGAGCTACACTTTTCTCAGAGGCTTACTGCTCAATAAACTCACCCTACCTAGCTCTTTCTGAACTCTGGATGACTGGTTCAAATCTCTGGTTCTGGCTCAAAACTCCTCTCTAAGCTAACTGATTCTAACTGACTTCTTGTCCTTTTGACTGAATTGTGCTGTTTGGCTGTGAACTAACACTAACTCTTGCAATCTGTTTTAATCTTCTGGATCCTTCTCTTCCTCTGGCTTATTCTGTCTTCATTTGCAACCTGTTTTGTTTAACTGTTGTTGAAAAACACACTCTCTCTCTCTCTCTCTCTCTCTCTCTCTCTCTCTCTCTCTCTCTCTCTCTCTCTCCCTACCTCCCTCCCTTCCTCTCTCCCTCTCTTCCACCCTCCCCCTTCCTCCCCACCTCATTCTCCACTGCTCCCATAAATTTTCTCTCCTTCAAGTTTGTTCTCATGTAAGTTGGGTGTATCCTGTCTCTGATTCATTGTAGCAAATCTTTCTGTGATTCATTACTCTGTCTGCCCTGCTTCCTTCTACAAACCAACTTCACCTCCATTGTTTGAGATTAAAGTTAAATACTAAGAGAGGGTCTGTATTCCAGAAAGAGAGATTAAAGGTGTGTCATTCCAGCCAGATCACACAGACCTAGAAGGTCTTTAGATGTGATCCCTTGTCATAGCATCCATGTTTTCGGATTAAAATTACTCTACGATTGGACTCATGTACCATTCCTTCAGTAGTCAAATGGTATGTGTTTCCAGGGTAATACAAAAAAGTCCATGTGATGATCTCAGTATTGCAGAAGGAATTGGTATCTTACAGGAAACAAGAACAGGTTTTAAAATGACAATACTGCCTAATGAAAACGTGTACTACAGAAAATAATCTGAAGCAAAAGTTGATGAGAAACCTTATTGATTAAACCTCTCTGTATACCAGAAGGAAACAACAACATGCTTTACTAAAACGTGTTTAATCTTCCTTCAGAACACACAATGAAGTTCTAAAATATAGAACTATGGGTTAAAGTTTATAGGAACGAAGGATGATGTTTATGCTCTCTATCTCCTTTTGGGTCTTAGGCTAAATTATGGTGAAGCAAAATAGAAAATGCTATCTCCTGTTTCCTATAATCATCATCAGGATCTAGGGATACCGCATGTGGATTCTTTTCTTTTCTTTTAATTTATTGGGTATTTTCTTTATTTACATTTCAAATGTTATTCCTTTTTCCGGTTTCCCCTCCTGAAACCCCCTATCCCATCCTCCCTCCTCCTGCTTCTTTGAGGCTACTCCCTAACCCACCGACTTTTGCCTCCCTGCCCTGCCATTCCCCTACACTGGAGCACTGGGCCTTTCTTCACATAGATGGCCAACAAGGCCATCCTCTGCTACACATGTGGCTGGAGCCACGAGTCCCTCCATGTGTACTCTGTGGTTGGTGGATTCTTATAGATTCTCCTATGAGGACATTTTTTATTTCTGTTGATACTGTTTTAAATCTGAGTTAAGTGTTTCTGCACAATTCAATATTATAGAACCATTAAAATTTCTAATATTGATTTTCAATGTAAAAAATAAACATTTAGTATGATTTAAATTTAGAAGTATCAGCCAGGCAATGGTGGTGCACACCTTTAATCCCAGCACTTGGGAGGCAGAGGCAGGCAGATTTCTGAGTTCGAGGCCAGTCTGGTCTACAAAGTGAGTTTCAGGACATCCAGGGCTGTACAGAAAAACCCTGTCTTGTAAATCAAAAAAACAAAACAAAACAAACAAAATTTAGAAGTATCAGATACGTGAAATAAATTCATTTCTCTACTAAAATATGAATTTTTTTGAGGAAATATATTCTGCTGATTGCATGTTTGTATTAATGATAAATGATATTCTGTCCTTTACTAACTTACACTCTAGAAGACATTTTCCAAAGTCTCTAACAATCTTGTATATTTCTAAATCAGTAGCTTTAGAAATTTTTTTCTTGCATTTAATATAAAACTGAAGTTCCTCCCTGTGTTTCCTTTGCATATGCTTACAAACTAAGAGAAAAGTAAATTATAGTTCCAGCTTTACTTAAAACATTATTTACTGTCCAACCTGCTATTTCATCATTTACCCAAAATACCTTTCCCTATACTTACATCTGATTTTTAAAGTCATAAATCAATATAGAACAGAACACATTTTCTTAACATACACACACACACACACACATGTGTGTGTGTGTATATATATATACATACATATATATATATATACATACATACATACATATATTCTTTCGATTGTTGGAGAGTATGAATTTGTACAGGGTTAGATGGCTCATGAAGTAAAGATGATTGACACCAAAATTGAAGACCTCAGTTTGTTCTCCAGAACCCACATGGCAGAGGAAGGAAACTAATATTCAGGAGTTATCCACTGATTTCCACAGGGATGCTGCAGCACCCCAGAAAAGAAATGCACAGGCACAACAAACACACACAACATAGTAATAATAATGATGATATTGATGATAATTATAATAATAATAACTTGATGTAAAATAACTCAGAACAAAATCAGTGTTCTTATTTCACATAGTCATGACTTCTGCCCTATACATGGTTGGTGTTAATTGTGTAATATTTCCTCTTTTGTTAAATTTTATTCTAATATCTAAAATCTTATGATCAGATTTTGGGATGCCATGACAAATAGCAAGATCATATTCATCCAATGAAACTTTTGGTTTCAGATTTAAGAAAAAATGTTTCTAAGTATACCAAATGTTATTTGATATAAAAAATAGAGATACCCCTATTTCTTTCCTTTCTAAATCAGAATTTTTATTAGAAAATAAAACAACCCATCTTGAAATTTAATTAATTTTTAACAGGAAGTTTAAACTCTTATTTGATGTTTTATTAAATATTTTTCAATAAATAAATTCTGAATTATTTTTAAAAGTTTTTGTTCAAAAGGACACTAACTTTGGCCCCCTATTAATTCTGTTGATTACATAGTAAACTGATACAAGAATTACTCAGTAGAAAGTATCTGTACTTGATCATATGATCTTTTGTTTTTTTTATTTGTTAAGTTTCCATTACACTGATTAGAACAAACAATCCCAGAAACTTCTTTCACTAAACCAGCTGGCCAGAAAGGGGATCTGACTAAAGGGAGACATCTAGATACTGTATGCAGATTATACACATATTTATAATTACCCTTAATCAGCCTTATCCATGGGAGGACATTCTCAAAATGTCTGAATGGACATAGCTGATGAAGAATATCTTTTGAAATGAATTTGCCAAACTAAATCATTTTTTCTCTCCATGAAGCTAGATTTGTATCCATCTACACCATCTGTTCCTCCAGAAAATGGAAAATTAGCTCCATGTTGACCTGGCAACAGTTAGCTCCATTATCTCAAACTGGTTCATTAAAAAATGCTGGAGTTTCTACTAGGAAAACAGCAATAATGTGATGATACTTAAAGAAAAATAAACGTAGTCTCTAAATCATTTTTCCAATGTACATTTATCTCTTCAATATGTGATGTCCTTACATTGTTCCACTTTATTGTCTTATCTAAAAGTTCCTTCAGAGACAACTTTGCACACAATCTTCCCCACTCCCATGGAACTATGGTTTTAGTTTCCTCCAAACTACCTTTAGTAAGTATGCTTTAAGGTTTTTAAAAGGTATTTTTAGAGTAAAGTGTAATTGAAATCTTTATTTTTAAAATGTGTTTTGTACAATTCGTATAATTTTGGTGTTCACCGAAATGACATATGGATATTTAACAACAACAAAAAAATGATAAGAGAATTAACTTTTTGGTGGAGGTTAATAGAAAATAGGTGTTTTGATATCTTAATATTATACAGTTTGAAACTGATCTATATTTTTAATGAAGCTAACTGAGCAAAAGCCACCAAATGAGAGTAGCAGATTGTAACACATTATCTAACATTTGTGAATGAATTAGACAACATAAGTTCATTTTCCTCACCTTCATCTGATCTCTACAAGCTGAACTGTTTAGTCACTAGTCATACTAGAAAGGGAATACATGTAACTGTCCCATTATGTAAATAATAGTGTAATAATACTTATTAGAACATCAGTAAGAATTCTCATTAGCGACCTTTCAATAAGATACGTAAAATAGTTTCATATTAGTACTACTTTTAATTCAATATATGTATATATACACATATATGCATATATATACACACACATAAACACACACATATATGTATATATATTTAATAAGGTTACAAACTCATTAAGGCATTAATGAATCTTACATAATACATGTGTTGAAATTGCAATATATCTGAAGATAAAATATTATTGTTCACTTAAATACCTAAGTGAAGACTAGAATTTCTTAGGAACTTTTCATGTTGTGATGAGATTTATACTGACAGAAGATGTTTAGTCAGCATGTGAAAAAATAGGAACTGAGGTAGGCAATCATCATGCACGTCTAGTAAAAATGTCACCGCAGATTTCAGAATAAAAGGTGGGCAAAACTTGGTGATCAGAGGAGACAAGCTAACTCCACGGCTATTAACCATATAATCCTGTCTCTCAGGTGCACAGTTGAGAAAGAAATTTAGAATGGGGTGTAGACCAAGGTTCTGTATGTCAGCAATGGCAGGAAGGTAGACAATTGTGTGGGAGATTCTGATTTTAGAGCAATGTCATGGGGCAGAAGAATTCTGTGTGAAAACAAACAGAAACATATATGCATACAAACAAACAATACAGGAATTCACTCACTACATGGAGAAGTTTGGCAAATATGAGAAGCTTTTGTTGTAAGCCACCCCACTTCTCATGATTATCTCTTAAATATTCAAGATATTACCTATCTTCATGGTGAAATTTTCTTTCCTGTTCATCTAATCACAATACATATATATATATATATATATATATATATATATCCTGGTTCAGTAAGATTACTTCTTAACTACACAGTTTATTACATTTGTGCAATATCTTCAAATTAGAAAATTTGAAGTAATTAAAAATGTGACTCTGATACATTGATTACTTTATAAAATAAAGCAATCAGCCCCCTCTGAAGACATTTTGCTTACTTACACTTCTTCACGATGTTTGTGGAGTTTGCCATAAATGTATTTTTCTCTTTAGAAAGCATGTTCTTGGAAGGCCATACTTCTCTTCCATTAATTGAGGTTTCACATTTCAGGTGTGTAAGAAGTGGTGACTTTCCCATATATCAATAGAGTAAGTAAGTATTTTAATGGGATTTTTGGTTTGGATTTTACAAACAGCTTATTACAAAGGTCTGTCAGCTTAAAGAGGTCATCAAGACAATTGGAATTGAAAGACAATGTGCAATATGAAGAACAGACTCCTCCAGAGAATAGAAAAGTGATGTAATTGTATTTCAATAAAGGCATTATTTTAAAAGAGTTAAAGAAGGTTTCAAGTCATTTGATGCTTTCTTTATGGTTACCTTTATTTTCTGCAGTGTTCATTTTCCAATATTTTCTTCTTTATCTCTTAATATGGTTGATTATTTCTAGCCTTACTTGCCCATGTAGGGTTAATGATAAATCATTTCAAATGCACAAACACGTGGTTAGTCCTTTATTTTTCACTGCTTCCTGTCTTCTTCTCAAACTTCAAGCCAAACATTTTCAGATTTTATGGTTCTTTATTCTCCAATTTATTCATTTCAGTAATTACATATAAAACTGCCTATTTAAGCTCATCTAATTATCTCTAAGTCAAAGGTGCTGAACGTGTGGTTCACAACTCCTTTGGGGGCTGAAGAACCTTTCCTTAGGGATTGCATTTCAAATGTCCTGCATATCAAATATTTACATTGCAATTCCTAATAGGAACAAAATTAGAGCTATGAAGAAAATGTCATGGTTGGGGTCACCCAAACATGAACTGTATTGAAGAATTGCGGCATTAGCAAAGTTGAGAACTACTGATCAAAGTTATATTTCCTAATTCAAATGTGCAGAGAGTAGTGTGTGGTAACACTGTGCAGGCTGCTTCTATGTGGACAGACACAAAAGGAATGCAGTTTCTTACACTTTTATCTCTGGAAAAAATGTTTACTTTCCAAAGCATCATTTCTGGTGTTCAAAATATCTCTTTACAGTGTATCCTAGAATTTTCTTGAATTTGTTCAAAATCTTTGTGTAAAAACATCAGATTAATCATTAAGTTTGGATTAGGACACAATATTTAAATATATATTTTTAAATAATATATATATATATATACATATATATATGTATATATATATATACTAACATATAATAAAATATATTTAATTCTTTGTGTGAGCTTTTCTGGATTTATAGAGTATACCACTAATGAGAAGCAGCCAATGAAAAAACTGTCAGGATGCTATTTTTATGTGTGTGAGACTGTCGGGGGAAACCTGTTTTTTAAGAAGCAGCGTGCAGGGATCTGAAAAAAAAAAAAAAACACTCTTTCTGCTGCTCTTCTTTTATATTAGCTTGCATGTGATTTGCTGTATTCAAGATGTTTATTCCTCTTGTGGGTTTGCTTGTTCTCCCAGAACCACAGGAAAACCTTTTAACTTGGATAACTCTCTCCTGCAAAAAAAAAAAAAAAAAAAGGAAAAAGAAAAAAAATTCCCTGAGATACATAGTGTAACAATCAACCTGTCTTTTATGACATCTTCATTTTAGCCAGTAGTTAAATTGACTTTGTAATCAATACTAAACTTAATATCGCTACCACATTTATATTTAGTGTTTATATCTTTAACTCTGCACATAGATTAACCAGGAATTTACTTTGTTTCATCATGTGAGATATTATTATGCAGGTAAATACTTGTATTTTACAAGTATTTTACTTGTATGTAAAATATATTTCAATAATCAAATATTCTCATATACTTGAAATCAAAGCATAACTGTAGATAAATATATGTTCTTAATATATAATATGCGGTATGTGACATGTGAATATGATATGTGGTATGTGGCACGTGACATATATGACATATAACATATAGCAGATAACATCATATATAGCAGATGACATCAAACATATAACATAACACATATATAAACTATAATATGTAATATATAATAAATATACAATATATAACATTTCATGGTATAGTATATAAATAATATAAATTATAATAAGTAATATTAAAAATGTAATCATATATTTACTTTATAGTTATGATTTAATTTCACATATATTCATATGAGTTTATTATCTTCTCAAGTGAAAGTATTATCACATACCAAATGAAGTTTGAGTACTGTAATACGGCATAAGGCATTATATATACACATACATATTTGAGATTATAACATAACTTGTTTCTACTTTTTCACCTTTAGGGCCTTCCCATGTAGCCATCTTGTTATCTTTTAATTTTATGGTCTCTTTTCCTTTATTGTAGTTACCCAACATATATGTACACACATGTATGTGTGTGTGAGACTTTTGTAATATTATCAATCTAGTGGAAAAATATCAAGTAACTCAGTGTATCTGCATATGTATGTGTGTGCACATAACAAGAGACTCAAGCTAAAGATATTTTTTACAAAAAAGGCATTAATCAGTAAGTTTTTCATTAATCAGTTCAATGCTTTGATAATTTCTACATCTTTATCCTAGCAGAATTATCATGGCCTTTAACAGCATAAGGCCTAGCCAACACAGCATCAACAAGTATTGCACAGTTCAATTTTTCTTTAGTAATATTTATTCATGCAACTTTTGTTCTGTTTCAGTAAGGCACTGTAACATATGCTGGTTAAATTTTGTCTTCTTGTTACATCCTAAATCTGTTTTCATTCAGGTCGGTAGCTTTATAGCTTCAAGCTAAAAAAGGATATTTAAAATCTTGAGAGAAATGATTCACACTCTGTTTGGCAGCTAAAGTTACAATCTTTGCCTTTTGCGCACTCCTTGATTTTGATGAACTAAAAGATTAACACAGACTACCACATGTGTACAGCAAATGCTTTTCAATCTCATATTGATAACACAATTAATTCCTTGTGGCTTCTCAGACAAAAGTCATTTATTCCTGTTGTTAAATGGTTTTCATAGACAAAAAGTAATGGGGACTGCCTTTTGAACACTGTTTTATTTTTCTTCTTTTAAAGTGATGCCAGGCTGGTTTTCCTATTGACAAAAATGAAAAGGTCAGTTAGCAGTGATGGGTGTGTAGCTTCGAGCACCTGACTCCTCTGAGTATAAACACGCCAAGTCCCGTAAAGCATAATTAAGTTTAGTACTGTCAAGAAAAGTTATCTGGTCAATTAGATACGGCTACATAGCTACAGATATAAAGCAATGAGTTCCACAAAGAAAATGAAATATAAAATTATTCAGTTGATGCTGTGAAGAAAATTTTTCTGTGTTATGTGAACATATATATTAAATGGGTAATTGAATGTGTGGCTATATGAATCACTACAAATGAATGGAAAAAGAAAGGACATTAAGTATCCTGTAATATCATTCTATAGTTTATTTTCCAGAGATAACATCTCTCTGATACTGAAGGAAGCTAGGTGTCTCTCTCTGTCCCCCTATAGCTCTGAATGTCAAAGCTCTTGTGTTGCATCTCCTTAAAAAATATTGTATTAAATTCTACATATAACACAGGGGTAAGACATCACTATAGAACTAACATTCAGTTGATAGAATTATCTTCCTCTATAGATTAAACATCTTATCACCCAAGTAAACAAAGTGTCCCTATTGAATTGTGTTGCACATGTACTAGAGGAAAATCCCAGAGAACTGGTAAATACTTCCAAAACTTGCTACCTGGAGTGAGGGAAAACATGTGAAATGAATAAAGATTCACTGAATTCTAGAACCTTGTCTTGTCAAAATATTGTTTTTACATAATACAGTGAATTCTAGCATCCTTGGTTAAAATTTCAATAATATAATTTTCAGATTGTAGGTGGGCATGATAGTGAACCATTTAGGCCCATAGACCTAGTTTCATGAGGTTTTATGATCATATAAAGTAATGAATAAAAAAAATCATGGTTATAAATATAAACCAAATTCATTTGTATTTATGATGACTATATTCAGAACAATAGCCTGATATCTACTGAGGAAGATATCATCACTGCCTTTATGGATCTAAAAACAATCTGAACTAATTTTTTGACAATGTAATAGACAAAGTTATGAACACAATTGTGAAGGTAACTGCAGTTAGGTGGCGCATGCCTTCGACACAGTATACAGAGGGAAGAGGTGGTCTCAGTGAATTTTTTTTGTTGTTGTTTTGTTTTTGTTTTTTGAGACAGGGTTTCTCTGTATAGCCCTGGCTATCCTGGATCTCACTTTGTAGACCAGGCTGGCCTGGAACTCAGAAATCTGCCTGCCTCTGCCTCCCAAGTGCTGGGATTAAAGGTGTGGGACACTACTGCCTGGTGGGTTTTTTCTCTTTTTTCCTTTCTTTTCTTTTTCTTTTTCCTTTCTTTTTCTCTCTTCTCTCCCCTCCCCTCCCCTCCCCTCCCCTCCCCTCCCCTCCCCTCCCCTCCCCTCCCCTCCCCTCCCCTCCCCTCCCCTCCCCTCCCCTCCCCTCCCCTCCCCTCCCCTCCCCTCCCCTCCCCTCCCCTCCTCTTTTTCTTTTCTTTTTTCTTTTCTTTATTTATTTACAATCCAGATTTTACACTCTGCTCCCTGCTTCCAGCCTCCAACTGTTCCACATCACATTCCTTTTCCCAAGGCCCCTGTCTCCATGAGGATGTCCCCACTCCCCAACCCTCCACCCAGCCAGAGCTCTAAACTCCCTGGAGCCTCCAGTCTCTTGAGAGTTCGGTGCATCTTCTCTGCCTAAACACAGACTCAGCAGTCCTCTACTGTAAATGTATTGGGGGCCTCATATCAGCTGCTGTATTCTACCTGGTTGGTGATCCAGTCTTGAGAGACCTCAGGGGTCCAGGTTAATTGAGACTGCTGGTCCTCCTACAGGGTCTCCCTCCACCTCCTCAGCTTCTTTTGCTTCTCCCTAATTCAACCGAAGCGGTCAACAGTTTCCGTCCATTTGTTGGGTGCAAATGCCTGTATCTGACCCTTTCAGCTGCTTGCCAGGTCTTCCAGAGTAGGGTCATGATAGGTTCCTTTTTGTGAGCACATGATAGCCTCAGTGTCAGACTTTGGGTCTTCCCTTGAGCTGGATCCCACTTTGGGTCTGTGGCTGGACCTTCTTTTCCTCGGGCTCCTCTCCATTTCCATCCCTGCAGTTCTTTCAGACAGGAACAATGATGGGTCAGAGTTGTGGCTGTGGAATGGCAACCCCACCGCTCACTTGATGTCCTGACTTTCTGCTGGAGGTGGGCTGTATAAGTTCCCTCTCCCTACTGTCAGGCATTTCATCTAAGATCCCTCCCATTGAGTCCTGAGAAACTTTCATCTCCCAGGTCACTGGTGCATTCTGGGGGGATCCAACCAACCCCCTACCTCCTAAGGTTGCCTGTTTCCATTTTGTTTTTTTGCTGGCCCTCAGGGCTTCAGGTCATTTCCCTTACCCAATCAGGTCCTCATCTTCCCTACCCCCTACCCCCTTCCATCCACTTTCCCTTCCAGGTCCCACCCTTCTTCACCACTTGTGATTAATTTCTTCTCCCTCCCAAGTGGGACTGAGGTATCCTCATTTGTGCCCTCATTTGTTGACTTTTTGAGTTCTGTGGACCATATCTTGGGTATTCTGTAATTTTTTTCTAATATCAACTTATTAGTGAGTAACTACCATGCATGTCCTTTTGGGTCTGAGTTGTCTCACTCAGGATGATATTTTCTAGTTCCATCCATTTGCCTGCAAAACTCCATTCCATTGTGTAAATGAACCACATTATCTGTATCCATTTTTCTGTTGTCAGATATCTGGGTTGTTTCCAGCTTCTGGCTATCACAAATAAGGCCACTATAAATATAGGAGAACACATGTCCCTGTGGCATGGTGGGGTATCTTTTGGGCAAGTGCAGTATAGCTGGGTCTTTAGGTAGATCTATTTCTAATTTTCTGAGAAACCTCCAGACTGATTTCCAGGGTGGTTGTTCCAGTTTTCAATCCTATCAGCAATGGAGTAGTGTTCCTCTTTCTCTACATCCTCTCTATCCTCTGTTGTCACCTGAGGTCGTGTACTTAACTGTTCTGATTGCTATACGGTGGAATCTCAGGGTTGTTTTGACTTGAATTTCTCTGATCACTAAGGACTTCGAGCATTTCTTTAGGTGCTTTTCTGTCATACACTAGCAAGATTTTGCTGAAAGGACCCAGATATAGTTGTCTCTTGTGAGACTATGCTGGGGCCTAGCAAACACAAAAGTGGATGCTCACAGTCAGCTATTGGATGGATCACAGGGCCCTCAATGGAGGAGCTAGAGAAAGTACCCAAGGAGCTAAAGGGATCTGCAACCCTATAGGTGGAACAACAATATGAACTAACCAGTGCCCCGGAGCTCTTGACTCTAGTTGCATCTGTATCAAAAGATGGCCTAGTCGGCCATCACTGGAAAGAGAGGCCCATTGGACTTACAAACTTTATATGCCCCAGTACAGGGGAACGCCAGGGCCAAAAAGTGGGATTGGGTGGGTAGGGGAGTGGGGGGGGGCGGTATGGGAGACTTTTGGGATAGCATTGGAAATGTAAATGAGGAAAATACCTAATTAAAAAAAAGATTCCTCTGTTATAAAATCTCCATTTAGGTTTATGGTTGTTTGGATTTTGGTGGGTAGCATCTTGAGTTCTTTATATATTTTTGATAGTAACCCTCTATTGGATGTGGGGTTAGTGAAGTTTTTTTTTTTTTTCCAATCTGCAGGTTGCTGATTTGTCTTATTGACTGTGTCCTATGCCTTACAGAAGTTTAACAGTTTCATGAGGTCCTGTTTATCAATTCTTGATATTACAGCATGAGCCATTGGAGTTCTGTTTAGGAAATTCCCCCCTGTGCCAATGAGTTCAAGGCTCTTTCAAACTTTCTCTTCTATTAGATTCAGTGTATCTGGTTTTATGTTGAGGTCCTTGATCCACTCGAACTTGAGCTTTGAGCAAGGTGACAAACATGGGTCTATTTTCACTTTTCTACATAGAGACAGCCAGTTAGACCAGCACCATTAATTGAAGATGCTTTCTTTTTCCATATTTTTGGCAACTTTGTCAAAAATCAAGTGTTCATAATTGTATGGTTCCATTTTGGTGTCTTTAATTCTATTCCATTGATCAATTTATCTGTCTCTGTACCAATACCATTCAGGTTTTACTGATCTAAAGTAAAGCTTGAGGTAAGAGATTGTGATTCCCTCAGCCATTCTTTGAGGTCAGGAATTTGAGGTCCATACCTAAACAATAAATGCTATTTACATAAAACCAACAGCTAATATCAAATTAAATGGAGACATAAATGAAGCCATGCCACTAAAATCAGGGACAAGATAAGGATGCCCACTCTCCACATATCTATTCAATATAGTACTCGAAGTGCTAGCTAGAGCAATAAAACAAAAAGAGGTCAAGAGCATACAAATTTTCAAGGAAGAAATAAAAAATTTACTATTTTCAGGAGAGATGATACAATACATACGTGACCCCAAAATTTCTACCAGAGAACTTCTCTAGCTGATAAACAACTTCAGCAAAGTGGCCAGATATATAATTAACTCAAGTAAACTGGTAGCCTTTCTTTATACAAATGATAAACAGGATGAGAAATAAATTAGTGAAACAAATCCCTTCACAATTGCCACAAATAATATAAAATATTATGGAGTAATTAGCCAAACTAGTGAAAGACAATAATTTCAAGTCTCTCAAGAAAGAAATCGAAGATCTCAGAAAATGGAGAAATCTAACATGCTTATGACCTATCAAATACAATCTACAGATTCAATTCAATCCCCATCAAAATCCCAACACAATTCTTCAAAGACATGGAAAGAGCACTTGTTAAATTTATATGGAATGTCAAAAAACCCAGAATAATGAAAACAATTTTTAACAATAAAAGAATAGTCTTGGTCATATTTACAACAGGCATGTCCAGAGATCAAGTTCCAGGAACTCCAGAGTTACATATAAAGAATCTATCTTAAGCAAACGAACAAACCACAACATTACAAATGTATAATTGAAGAAACCATTATTATTTAGAAACCAACAACAAAAAATAAAAATAAAACAAAACAAAAAAAAACATTTCTTGACATAAGTCCATAAAATTCTTCAAGAAACAATGATCTTCATTGGAACATTTCAATATTGAATAAGAAATACTCAACAGACTGGAGGTCTCAGGGAGTTTAGACGTCAGTGGGATGGGAGGTGGGGACATCCACATGGAGACAGGGGATGGGGAGGAGTATGGGATATGGAACAGTCAGAGAGTGAATGGGGAGGGTGAATAAAATATGGTGTGTAAATAAATAATTAATTAAAGATAGAGAAATGCTCAACAGGTCATGATTCAAATGTGAGAGAAAAAGTTCCAGGTATTAGGAGAAATATAGTAGTGTAGAAACAATAATTATAATACTGCATTGAAATGTTTTGTGGATAGAATGTAAAGACATCTCATTACTCTTTGCAAAATAAATTCAAAAAGGCAAATATGGGAATGTTTACTGATACAGTCTGAGGGAAAGTGTTGTGACTGTCTGGTCTGTGGCTGATCAGAAATACTTACTAGCTAGAAGTAATATAAGCTAGATGAAACACAATTTGGCATGAAAAATAATCCTTTGCAAAATTGATTGTTTTAAGATTCATACTCTAAATTTTTCATGATTAATTCTTGCCAAATGTAGGATAGTGTCTACTATTAACATGTTCAAAAACTATCCCTATATCTGACAGAATCACTCTAGACATATGGCGCACATTATTTGTTTATTAATACAGATTATTTCCTCTGTGTATCTGTATTAATGGACATTTTCAAACGGCTTTTGGAAGGGACAAATTTTATGAATTTATTCAATTTGTGGTAAGTTATGCATCCAAAACAGCCTGACCTATGGAGCAATTTAAAAAAAAAAAATCAGAAAGCAATCACATTTGGGACTTCAGTGTTCCTTTTTGTAGCTCAATTCCCCTTGTGATCAGCTCCATGAACTCGCTTAGGTTAATTAGGCATCAGAGAAATGAGAAAATTCTCTCATTATTTCTAAAGAAATTATAGAGGAGATGGCAATCCCTGGATCTTTATGATCAAATTATTAAAATATTATGCTTAATTTGCAAGCTCGTAAAAATTTAAAACAATATTTTATACAGATCAAGGAAACAAAGTAGTATACTATAAAATAATTTGTGTGAATGTTGAGCAACCCTTTTAGCTTTAGGAAAGATATATGTCAAGTGCTAGTCTTCATTTCTGACATGAAGAAAGATCAGTATTTTTCTGGAACTTCTATTCCAATGGAAGTTATTTAAGCCCTTAAATATCCCACTCTTTATACAGATTTTTAGGAAGAATGTGATGTTTTGCAAATTTTAATGTTCTTCCTTGTTCTCTGCCTTGTTGTCTCTGAGTTTTTGCAGTGGAAGAAAAAATATATACAAAAAAGTGAAACAAACCAACAAAAACATCTGGAGAGGTAGTGAAGTAGATATTCTAAGTTAGGAGTTTGAGCTGAAATGTTTCCTTTTTAACAGTCTACTAGGTGGGGGCTTTTACTCTGTGGCAACCACATTCTGTCTGATTAGATGCCGAGCGATTTCTTATGATTGGGCTCTTTGTGGAGGACCTAACAATTGAGCTACAAAGTGCATGCCAAGTTAGCCACGATGACAGAATAAGTTGTTGTCTCCTTATCCAAAAGTAAGTTGCCTCCTTATCCAAAGTAAGATGTCTCTTAATCCGAAAATTATATTAAAAAATGATGTTCAATGCATTTTTCTCCATAGGTTGATAGGCTCTAGGAAAAGCCTCTCAAAATCATTTTGTTCCTATTATGTTGAACTGAAAGGCTGGAGTCATCTCTTGTGTTTACATTGAGAATTTAATGATTTTCACCTTAAAGCAAGAAGTACTTGTAATAATGCTATATACTGCAAAATTGCTAGAACTCTTAGCTACTTCTTTTGGGTTAATTTTTAAACTTCTTTTGTAGTTCTAAGAATATTTCTTTTTCCCTCAAAGCATACTGGCTTCTTCCAAACCCAAGTTCAACAATATTACTTATGTCCTCAGTAGCATCCCAGCACCCATCTTATTTTGAATGGAATTTGCTTTTCAATGAACTCCCAGATCACATGGATTTTGCTTTCTATACTTCAAAAACATGTCTTCTATTTGGTCTTCTTTTGTCCCTGTCACCCAATTGATATCCCTGTGAATATTGACAGATATGACCAACTTGCCATGAATATGACTACTTTTATCACTTTCTCCAGTATTTTCACTGGATCTATTTTTGAGCAAAGTGCATTAAAGCCAATAAATTCAAAATCATAGTTCAATATCAGAAAAAAATCCCTTACTCTACATTAACATTCAAAAATGTTGTATAACTTCTGATGAAAGAAAATTTAATTTCTTTTTGTTATTTCTTGTGCACTGATTCAATCAAAGTAATTAAGTGAAGCACGTCATCTTTAAGTGTTAGTAAAACATATTTACAATAAGTTAATCAACATATGGATTGGAAAACAGGCATCACTTTATTAGATAAATAAAAAAGATTTTAGCAGTAAACAGTAAAAGAGATAGAAGGTAAGAAATCAGCAATATGGAAGAAAAACAAGATGTGAAAATCAAAATAAAGAACTTTCTTTTTTAAAGAAACTAGATGTTTGGGCACACATAGAGGTTAAAGAAAACAATCATTAGCTCTTGAGGTCTAACTGATAATCATGCATCTCTGCTGACTTCTCAGAATATGCTCATGAAAACTACTAGATCTGATACAGAGCCTAACCTCTGAGAAGAATGAGAATTGCATTCTTTCAGCAATAAAATGGTTAGTACAAAAAGAATATTTATAGATTAAAGGTCAAGAGTAGAGGAAGTCTACTCCACTCCATCTCAGCATTAATAATTAATGGAAGTTCTGTGACAGGAATTATGAAAAGGCAACTGAGAATGTAACCTAACGGCTCATGCAGAGGCATTGATAATTAGCTTGGAGATAAGACTTTTGGAAGGTTGAATGGTAAAGTCCATACAGTTAAAAGTGTGTAAATCAGCAAGATGTGGAGCTGGAATTGTATCAAATAAGAGTGTTGCAGCATTCATCATGGCTAAATATGAGAACTAGTTCACATGACAGAATGTCAGGACTCTACTTGCCCAGGAATAGGAGGACAAAAAAAGAGAAGACATATCCAGTAAATCACTCAAATGCATTTTACTGTCTGTAAAGATGTAGGAGTTGCATTTAGAAACTGTGAAGGTATACTTAAAAAGAACTAGAGTAGAATTGTGCCACAAAATGGTCTTGAACCCCAAAAAGATCACCAAGGACCTGAATCTGATGACATCGCATTAGGGTCTCTTTATTCAAGCTCTGGCTTGACCATCTTCGACACAGGAGAATTGGAGAGAGCCCTAGCCCAGTTTCAGGCAAATATTTATAAAGGCAATAAGGGGTATCTAACCTGGTACACATCTGATTGTGAGGCCATTGTGGCCTTTAACACAATTTAAGTGTTCTGGGAGCCAGACCATAAACTTAACTTCAGCATTCCTCCTGATTGGTGGTTGTTAGGTAGTGAAGTATCAGGGGCAGGCTTGTAACCTAAAGGTGCAGATTTTAGGGGAATAACCTGGAAACTTGTGTTATATGCAGGTCTTGTTGGGGGGTCACCTGGAAACTGGTGTAGGTGTCAGTTTGTTAGTTAACTTGAGTTGAATCTCAAGTCAGGTTCTCTAAGATGGAGTCTGAACCCAAAAGCTTTGGTCTCTCAGGATGAGTGAAGAAGGCTGACATTGTACATGAAAGACAATGTTTCAGAAGGCCTCAATAAACTGGAGATACAGAGGACTCAGGAGCCAAGATTTAATGAAAGAGAAGAAGTTACTGTTGGCTTTCACTTACAAAGATATGGAGACTCTGTACCTTCAACTATGTCGTGGGAGATGTCTCTGTGTTTCCAAACTTCAGTAGTAATAGATACATTTGTATTCACTCGTCTTCAAGCCTGAGAACTAAATTTTTGATAAACCTATATGTTATATTAAAATATATTCTGTAGTCAGTTTTGAAAGTCTGTCAATGTTAGATAAGATATGTTAAGTACTAGTGATTTATTAGCCATATATTTCTTCTTTTGAGAAGTGTCTACTTACTTCCTAAGTCCATTTGTAGACTTGATTTTATTGTGTTTAATTTTTAAGTCCTAATCCCTAGCCTGAAGGGAATTTGATAAGGTTTTTCTAAGTCTCTTGACTGTCTTTACACAGTGGTGATTGTTTCCATTTCTGTGCAAAAAGCCTTCCAGAATATTACATCTTGTACAAAAGCTATTTAATCTTACGTAGTTTCACTTGCCAGATTTTAGCATCATTTTTCATGAGATATCAGAGTCCTTTGCACAAAAAGTTCCTGCTTACATACATTTTAAAGTCTTTTGCTGATATTCTTCAGATCATACATAAACACTTTTGATTCACTTTGAACTGGTTTTGGTACACTCTGTAAAACATAAGGAATACCTATCATGTGATTTCTTTGTTGTGTGTGCATGTACATGGGTGGGAAGACATCATGAGTGCTTTGATCATGTATCTTGTATAAGACTCTGTTTGAGTCATTTATATATTCTCCTGATTTAATGTTGGTGAGTTCTATGTGGCTAGAATTTATTTTCTCTCCTTTTTTTTCTTTTTGGCTTCCTATTCCAATTTGGACAGTAGATGTTTCCAACTATACTTCAGAGGTATTGTGAATTCTACTGCAGTTTATTATGACATCATTTTAATCGCTACTTTTGTTAATGATTTTCCCTTAGATGTTTCACAACATTGTTTATCTTTTCAAGGAACGATTTATTTGTTTAATTTGTTGATTGATAGGTAGGGTGGTTTGCATTAGAAATGTTCCTAAGAGCTTATGCTTTGGAACACTGGGACCACAGTAGGCTGTCCTAATTTGGGAAGGTCTAGGAGCTGTGTCATTGCTGGAGGCAGCATGTCACTAGGCACAGGTTTTAAAAGTGTATAGCATCATCATTTTTCTCTCTTTCTGTTTTGTTCTTGAGGCTGTGGATGTAAGTGCTTAACTTACTGCTCTTGCGACCATGTCAGACTTCCATGCCATGATAGTTTTATCCCTCTGCAAACATAAGCTAAGCCAAACTCTTTTTTCCATCAGTTATGCTTGGCCATGGTGTTTTTATTACAGTAGCAGAAAAGTAACAAATACAAGCAGCTTCACAGTTTGTTCCTTTAGTCTCCATTTCATTCACTTCTTTTTTTTTTTTTTTTTAAATTAGGTAATTTCCTCAATTACATTTCCAATGCTATCCAAAAAGTCCCCAATACACTCCCCCCCCCAGTCCCCCACCCACCCCCACCCCTTGGCCCTGGCATTCCCCTGTACTGGGGCATATAAAGTTGGCAAGTCCAATGGGCCTCTCTTTCCAGTGATGGCCTACTAGGCCATCTTTTGATACAAATGCAGCTAGAGACAAGAGCTCTGGGGTACTGGTTAGTTCATAATAATGATCCACCTATGGGGTTGCAGTTCCCTTTAGCTCCTTGGGTACTTTCTCTAGCTCCTCCATTGGGGGCCCTGTGATCCATCCAATAGCTGACTGTGAGCATCCACTTCTGTGTTTGCTAGGCCCCGGCATTGTCTCACAAGAGACAGCTATATTCGAATCACATCTTATTTCTTAATACCTATTGCTTTTGTGGTTGCTTTCTTCTTGCCTTTCTTGAGTTTCATTGGGAAGTTGGTTAAATTTAATCTAGCTGTCTTTCTTCATTTCTTTCGTCCTTTCTTTCTTCCTTCTTTTCTTCCTTTCTTTCTTTCTTTCTTTAACTTTTTTTAATTAGATATTTTCTTTATTTACATTTCAAATGCTATTCTGAAATTTCCCTGTACACTCGCCCTGCCCTGCTCCCCTACCCACTCACTCCCACTTCTTGGCCCTGAAGTTCCCCTGTCCTGGGGCATATAAAGTTTGCAATACCAAGGGGCATCTCTTCCAAGTGATGGCTGACTAGGCCATCTTCTGCTACATATTCAGCTAGAGACATGAGCTCTGGGGTTACTGGTTAGTTCATATTGTTGTTCCACCTACTGGGTTGCAGACCCATTCAGCTCCTTGGGTACTTTCTCTAGCTCCTCCACTGGGGGCCCTGTGTTCCATCCAATAGATGACTGTGAGCATCCACTTCTTTATTTGTCAGGCACTGGCATAGCCTCACAAGAAACTACATCAGGGTCCTTTCAGCGAAATCTTGCTGGCATATGCAATGGTGTGTTGGTTTGGTGGCTGATTATGGGATGGATCCTAAAAACAATGAATTTATGAAATTCTTGGGCAAATGGATGTATCTGGAGGATATCATCCTGAGTGAGGTAACCCAATCACAAAAGAAGTCACTTGATATGCACTCACTGATAAGTGGGTATTAGCCCAGAAAATTAGAATACCCAAGATACAATTTGCAAAACACAAGAAAATCAAGAAGAAGGAAGACCAACATGTGGATACTTCATTCCTCCTTAGAATAAGGAACAAGATACCTATGGAAGGAGTTACAGAGACAAAGTTTGGAGCTAAGACAAAAGGATGGAGCATCTAGTTGTTTTTCTAAAGTCCACTGTGATAGGTGTAAATTTCCCTTTTAGAATTATCACATCTGTATCTTGTAAGTTATATTTTCCTTTTATTTTACCGTAGAAACATTAAAATTTGCCCTATTTTAATGACTCTATTGTCATTCAGGAATGTTAATTATGCAATTATGTGTAAAACATCTGAAGTTTCTCTTGCTATTAACTTTTAGTTTTATGGTGTCATAAGGTAATGGGGATTAGAGATTTAAGTAAGGATGACAGTGAGGCATGAAAAGACAGGATAGGTTATGGGTGAGCAGGGGAAGGGGAGGATAGGGGAATTTTTGGAGGGGAACCTAAGGAAAGGGGATAACATTTGAAATATAAATAAAGAAAATATCAAATAAAAAAATAGAGTTTGAAAAAAAGAAGGTACCCTACACAAATGACTAATGCTGTTACTCCCAGTAGCCATAGGATATCATACAAATATCTCACAACATATGTGTGAAACCTCTTTCATTATTAGTTAAAATGTCCTATAGCCGGGCAGTGGTGGTGCACACCTTTGATCTCAACACTTGGGAGGCAGAGGCAGGTGGATCTTTGAGTTTGAAGCCAGCCTGGTCCACAGAGTGAGTTCCAGGACAGCCAGGGCTACACAGAGAAACCCTGTCTCAAAATAAATAAATAAATAAATAAATAAATAAATAAATAAATAAATAAATAAAATAAAACAAAAATGTCCCATAAGCTGTGGTAACAATACTGATAGTTATCAGTGATCATAGGTGCCCACAAGAACTAAATATTCACTTCCATTGCTGAAGATACCACAGACTTTGTGGCTAGCGGCTTCTGTTCTCTTCAATTATCTTTGAGGTATGTTAGCATCCTGGGCTTGACCACCATCCTGATACTACCCAGAATGGCTGAAGCCCTAGCTGAAGGATATTTCTCAATTGTGTCAGGGGTATAGAACCTTTCCTAATTTCCTGCTGAAGGGATGCAACTGTAGATGTCAAGTATTTCACTGGAAGCTTCATGGGTTGGGGTCTATGAAGCAGTGAATATTAGATAAGTAAATACAAAAGATTATGTACCTGATGCAAGAGTATCTAATCTCTGAGTTTGTCTCTGTCTATGAGTTTGGCTTTTGTATGCTGAGGCCATTTTCTTTGCAGTTCAGAGTTAGATCTGAGTCTCCTAGCACCCTGCATTTTCTGCTTGTCATTGTCTCCTCATCCTTCTTTCCAGAACTACCTCCTCAGGAGGAAGATAGTAATTCATCTGGTGTTAAGTTCAAGTTGTCAACTTGTGATTGTACATAGTTGTCATGTTCACAAACTGCTTAATTATTTTAATGTTTATTTTTAATAATTGACCACACTGCATTATTAGACTTATGTGATGTGACAATGATTAAAAATTTTGAATTATAATAATAGAAATATATTTTATATTTCTTTTACTCTTTGCAATTATAATATATTTTGCTTTTCCTCATTATTTTTTTCCTGCTGAACACTCCTATATACCCTCCTTTCTTTTTTTTTAATTTATGGCTTCTCCTTTTAATTTACTGTTGATATATTCCTATCATTTATATATATATACATATATATGTATGTATATGTGTATATATATATATATAATATATACATATATTATATAATAGTTACACAGATTTAACACATACTATATGTGTGTAGATGTATGTTCCTAAATACATATAAAGGGGCCTAATTTTGTTCGTTGTTACTTCTTTGCATATGTTTTTATATATTTTGTATGTTTTTAGTGTGGATGACTTGATATTAGGTAACCAATTGGTATGCTCTTACTTCTGGAAGACTGTTTCTCTTGCTATACCACTGGAAAGATCCAGCAAAGATATCATTCAAAAATCCCATCCTTTACATATGCTCAAAAGATGTAATATACCAGTTCACTAATACTTGCTAAACTATAGTGATTACTGCTTTATTCATAACACCTAGGAAATGGAAACAATCAAATTATCCTTCCACTGACAAAAGGTTAATGACACTATGACACATATGCAGTATGGAATAATAGTAATATTCATAAATGGTATCATGAACTTTTAGGCAAATGGATGAATTTAGGAGACATAACGGGGAGTAACACAGAAATACATTGAATATTCTCTCAAATCTAAAGCCCTAAGTTTGAAGTCTTCAGATATTTGTACATATCTTAGGGTAACTGCTGAAACCAGTAAAGGAAAAGTGTGTGTGTGTGTGTGTGTGTGTGTGTGTGTGTGTGTGTGTGTGTGTGTGTGTGTGTGTAGCAATAGAAGGGAAAATAACAGTACATAAGTTATCTGATGGGAGAAATGGGGAATTCTATTTAAGCAGAGGCATCAAATTAATTCAGAAAAGTAGGGAAACGTACCAATGAGAGTAAGAATGTCTGAAAAGTCAAAAGGAATTATTTATGTAAAAATATACTCAGTGCTTTATAACTTTTTAACAAATGTACTTTATATAAATATACGTATATATTAAATGAAATTTCCTATCAGGGCTGACAATGCTTCCTCCAAGACTCAAACAACATCTAACAAAAGTCTTAACAATAGGTGTGAGAAGTCTCCTCTAGATTTTTTGGTCAGGCTTTTCCAAGAGCCTCCCCCAAACACTACTGGCTATTGCTATCATCCTTGATTGCTCTCACAGAGGTGGAAGGTAAGTCCCTCCTGAAGAAGAGACCATGAATTTCAGACACATGGTCCACAGACACATGGCCTACCCGTGAGCTAGAAATAAACTATAAACCTCTCTTTTTGAGGACTAACTTTCATGGTACCAGAGGGTAAAATGTGAGTTTTTAAAAGCAGGAAGAAACCAGCAGTTCTATCTCGCTTTGGTGACTATGAACCACAATAAAAACCCTCATGACATAATAATCATAATGTCTCAATAGGGACATGCATATCTTAGCAGTAACCAGTATCTCTCTAAATGGATTAGCATACTGGCCAGGGTAGTGAAGTCATGGATAGAGCAGATGGCCCTATAACTCATGCTTTACTAAACAAGAATAATGCCTAAATATTTGTTCTTATATGCACAGATAAGGGTAGTCCTCACCTCTCATCAAGGAAACTCATTTTTTAACAGATAGTAACTCAGTTTTAAGCAACATTCTCCTCAAGATGGCAGCCATTGAGCTGTTTATGATATAGAGTGAGAAAATAGGATTCCTATCTAGTGCTAACGATGGCTGTTATCTAAAGAATGCAGGCCAAAATAGAATGGTAATAATTTTTTTGATTGTTAATATTCACACTAATGCATCCCCCACATTATTCTTTATTTTTGAGATTATAACATAATTACAGTATTTATCTCTTTATTATCCCTCCTTCAAGTCGTCTTACACACAGCTCCTTGTTCTTGTTTAAATTTTTGGCTTCTGTTTTCATTAATTGCTACTGCATGTACTTATGTGCATGTATGCATGTATGTAAGTATGCATATGCATGTATGTGATACTCTTAAATATTATCTATTTAGTTTGTTTACTGTCACTTGTATGTATGTTACCGAGGCTGATCATGTGGTATTGCATAAACAATTGGTGTGCTCACCCCTGGGGAAGACAATTTACCCAATTCAAGCATTGATTAGTTCCCTATAGTTTTTGTATAAGGAAGAAGGCATGTATTTCTTCATTAGTATACTTTGGCCTGTCTATCGTTGCCATATGTTTTTAGCTCATGTTGACATGTCTCATTGTTTGTTTTGTGTTCAGATATGATAGTAGAATTCTAACACATACCTGTTTAGTTACTCCTTAATTCACTTACAGGTAATCATAAGCAGGAGTTAAGAACTATGGATCATTATGTAGATGTATTTATATATTTTTTATTTTGACATTCCTTTATAAACTTAAGCTTTTCCTGGTTAATTTTACATACACATTAAAATTTTATGGTTCTAGCATGCGCCATATGGTTGATCATATTTTCTTTACAAGCAAGGTCAAGTATGTAGCTGTTATTTTCATAGCTTACCTAGCAAGCTAGCAACCTTTACTCACTTCCAGGACCTAAACGGATTGCACCTTCCAACTCCAGCTGATTTCTCTCTCACTTTCTTCATTAATGCTGTCATTTTTCAAGATAACATCATCTCCTGATAAAACTACATTAAATTGTTCTCTGGATATACAGTGTTCACATCCATCTCCAGTGTAATCTATTCAATGTATTTCAACACGAAGGGAATGTGCATATTAATACTCTTGTTATATTTGCTCTTGTACTCAGGAAAGTTACCAGTTCTAAATGATTTGCTTTTGTTCCAGTTTTAGCATGTCATAGCCTTTCTCTCTGCATTTTTTTCTACCTGCTGGCTCTCAGTCAGTTTGAAAATAACATAGAGTGAGCATTATGTGCAGTGTACAGTCTCTGTACTTTTCCTACTTTAATTATAGGCTCCAAGATATTCATATGGTCGTTCTTAACGAGAATATCAGCACACAAGCTAGTCATAGTGACCATCAATCCTTCACTAGCTCTTCCCAGTCAAAGTATGTCATAAATACACTGTCATTTATATCTCACTGATTGAAATAATTTTGCTATTGTGTTGATAATTTTAGTTCTGGTACCAGACTAAAAAAAAGTCCCATATAGTACACAAGTCCTTGCTACATTAGTTATTCTATTCTGGTATCAGAAAATGTGTCTGGGGGTACTTACAGAATGCCTGTGTTTGCCTAACAAGGATGACTGAAACAACAAAAATTGAAGAACATTCTATGAACTTGGTGTAGACCAACAACTCTCATGCTGTTTTTAATAAAGAAAGAAAGAAAAGTTGGATATTTTCCTAGTATGTATTGGAAATAAGACTAAGCAAACCTAGCACAGATAGCAGAAATCTGTTTCATAATATTCATGATGGATCTGTAACTCATTTGATTCTTTGCAGGTTTTTGAGAAAAGGCAGAAGATGAGGATTATATTGATTTATTTTCTGTTAAAATCAACATGGATTAGATATAGCAATATTCTAAAGAGCTTAAGCAAGTCATGACTTGGGGATTTTTCTACTTGATAGACTCCTGAGTATTATTTAATGTATTTTGTTCAAGATTAAGAATTGAGTAAATCTGCCTTGTATATTTTAATCACATGCCTTTTACCATAGAACAAATTGCTAAACCCAGAAATTATAGTAATGGGATCTGAAATCTACAGCAGAGTAATTACATTCAGTATAATACATATTTTTATTTATATATTTATACTTTGAATATATTTTATTTAGATATTGTCTCTTTCTGTCTCATTTTACTTTTGTTTCTTATATATATGTGTAATAAGTGTATAATTAATTTTATTATATGGTTTCCTAAAATGAATACACAAATTTTAAAGCATATATTCTTGCATTTCTATTTTATGGACAAAGTTTTAAATATTCTGTATCTTGAATACTTTTTAAATTTCATCTTTATTTTGTCATTATTTGTATAATTATTTTGGAAATAAAAGAAAACATCTACTAACTTTGTTGACATATTTATTTATATCTAAAAATTAAAAGTGTACTAGAGGAGGCATGTACAGAAGCACATACATTCATGCAAAAGCACACACACACACACACACACACACCCCAAATCAAATACATAGTTGTGGAGCCTAGTTCCAGTGGATGCATCTGCAATACGAGGCCCACATGTAACACTCGGAAAATTGTGGAAGAAGGGGCAGAAAGACTTTACACAGAGGAATGTGGAGTTTGATGTTAGATTTTGCCCTTATTAATGCCAGAAACTACACCCATAAAATCTCACTAGCATGCCTAAACTGAGCTGAATGAAGTCTAAGATGCTGTTCATGCTGATGTGGATGGAAGACAGTCCATGAGGCCTCATCCCTGCTGACCATTCCTCATTTCTTTTCATTACTGTTCTTTCTTCTACATGGTTTTCTTTTTTACTAGGACATAATAAAAGTTTGCAGCAATGTTACTAAAATTACTGTCTTTATTTGTGGTTTGGTACCATTTGCACTCCACTAGTTTTGTCTAAAGAACAACAAATTATTGGCCATGCTGATTTTGTATTCAGGAACACTGATAATATATTTTTTATAAATGGTTGACTTACATTGATTTTAAGATTTTTGTTAAATAGAATTCAATCTGGGCGTGGTGGCGCACGCCTTTAATCCCAGCACTCGGGAGGCAGAGGCAGGCGGATTTCTGAGTTCGAGGCCAGCCTGGTCTACAGAGTGAGTTCCAGGACAGCCAAGGCTATGCAGAGAAACCCTGCCTCGAAAAACCAAAAAAAAAAAAAAAAAAAAAAAAAAGAATTCAATCCGAAAGTACAGAAATCTCCCTTCATTTAGCCCTTTTTCTTCATGTTTACTTTTCCCATCCTTAATTATTTAAGTCTGTTCGTTGTTTCCTAAAAGGAAATAACCCCCAAACCTTATGGAATAGAGGTAATAGTAGCTCTTAAGGGGGAAATGTTCTCTGCCATAAGACACTATATTGTTAACTGTAATTTTTTTTAGAAATTATGTTCACCACATTGAGAAAGTATGTTTTTTTCTCATATTTTCTATGAGATTTAATCAAGTAATCATATTCTCTTAATATGTTTTAATATTTCTAAAATCCTTCCTTTTCTTTTTTGCATTTACTCTTGAGTCATTTTTTCAAATATAAAACTTTGTAAATCTTATCAGGCATTCATATATAATAAGTCTTGTATATTGTTAGATACAGTTTGAAAGTTGCTAAGTGTTTTAAATTTGTACCAATTAAGGATTGTTATCTTTAATTTCTTTATTTCTAAAGTCTTTCTGACAGTTTGAGATATAATGTCTAAAAACTGAAAGGGCAAAAATTATGTTCTCTTTTTTTCTCTAAACTATGAGTCAGTTTCACATTTAAATAAACAGAGATCACTATTTCGACATTCTGTAGCAAAGTGCACCTAATGGCAATAATTTTGCTAAATTTAATTTTGGTAAATTCTAGAATATTAAAGTTTTTTTCAATTTTTATTAGATTTTTCTTGATTTACATTTCAAATGCTATCCCGAAAGTCCCCTATACCCTCCCCCTGCCCTGCTCCCCTACCCACCCACTCCCACTTCTTGGCCCTGGCGTTCCCCTGTACTGGGGCATATAAAGTTTGCAAGACCAAGGGGCCTCTCTTCCCAATGATGGCCGACTAGGCCATCTTCTGCTACATATGCAGCTAGAGACATGAGCTCTGTGGGTACTGGTTAGTTCATATTGTTGTTCCACCTATAGGGTTGCAGACCCCTTCAGCTCCTTGGGTACTTTCTCTAGCTCTTCCACTGGGGGCCCTGTGTTCCATCCAATAGATGACTGTGAGCATCCACTTCTTTATTTGCCAGGCACTGTCATAGTCTCATATGAGACTTGTCCTGGATGTTGTAATGAATCACACAAAGTGTATAAAATAGTAGTTTTATTTTTATGTCTGTATATATTACACAATAATTACCCATCATATTAATTTATTATTAAATGTTTCTAATGACAACCACCTCTCAGACTTTCTCCTCCATTCATACTGGTCCTACTTTTATTTTCATGTTTTTGGCTTCACATCTAAATTTGCTATGGAAGAGACATTTTGTGAAACTTGTCTTTGTGAGTTTATCTTAGTTTTCAAGTACCATGTAAAATATAGTTCCTTCCATTTTTTCCAGTTATGTAATTTAGTACTTAGTTATAAGTAAATAACACTTTGAGCTGTGTGTATGTGTATGTGAAAGAGAGAGAGAGAAAGAGAGAGAGACATACATACAGACAGATTTACTTTATCCAGTCATTCCATAACATGACTACTGTAAATATTGGTAAATACATATTTGTTTTATGTGCCTACTCTCATACTTGTGAGAATTGTTTATCATGGTGTTGTGTAGCTGGGTCACGTGGTAGCTGCAGTTTCAGCTTGTGAGGAACCTTCCTATGGATTATTATAGTGAACACAATTATGTGCATTGTGACCAGGAGCATGCAGGAGTTGTTTGTCTCGTTTTCAAACCTTACCAGAATTTTCCGTTAGTTGTTTAGTACTCTTTTTATTTATAATAATGCATCTTTCAGATTGTCACGCAAGTGTCTTATACACTGAGCATTTGTCTCCATATCCCTCCAAATTCCCTCTTCTCCCTTCCTCATTTTTCCTTAGGGTCCTTTGTTTACCTGGATAATTTCACTCACACTTTCATGTCATATGTAGATACATCATTTTAGTATCTATATAAAATCTAGGATAGAAAATGCGGTTATTTGATTGTTGGTAGTTGAGTTAATTTGCTTAATATTCTTATCTATAGCAAACTCCATTTTCTTGAAGACATAATAACTTTATTTTTCTTTGTGGTTGAAAAAAAATCACATGGCATATTTTATTTATCCATTGCTCTGTTTTTGGACATCTTAGTTTGTTCCATAATTTAGCCATTGTGTAGAAGTTTGCATTGTGTAGTCTTTCATCTCCTTGGTAGGGCTTAGTCCTAGACACTTTTGGAGGATTAATGTATGACCTTTTACTTTACTCCTTTGCTTAGTATTTTAAAATTAGCTTACAGAGTAATAGATTTCCTTGTAGCACTCCATATGCCCTTCATTTTGCTTGATTCTCCCTTTTCAATTATGCTCCTTTTTCTTAACCATAAGTAGTACGTGCTCTACCTTTATATTTTCATATGGTCTATTGTCTTGTCTCCCCCCAACCAGAAACTCTTTGCTCTATTACATGGCCACTGTTATAATTTCTTGTCCTTTATTAAAAATTAGTTCCACCTAGGTATACATATTAAATAATTAGAAGCCAGGATCTCTGCATAAATATGAAACTAAGGTAATTAACTTGGTATCTTTCCAAATATCCTTGTCTCTTATACTTAGAAAATCACTGATCCCCTGAACTGTTAATGTTTGTTTTCTGTTTTTCTATTTGGCTGAAAGCATTAATTAGATTTCAGAGTTTTCTGCTTGGGTTTTCACAGGTTTTATGCATTCTGTTGGTGCATACATACATATATATAATATATGTAATATGTACATCTACCTATCATCAATATATCATCTATCTATTATCACTCTCTCTGTTTATATATTTGACTCTTGATTATACTCATAGATCAATTCAACTCTCAAATTTTATCTAAGAAGCTTCTATTTGCCATGGATGGTGATTAGCACTTGTTATATATTTTTTCGCATCATACTCGACCTTTCTACTATCTCTTATTCTCTGCTTCTTTTGCAAGTAGGGGGTCTTTGTTCTAATCGTCATCTATTGTAGCCTAAGGCTATTTGGACATCCATAGTTTGTGTAGCTGCATGGATACTATGTGGAAATCCACGACCTGTGCTGCCACAGCTGTTATGGGAAAGAGGCTTCTATTGTAGTGGTATCAGTAAATGCAGTCTTATAACTAAAAATAAGAGACTGTAAAGCTTTCTGCAACAAATTCCCCCTGGGGAAAAATAACAACAACAACTTGAAGACAGGAAGCTATTGAAGAGAGTCACTTAAAATGTGATAAGTGGTAGCATACCCATAATGCCAACACTTGTGAAGCAGAGGCAGGAGGATCTTTGAGTTCTAGACCAGCCTGCTCTACAGAGTTCCAGGACATCCAGGGACACTCAGAGAAACTCTGTCTTGAAAAGTAACAAACAATTGAAAAAAAGAAACCAAAAAGCCTGACTACAAAACAAAATATTGTAATAGAAATGGTGAAGTGTAGTTGTTTTTGAAAGTTTTTAAAATTAATTATTTAATTTATTTACATCCCAAATTTTGCTGCCCTGTTGTCTCCCTCTCAGTGTTCTTCCCCTGCCCTGTCTCCCTCCCCACCCACCCCACCCCCGTTTTACCTCCCCTTTGCCTCAAGAGGGGGCACCCCCCACCCAGGGCATCTCCCTTTCCTGGAGCATCAAGTCTGCACCTGATTAGGCACATTCTCTCTTACTTAGGCCAGACAAGACAATCCTTTTCTACATATGTGCCTGGGGTCATGTATGCTTTTTTGTTGGTGACAGTCTCTGAGAACTCCCAGGGGTCCGCCCTGTTGGTCTTCCTATGGGGATGACATCTGTTCCCAGTTTCTGTAATCTTTCCCCTAACTCTTCCACTAGGGTCTCTGACCTCAGTCCAGTCCTTCCCTGTGAGTATCTGGATTGGTCTCAGTTAGCTGCTGGACAGTCATGCCAGGCTCCTGCCTGCAAGCACAACACAGTAACAGTAATAGGGCAAGGGACTGGTGACTGCCAATGGGATCATATTTCTTCAGTCCCTGCTCCATTTTTGTTTTTTAATTACTTTTAGACAGGAACAATTTCGGATTGAAAATTTTGTGAGTGAGTTGGTGTCCCCATCCTTCCACTGGCAGTTTGTTTATCTACTGAAGGTGGACTCTTCAGGTTCCATATAACCACTGTTGGGCATTTCAGCTAAGGTTACCCACATTGCATCCTGGGAGCCTACCCCATCTCATGTCTCTGGACTTGCTAGAGGTTCCTCCCAACCTGTATATTTTCTCATTCTCCTGACCTTTGGGCCTCTCTCCTGTCCTGTACCCCCATACCTTATCTTGCTCCTCCCCTCTCTCATCCAAATCTCTCCCTCCCTCTCCCTCACATAATTATTTTGTTCCCTCTTCTAAGTGAGATTTAAGCATTCTTACTTGGGCCCTCCTAGCTGTTTAACTTCATATGGTCTGTGATGTATATCACGGGAATTCTATTAGTTCCCTTGTGTTTCAATATAGTTTCTGATTGAATGACTAGTCCATTGGTGAAAATGGGGTGTTGAAGTCCCCCAGTATTAGTGTGTGGGTTCTAATGGTGTCCAATTTCACTGGCTTCTGTTATTTGTGTTCTTGAGCTTGCCTTTTGCTCTAGGATGTCGCTGGTATTAGCTGTTCTTGGTGTCCTGGATAGGACCAGGCAGCCCAGGAGACAGGTGGAGTTGAGTGTCCTGGGTGTCAACAGACCTTCTGTGAGTCAGTCACTGTTGCCTCTGGTTAGGGCACGCCTCCTGTGTCTCTGGTTAAAACAGGCTTCCTCTGCCCCTAGATAGAGCAAGCTTCCTCAGTTCCTGTTCAGAGCAGTTCTCCTGGCATATAGGCAAGGCTGTGGGGTGAGGGAGCAGGCATACTGATCTGCCTTGGGTCTCTGTGGTAGACCTAAGGACCTGTAGTTCTTTGCAGTTGATGGCTTCTAGCACTGGACTGGGGCAAAGGAACAGATCAGGGAAGGGGAGAGAGCTTCTGAAAAGACACAATTATGTTTAAGGGGCGGGCCACTGGGAGTGTGACCACAGTTCAGTGAATATTCAGGCTACACAAATTGCACTTGGTGTTTTTTTTTTTTTTTTTTTTTTTTTTTTGCGGGTGGGGTAGATTGGAAGGGGTGGACCTAGGAGGAATGGGAAAGAAGTGGGCCGGTGCATTTTATGAAATTCCCAAATTATCAATAAAACTATTATCTTGGGGAAAAAAAGTACTGCAGCTTAGGGTATCACCTTCTTTATTTCCTTCTTCAATAAAACCAAGAAATTTAGAGTGTGCATGACCATGAGTATACTGCTGGAAATAATCCTACAAAATGCAGAATCTGAAACAATATTTAAGGTTTTATGAATCAACCATAATAGTTGAATCAAAACAGTCACTTTCAACTTTCAGGCTGATGAAAAAGAAGTATTACTAGTTTTATGAATCTCTGAACAGTGAATGGCTCCTATACCCTAAGATAAACCATCAATAAATAATTATCTTGATGTAGAATGGGAGAAGGTTTTAAAGCCATAAAGGATTCACAGGATTCTCAAATGGTGACATTTTATTCTGGATTCAAATAATACTTCTTCCCTTGATCCTCCAGGTAATATTAAAGGGCTGTCCCACACGATCTCCCTTTCTAGAATTTCAAATAAATTGTTTAATGCATATAAACATTTCAATTATGTTGAAATTACATTGGAAGTACTAAGCCCAACTCAGGCAGCTGATGTGAAGTTGGTAAACAAATTCCTTTCTCTGCTATGTATTAGTTGCCTAGTTTGTAAAGTTAGCATTTTCATAAGCTCTCCTAAATCCCCAATAAAAACTGAAGAGGATCCAAGATTAAATTGATTATTAAATTCCTCACCCCATGCTGCAGGGTCTTGCTTCAGGAAATGACAGATGTGTATGAAGAGGAGACCCTGAGAAGGGAGTTGAATGAGTCATAGTTATCAGAGGTAGAGTTTGTACTTTTTATTTTTCCAGACAAAATATCCTGTTTTGCCTCTCTTATCAACTTTAAGGTTTGATCATATATTTTACATGCACATTCAAGAAAGCAGCCATTGCAGGAGGCCATCCCTGGTAGTTGTCAGGGAGGTCAGAGATGAAAGTAGAGATAAGGAGTAAGCAGAGGTGTGGGGTAAGTAAGTGCAGTGGTCAGGGGGATGTTGCAGCCCTGACTGACTAACAGGCAGGTTGCCTTTTTATCTATACAGGTTTCACAGAACACAGACGGACTAATCATTATCTAAGAAGGATAGATTATCTCGTTTTCTTTTTCTGGACATGTGCTTGATTTTTTTCATTATGATGTCTGGGGCTATAAGTTGAGTCACAATTAGGAAGTACAGAGTTCATTTTTATTATTAACCCTAGATCAAAACTCAAACAATATAAAGAATGTCTTCAGCAAAGCAAAAAACAATATATATATATATATATTATATGACAGCCTGCTTTAGGATGCAGTTTTAAAGCACTACAGACAAACAGAAAATCTTTGAACCAGTTGTTTTATAAATAGCAAATACTAATACCTAACTCCTTTTAGAATGAGATGAGTTCTTCATCTGTAGCATGAAGTAGGAAAATATTATTTTAGTCAATTTATCTTTTATTTTTTGAGAGGGAGACCCTTTACAACCCTTTATCTTTACAATATATATTCAAAGTTCTTTAAGCATATTGTAAATAGAGGCCAGGAGTCTGTCACACATTCTCCTGGCCAGTTTGAGTTTGCCAATTGTCTCTGCCTTTTCTGAGATTCTAAACATATGGCAAAATGAGACTATGAATCTGTTACCAGTTCTGGCCAGGTGGACTTTGTCAACTGTTTCTAAGTTTACTCTGTTCCAGCTATACTTTCCAATTTTGCTTTGGAGTGGACACCCTCAAAGAATTGCTTGAGTAATAGCCTTCTTTAGCACTTATGTTCTCCAGCGCATGAGGAATGCATTTAAATAGGGCCAGATAAAGTTATTTTCCTAAAAGCAGAAGGTATGGTAAGTTTATGAATTTCCTAAAAAGACTCAGGCATCCTATTCTTTGGGAAAGGCATAGAATGAATCATAAGGAACTAAGTCCCCATACATGCAACCAGCAGACACCAAACTTAAAACTGAGAGACAGAGTGTCAGCAAGCACAGCCTTCAGCTCAGCTTTACCTGAACTGTGTCAATCAGCTGTCCTGACATCATGACTTTGGCCATTTTTATTGGATATAGCTGTGTCAATCCATCTCTTTCTCATGATTAATATCCCCCTAGTCTTCCCTATGCATTTTTATGATAGTTTAAATTAATGCCTAAGTGACCCAAAATTAAACAGAAATCCTTTCTCCTTGTTTATATGCCCTTTCAATATTCTTTCAGACTCTGTTTCATGCTTGTTCATCTAAAGTTCTTTTTTTCTGGAAACCAGAGATTACACATAATTCCTTTTTTTCTTTTCTTTTCTTTTCTTTTCTTTACTTTTCTTTTCTTTTCTTTTCTTTTCTTTTCTTTTCTTTTCTTTTCTTTTCTTTTCTTTTCTGTTCTGTTCTTTTCTTTTTCTTGTGTTTGCTAGGCCCCGGCATCGTCTCACAAGAGACAGCTATATTTGGGTCCTTTCAGCAAAATCTTGCTAGTGTATGCAATGGTGTCAGCTTTTAGAAGCTGATTATGGGATGGATCCCTGGATACGCCAGTCTCTAAATGGTCCATCCTTTCATCAGAGCTACGAACTTTGTCTCTGTAACTCCTTCCCTGGGTGTTTTGTTCCCAATTCTAAGAAGGGGCACAGTGTCCACACTTTGGTCTTCATTCTTCTTGAGTTTCATGCGTTTAGTAAATTGTATCTTATATCTTGGGTATCCTAAGTTTTGGGCTAATATCCACGTATCAGTGAATATATATTGTGTGAGTTCTTTTGTGATTGTGTTACTTCACTCAAGATGATGCCCTCCAGGTCCATCCATTTGGCTAGGAATTTCATAAATTCATTCTTTTTAATAGCTGAGTAGTACTCCATTGTGTAAATGTACCATAATTTCTGTATCCATTCCTCTGTTGAGGGACATCTGGGTTCTTTCCAGCTTCTGGCTATTATAAATAGGGCTGCTATGAACATAGTGGAGCATGTGTCCTTTTTACTGGTTGGGACATCTTCTGGATATATGCCCAGGAGAGGTATTGCTGGATCCTCCGGTAGTACTATGTCCAATTTTCTGAGGAACCGCCAGACTGATTTCCAGAGTGGTTGTACAAGCTTGCAATCCCACCAACAATGGAGGAGTGTTCCTATTTCTCCACATCCTCGCCAGCATCTGCTGTCACCTGAATTTTTGATCTTAGCCATTCTGACTGGTGTGAGGTGGAATCTCAGGGTTGTTTTGATTTGCATTTCCCTGATGATTAAGGATGTTGAACATTTTTTCAGGTGCTTCTCTGCCATTCGGTATTCCTCAGGTGAGAATTCTTTGTTCAGTTCTGAGCCCCATTATTTAATGGGCTTATTTGACTTTCTGGAGTCCACCTTCTTGAGTTCTTTATATATATTGGATATTAGTCCCTTATCTGATTTAGGATAGGTGAAGATCCTTTCCCAATCTGTTGGTGTTTTTTTTGTCTTAATGATGGTGTCTTTAGCCTTGCAGAAGCTTTGCAGTTTCATGAGGTTCCCACTTGTCAATTCTCGATCTTACAGCACAAGCCATTACTGTTCTATTCAAGAATTTTTCCCCTGTGCCCATATCTCCAAGGCTTTTCCCCACTTTCTCCTCTATAAGTTTCAATGTCTCTGGTTTTATGTGAAGTTCCTTGATCCACTTAGACTTGACCTTAGTACAAGGAGATAGGAATGGATCGATTCGCATTCTTCTACATTTTAACAACCAGTTGTGCCAGCACCATTTGTTGAAAATGCTGTCTTTCTTCCACTGGATGTTTTTAGCTCCCTTGTCGAAGATCAAGTGACCGTAGGTGTGTGGGTTCATTTCTGGGTCTTCAATTCTATTCCATTGGTCTATTTGTCTGTCACTATACCAGTACCATGCAGTACCACAATTGCTCTGTAATAGAGCTTTAGGTCCGGCATGGTGATTCCACCAGAGGTTCTTTTATCCTTGAGAAAAGTTTTTGCTATCCTAGGTTTTTTGTTATTCCAGATGAATTTGCAGATTGCACTTTCTAATTCGTTGAAGAATTGATTTGGAATTTTGATGGGGATTGCATTGAATCTGTAGATTGCTTTTGGCAAGATAGCCATTTTTACAATGTTGATCCTGCCAATCCATGAGCATGGGAGATCTTTCCATCTTCTGAGATCTTCTATAATTTCTTTCTTCAGAGACTTGAAATTTTTATTATACAGATCTTTCACTTCCTTAGTTAGAGTCTCGCCAAGATATTTTATATTATTTGTGACTATTGAGAAGGGTGCTGTTTCCCTAATTTCTTTCTCAGCCTGTTTATTCTTTGTATAGAGAAAGGCCATTGATTTGTTTGAGTTAATTTTATATCCAGCTACTTCACCGAAGCTGTTTATCAGGCTTAGGAGTTCTCTGGTGGAATTTTTAGGGTCACTTATATATACTATCATATCATCTGCAAAAAGTGATATTTTGACTTCATCTTTTCCAATTTGTATCCCTTTGATCTCCTTTTGTTGTCGAATTGCTCTGGCTAGGACTTCAAGTACAATGTTGAATAGGTATGGAGAAAATGGACAGCCTTGTCTAGTCCCTGATTTTAGAGGGATTGCTTCAAGCTTCTCACCATTTACTTTGATGTTGGCTACTGGTTTGCTGTAGATTGCTTTTATCATGTTTAGGTATGGGCCTTGAATTCCTGATCTTTCCAAGACTTTTATCATGAATGGGTGTTGGATCTTGTCAAATGCTTTTTCCGCATCTAACGAGATGACCATGTGGTTTTTGTCTTTGAGTTTGTTTATATACTGGATTACGTTGATGGATTTCCGTATATTGAACCATCCCTGCATCCCTGGGATGAAACCTACTTGGTCAGGATGGATGATTGTTTTGATGTGTTCTTGGATTCGGTTAGCAAGAACTTTATTGAGGATTTTTGCATCAATATTCATAAGGGATATTGGTCTGAAGTTTTCTATCTTTGTTGGGTATTTTTGTGGTTTAGGTATCAGAGTAATTGTGGCTTCATAGAATGAGTTGGGTAGAGAACCTTCTGTTTCTATTTTGTGGAATAGTTTGTGAAGAACTGGGATTAGATCTTCTTTGAAGGTCTGATAGAACTCTGCACTAAACCCATCTGGTCCTGGGCTTTTTTTAGTTGGGAGACTATTAATGACTGCTTCTATTTCTTTGGGGGATATAGGGCTGTTTAGATCATTAACCTGATCTTGATTCAACTTTGGTACCTGGTATCTGTCTAGGAACTTCTCCATTTCATCCAGGTTCTCCAGTTTTGTTGAGTATAGCCTTTGGTAGAAGGATCTGATGGTGTTTTGGATGTCTTCAGGATCTGTTGTTATGTCTCCTTTTTCATTTCTGATTTTGTTAATTAGGATGCTTTCCCTGTGCCCTCTAGTGAGTCTGGCTAAGGGTTTATCTATCTTGTTGATTTTCTCAAAGAACCAGCTCCTTGATTGGTTGATTCTTTGAATAGTTCTTCTTGTTTCCACTTGGTTGATTTCACCCCTGAGTTTGATTATTTCCTGCCATCTACTCCTCTTGGGTGAATTTGCTTTCTTTTGTTCTAGTGCTTTTAGGTATGTTGTCAAGCTGCTAATGTGTGCTCTCTCTAGTTTCCTTTTGGAGGCACTCAGAGCTATGAGTTTTCCTCTTAGAAATGCTTTCATTGCGTCCCATAAGTTTGGGTATGTTGTGGCTTCATTTTCATTGAACTCTAAAAAGTCCTTAATTTCTTTCTTTATTCCTTCCTTGACCAAGGTATCATTGAGAAGAGTGTTGTTCAGTTTCCACGTGAAGGTTGGCTTTCTATTATTTATTTTGTTATTGAAGATCAGCCTTAGTTTATTCAGGATTGAAACACACATTTAACCTCAATCAATGTGTTTATAGTTACTTTGTAGAAGGACATTGCCATGTTTGAAGGTGACGTCTAATTGAGGTGAAGAAAATTTGATGAGTCTGAGAAAAATCTGAAAGAATGAGTCAGAGATAGAATACACCAAATTCTCACAAGAGCATACAGGAAAGAGGCTACTTAATAGCAGTATAGAGTAAGTCAGGAAGAGAGGGCAGTTCAGTGAGTGTCGTTGAGTTCCAGCAATGCTGCAGACTTCAGCTCAGGTCAGGTCAGTACATTTTACTGCAGTTTGTTTTGGGATTCAGTTGACTTTGTACAATTCTGTTCAGTTCTGTGTAGTCAGTGCCATTCAGTTTTTGGAACTCAGAGGAAGTTTTTCTAAGCAGACAAATTAGCCAGAAGTCTGGCAAGGCAGTACGAATCATTAAGCTCAGAGAGGAGTTTTGAGACAGAAGAGTTGAATTGAACCAGCCAACCAGAGTTCAGAAAGAACTAGAAAGGATGACCTTATTCATCAGGAAGCTTCTGAGATGACAATTACATCTAGCAAATAAAAGATACATTAAAAATATAATGCTCATTATATCAAAGCATGGCCTTCAAATCCTGGCCTTTTAATATAGGATAGAGGAAGGTTTGTCCTTCATCTGTTGTTATGATTGAGAACTATTCATTAAATTCCTGCTGTGCTTTGCATTCATTGTTGGTTGAGAGTTAAATAATCTTTACTTTCCTGGCATGAAAATAACTCAATATTTGGTGAAGTAGATTATATTCACTTTCAAGTGTTTTATCGAGAATTTTTGTATTTATGTTCCAAAGAAAATTTCTTTCACTGATACTAAAAGAAAAATATAAAATATGAGTATTACAGAGTTTATTCTTCAAAAAGATAAGGAGGACTGAGAAACTCTTAGATAAACTAACCAAATGAAAAAATTGTCCAAAATCAATGATATTCAGATATTCAATCTTTAAAAGATCACACTATATAACTCTGAATTCCATGTCATCATTGGGGAATATTTAAAATATATATATATGTATATAATATATATATTGTGTATAGCATATATAATATACAATACATAATATATAATATAATATATAATACATAATACATAATGCATAATATATAATATGTGTATATATGTATTATTTTTAAAGTTACATTTAACATGACTTTTTCAGTGTTTTAAGTTTACACAATTTAAATTGATAAAATGTTACATAATAAAATTCACATTGGACATAAAATGTATACATGCTGTAAGATTATGTAAGATATGGTCTAAATTCATAGACTAACAGACTGGCTACATATCTGAGAAAGATATTAGAGAAACAACACCCTTCACAATAGTCACAAATAATATAAAATGCCTGGTGTGGCTCTAACTAAAGAAGTGAAAGATCTATATGATAAGAACTTCAAGTCTCTGAAGAAAGAAATCAAAGAAGATCTCATAAGATGGAAAGATCTCCCATGCTCATATATTGGTAGGATTAATGTAGTAAAAATCGCTATCTTGCCAAAAGAAATCTACAGATTCAATGCAATTCCCTTCAAAATTCCATCACAATTCTTTACTGAGTTAGAAAGGGCAATTTGCAAATTTATCTGCAATAACAAAAAAACAGGGATAGCAAAACTCTTCCCAACCATAAAAGAATCTCTGGTGGAATAACCTGACCTCAAGTTGTACTACAGAACTATTGTGATAAATACTGCATGGTACTGGTACGGTGACAGACAGGTAGATCAATGGAATAGAATTGAAGATCCAGAAATGAACCCACACACCTATGGTCACTTAATCTTTGACAAGGGAGCTAAAACCATCCAGTGGATAAAAGACAGCTATTTCAACAAATGGTGCTGGCTCAACTGGAGGTTATCATGTAGAAGAATTCAAATTGATCCATTCTTATCTCCTTGTACAAAGCTCAAGTCTAAGTGGATCAAGGAACTCTACATAAAACCACAGACACTGAAACTTATAGAGGAGAAAGTTGGGGGAGCCTCTAAAATATTGGCACAGGGGAAAAATTCCTGAATAGAACAGCAATGGCTGTGCTTTAAAAGTGAGAATTGACAAATGGGACCCCTTAAAATTGCAAAGCTTCTGTAAGGTAAAAGACACTGTCAATAAGACAAAAAGGCCACCAACAGATTGGGAAAAGATCTTTACCAGTCCTAAATCAGATAGGGGACTAATATCCAATATATGCAAAGAACTCAAGAAGCTGGAATCGAGAAATTCAAATAACCCCATTAAAAATGGGGTAGAGAGCTAAACAAAGAATTCTCAACTGAAGAATACCGAATGGCTGAGAAGCACCTGAAAAAACTGTTCAACATCCTTAATCATCAGGAAAATGCAAATCAAAACAACCCCGTGATTCCACCTCCCACCAGTCAGAATGGCCAAGATAAAAAATTAAGGTGTCCACAGATGCTGAAGAGGTTGTGGTGAAAGAGGAGCACTCCTCCATTGTTGGTGGGATTGCAAGCTGGTACAACTACTCTGAAAATCAGTCTGTTGGGTCCTAATAAAATAAGACATTCTACCGGAAGATCCAGCAATACCTCTTCTGGGCATACACCCAGAAGATGTTCCAACTTTTAATAACTACACATGCTCCGCTATGTTTATAGCAGCCTTATTTATAATAGCCAGAAGCAGAAAAGAATCCAAATGTCTGTCATCAGAGGAATAGATACAGAAAATGTGGTACATTTACACAATGGAGTACTTAGGCAAATGGATGCAACTGGAGGGTATCATCCTGAGTGAGGTAACCAAATCACAAAAGAACTTATATGATATGCACTCACTGATAAGTGGATAGTAGCCCAGAAACTTAGAATATCCATGAAAAATTTGCATAACACATGAAACTCAAGAAGAACGAAGACCAAAGTGTGGATACTTCATTCCTCCTTAGAATGGGGAACAAAACACCCACGGAAGGAGTTACAGAGACAAAAGTTTGGAGCTGAGATGGAAGGAAGGAAGATCCAGAGACTGCCCCATCTGGGGAATCATCCCATAAACAGCCACCAAACCCAAACACTCTTGCACATGCCAGCAAGATTTTGCTGAAAGGACCCTGATATAGCTGTCTCTTGTGAGGTGATGCCAGTGCCTGGCAAACACAGAAGTGGATGCTCACAGTCAGCTATTGGATGGAACACAGGCCCCCAATGGAGGAGCTAGAGAAAGTACCCAAGGAGCTGAAGGGGTCTGCAACCCTATAGGCAGAACAACAATATGAACTAACCAATACCCCCCAGAACTCATGTCTATAGCTGCATATGTAGCAGAAAATTGCCTAGTCGGCCATCATTGGGAAGAGAGGCCCTTAGTCTTGCCAATATTATAAGCCCTAGTACAGGGTAATGCCAGGGCCAGGAAGCAGGAGTGGGTGGGTTGGGGAGCAAGGCAGGGTCGGGGGGGGGGAGGGTATAGGGGACATTCAGGATAGCATTTGAAATGTAAATGAAGAAAATGTCTAATAAATATTGTTTTTGCAAAAGATATGGTCTAAACTCTGTACTTACATATGTGATCTTTTTGTTTTTATATGCTTATGATTACATATAACATATTAATTAATGTCCTTTACTTGCTTCTGGGAATTTCTTTTAAGTCACATCTTCTATCAGGTTATAAAAACTGTAAACAACTTTCTTTAAAACTTTTTAGTGAATGTCTACTTAAAGCATACCCTAATATATTTCCATTGTTCTTTATATATTTCTATCTTGCTCTTTTAAAGTTATCTCTTTATTTGGTATTACAATTTGGAGTTGAGTGTATCTTTAAAATTTTAGGGTAATATATTACTCTCTACTGATATTGTAGTGGTGAAAATTCAAAAGTCATTAAAAATATTGTTTTGTCAAATGGTGAGTGATTTCACTTGGGACTATGTTGTGATTAAGTTTTTGTGTCTTTGTTGTTGGTGATGATGGTCGTGGCTATGGCTCTGAGATTTCCTGCTTCCCTCTTCTTTCTTTACTTTGAACTCCATTTCATATACTGGAGAACATCAGATTTCATTTTGAAGTGTTGCTTCTTTAATATTTCTTCTTTAGTCAGCTTGTCAGCTCAGTATAGTAGGTTTTTCTCCAGAACAAATGAAAAAATATACAGTTAAAAATAGATTAATGATCTTAGTATATGGAATGGAAGTTGGAAATATGTGTCATTTGGCTAAAATCAAAATATCCGTGGCCAGTGGCCTCTTCTGGAACATCTGAGAAGTATCTGTTTACTGACCTTTCAGTTTTAAAGTCACTTGTACTCTTTGATTTACCTCCTTCTTTCATCTTCAAAGCAAACAGTAGCAAGTAAGGTCATATTGAATCTATGACTTCTTCAGTAGCAGGAATTCTCTTTTCTAATGTATTTAGATTTCTAGTCAATGTGTAGATACTCTTAGGGTTACAATGGGTTCACTGAGAAGAGCAATTTATCCAGTTCAATGTCTGCTCCCAAATTTATATTTCCAAAGATTCTCTGGCACTGAGGATTGTGTTTGTAGGCACTGAGATTGAAATATGGTAGTCATTGTGTAGTACCTGTAATTCTACTTGGGAAAGTTGTACTTCACATACTTTATGTTTTGGTTTTGAAGGCTCTATTTGCAATTTTTATCATGTTAATTTTTATGCTGATATTATTTATATTTCTTTCTTTACCAGCATGTTTTAATGTCCACAATCATATTTATAAACAAATGTTTTAATCCTTATCATATAATTTCAAAACTTGTCATTAATCTCCGTAAATATTTTATCATCTAGAATTGATCCATTTTTTTATAATAATATGCCAAATAATAGCTTGCCAGTGATGAAAATTTTCAGTTACCGTGTTTAGTTAAAAGTTTACTAAGTAGCCGGGCGTGGTGGCGCACGCCTTTAATCCCAGCACTCGGGAGGCAGAGGCAGGCGGATTTCTGAGTTCGAGGCCTGCCTGGTCTACAAAGTGAGTGCCAGGACAGCCAGGGCTACACAGAGAAACCCTGTCTCAAAAAACCAAAACCAAAACCAAAACCAAAAAAAAAAAAAGTTTACTAAGTAGCATTCTTTCTTATTTGCTATGTTTATTTTTTTTCTTGATTAATTTGCCATTTGAAACCAATGTGTGGAGACAGGAGAATATTGGCTGGAGATATTTTCCAACAATAAACAGATTACAGACAAATTCTCACACTTGGTTTTCTACATGATACATGCCTCCTGGTCTTTTTATAAGGACACTGAAGCTACAGATGATCCATCTTTTTTGATGCAGAACTTGTGCGAGCAGTATTCTAAGTCATTTCAGGTGTCAGAAAAGAAGGGTTTGGTTACATGTCCATTGTGTAATATGCATCTATCATTACAAAATGGACAGCTGTAATGATGAGTTCTATAGCCTCTTTGTGATGTATGTAAGCAGTAGAGAAAAATTGTCATAAAACTCAGTAGCATGGGGGCCTCAGAGCATTTGCATTTTGCTTCATAGGAAAACAAAGGAAGATATGTAGCTATATGGCAATGCATCATTTGTGACTAGTGCCTTGTTTGTGGTGGTTTGGGTCTTAGAAAATGTTCATTTTGGTGACAGCAAAATTTAGGAAAGAAAAGACCTTAATATAATATGTGGATTATGGTATACCCTACTTCTAATTGCCCTGGATATCCGAATCCCAGGTTGGATCTCTGGGCCTAGCATCAGCTGCATATTGACTTCTGAGTCCTTTTTAAATTGGATGTTTCATTCATTTACATTTCAAATGTTATCCCTTTTCTTAGTTTTCCATCCACAAACACCCTATCCTATCCCCCTTCCCCCCTTCTTCTATGAGGGTGCTCCCCCACCCACTCATGCACTCCTCACTCACCTCTGTCGCATTCCTCTACACTCGAGCATGAAGCCTTCACAGGACCAAGGGAGTCCCCTCCCAATGATTCCTGATAAGGCAATCCTATGCTAGCCTTGTAGGAGGACATCAGTGGGAGGAGAGACCCTTGGTCCTGTAAAGGGTCGATGCCACAATGTAGGGGAATGCCAGGGCAATGAGGGGGGAGTAGGTGGGTTGGTGGGTGGGAGAACAACCTCACAGAAGCAGGGGGAGCGAGGATGGGACAGGTGTTTTTGGAGGGGAAGCCAAGAAAGGAGATAACATTTGAAATGAAAATAAATAAAATATCCAATTAAAAAACAACAACAACAAAAAAAACAGAAACAACACTCTCTTGCCTCCGTGGCACCCAGTGAGAATGATCAGGACAGTTTCCTGAGTGATGCTGGAGCACAGCCTTCCCATGGGCTGGCTGAAGAGCTTCTTTCCAAGGCTCAACAGCTTCCAAGGCACAGCTTCGGTAGGATAATACCTAGGCATTTTAAAAACATTTTTATTAGGTATTTTCTTCATTTACATTTCAAATGCTATCCCAAAAGTCCCCCATACCCTGCCCCCAACTCCCCTTCCCACCCATTCCCACTTCTTGGCCCTGGTGTTCCCTTGTACTGAGGCATATAAAGTTTGCAAGACCACGGGGCCTTTCTTCCCAATGATGGCTGACTAGTCCATCTTCTGCTAAATATGCAGTTAGAGACACAAATTCTGGGGGTACTGGTTAGTTCATATTGTTGTTCCACCTATAGGGTTGCAGACCCCTTTAGCTACTTGAGTACTTTCTCTAGCTCCCCCATTGTGTTCCATCCAATAGCTGACTGTGAGCATCCACTTCTGTGTTTTCCAAGCACTGGCATCGCCTCACAAGAGACAGCTATATCAGGGTCCTTTCAGCAAAATCTAGCTGGCATATGCAATGGTATCTGTGTTTGGAGGTTGATTATGGAATGGATCCCCAAGTGCGACACTCTCTAGATGGTCCATCCTTTCATCTCAGCTCTAAACTTTGTCTCTGTAACTCCTTCCATGGGTGTTTTGTTCCCAATTCTAAGAAGGGGCAAAGTGACCACACTTTGGTCTTCGTTCTTCTTGAATTTCATGTGTTTTGCAAATTGTAACTTGGATATTCTAAGTTTCTGAGCTAATATTCAATTATTAGTAAGTACATATCATGTCAGTTCTTTTGTGATTGTGTTACCTCACTCAGGATGATACCCTCCAGGTCAATTCATTTGTCTAGGAATTTCATAAATTCATTCTTTTTAATAGTAGAGTATTACTCCATTGTGTAAATGTACCACATTTTCTGTATCCATTCCTCTGTTGAGGGGCATCTGGGTTCTTTCCAGTTTCTGACTATTATAAATAAGGCTGCTATGAACATAGTGGAGCATGTGTCCTTCTTACCAGTTGAAACATCTTCTGGATATATGCCCAGGAGAGGTATTGCGGGATGCTCCAGTAGTACTATGTCCAATTTGCTGAGGAAACGCCAGACTGATTTTCAGAGTGGGTGTATGCCGTGAACCCTCTGGGTCCCTTTGTCTGCTTAGAATGGGTCTCTATTTGCAGATGGGCAAGGAGTTGGCGAATGAATGACAGACAGATGCAACACAAGAGGTTGTGTAGGATCTGAATGTAATTTTTCAAAATGAGCATCAAACTTTTTATCCAGAAGAAAATAGGGAAGTAAGGTGACACATCTGTAAGGTACAAATGAGGTTACCGGATGCTTAATGACTCTTACACAAAACAGAGGAATGTAAACACAAAGACTGGCAGGAACTGGGCAATAAAACATTTGAGACAAAGTCAGCCCTATTTAAGGTCAGCTATAGTCTTAGAAGCCAGGTGTGACGTCTTTACACTCCTAGGGCAAGGGCTTGAACACCCAAGCCATGGTTCTAATTAGGGAGTTCCACTCTAGCTAACCATCTCATGAATAATGCAATACTCTAAAACCAAAGCCCCATCTACTTCCTAAACCATTGTAAATTTCTGTATATGGGAGCAACTTGGCTTTTATTCTAAGTGACAGTGTAATACCACAGGCAATTCTGAATGTCATTGAATAGGCAACATTCTTACTGAATTCCAAGTCCATGGTCAGCACAATGATTTTCTAGGACATTGGAACACTGACGAAGGCTTAGCTATGTCAGAATTCATTCTTAAAGGGCACTTATAATAAGATAATACTAAAAGAGAGCACTTGGATCCATACACCAGACTAACTCAGGGATAGGGTATGACTATATGGGTTGTGAGAACGTCTGGTTCCAGGAGGTGAGTTTCTGTGAAGCTCTTTGCCTCGTGAGTGCTCCAAGGCCTCTCGGCCTGCCAAGGAATTTCACTGGAGCATGCTTAGCAGGTGTACAAGCTTGCAATCCCAACTATGGAGGAGTGTTCCTCTTTCTCCACATCCTCGCCAGCATCTGCTGTCACCTGAATTTTTGATCTTAGCCATTCTGACTGGTGTGAGATGGAATCTCAGGGTTGTTTTGATTTGCATTTCCCTGATGATTAAGGATGCTGAACATTTTTTTTCAGGTGCTTCTCAGCCATTCCCTATTCCTCAGGTGAGAATTCTTTCTTTAGCTCTGAGCCCCATTTTTTAATGGGGTTATTTGATTTTCTGGAGTCCAACTTCTTGAGTACTATATATATATATATATATATATATATATTGGATAATAGTTTCCTATCTGATTTAGGATTGGTAAAGATCCTTTCCCAATCTGTAGGTGGCCTTTTTATCTTATTGACAGTGTCTTTTGCCTTACAGAAGCTTTGCAGTTTTATGAGGTCCCATTTGTCAATTCTCGATCTTACAGCACAAGCCATTGCTGTTCTATTAAGGAATTTTTCCCCTATGCCCATATATTTGAGGCTTTTCCCCAATTTCTCCTCTATAAGTTTCAGTGTCTCTGGTTTTATGTGGAGTTCCTTAATCCACTTAGATTTGACCTTAGTACAAGGACATAGAAATGGATCAATTTGCATTCTTCTACATGATAACCACCAGTTGTGCCAGCACCATTTGTTGAAAATGCTGTCTTTTTTACCACTGGATGGTTTTAGCTCCCTTGTCAAAGATAAAGTGACCATAGGTGTGTGGGTTCATTTCTTGATCTTCAATTCTATTCCATTGGTCTACTTGTCTGTCTCTATACCAGTACCATGCAGTTTTTATCACAATTGCTCTGTAATACAGCTTTAGGTCAGGCATGGTGATTCCACCAAACGTTCTTTTATCCTTGAGAAGAGTTTTTGCTATCCTAGGTTTTTTGTTATTCCAGATGTATTTGCAAATTGCTCTTTCTAATTCATTGAAGAATTGAGTTGGAATTTTGATGGGGATTGCATTGAATCTGTAGATTGCTTTTTGGCATGATAGCCACTTTTACAATGTTGATCCTGCCAATCCATGAGCATGGGAGATCTTTCCATCTTCTAAGATCCTCTTTAATTTCTTTCTTCAGAGACTTGAAGTTCTTATCATACAGATCTTTCACTTCCATAGTTAGAGTCACGCCAAGGTATTTTATATTATTTGTGACTATTGAGAAGGGTGATTCCCTAATTTCCTTCTCAGCCTGTTTATTCTTGGTGTAGAGAAAGGCGATTTACTTGTTTGAGTTAATTTTATATATAGCTACTTCACCAAAGCAGTTTCTCAGGTTTAGGAGTTCTCTGGTGGAATTTTTAGGGTCACTTATATATACTATCATATCATCTGCAAAAAGTGATATTTTGACTTCTTCTTTTCCAATTTGTATCCCCTTGATCTCCTTTTGTTGTCGAAATTCTCTGGCTAGAACTTCAAGTACACTGTTGAATAGGTATGGAGAAAGTGGGCAGCCTTGTCTAGTCCTTGATTTTAGTGGGGTTGCTTCCAGCTTCTCACCATTTACTTTGATGTTGGCTACTGGTTTGCTGTAGACTTCTTTTATCAAGTTTAGGTATGGGCCTTGAATTCCTGATCTTTCCAAGACTTTTATCATGAATGGGTTTGGATTTGTCAAATGCTTTCTCAGCATCTAACAAGATGATCATGTGGATTTTGTCTTTGAATTTGTTTATATAGTGGATTATGTTGATGGATTTCTCTATATTAAACCATCCCTGTGCCCTGGGAATGCAACCTACTTGGTCAGGATGGATGGTTGTTTTGATGTGTTCTTGGATTCGGTTAGTGAGAATTTTATTGGGTATTTTTGCATCAATATTCATAAGGGTTGGTCTGAAATTCTCTGTCTTTGTTGGGTCTTTCTCTGGTTTAGATATAAAGTCATTATGGCTTCATAGAATGAATTGGGTAGAGTACCTTCTGCTTCTATTTTTTGGAATAGTTTGTGAAGAACTGGAATTAGATCTTCTTTGAATGTCTAATAGAACTCTGCACTAAATCCATCTAGTACTGGGCTTTTTTTGGTTGGGAGACTATAAATGACTGCTTCTATTTCTGTATGGACTACAGGACTGTTTATGTCATTAATCTGATGCTGATTTAACTTTGGTACCTGGTATCTGTCTAGAAATTTGTCCAGTTCATCCAGGTCTTCCAGTTTTCTTGGGTATAGCCTTTTGTAGAAGGATCTGATGGTGTTTTGGATTTCTCCAGGATCTGTTTTTATGACAACCTTTCATTTCTGATTTTGTTAATTAGGATGCTGTCCCTGTGCACATTAGTGAGTCTGGATAAGGGTTTATCTATCTGGTTGATTTTCTCAAAGAACCAGCCCCTTGTTTGGTTGATTCTTTGAATAGTTCTTCTTGTTTCCACTTGGTTGATTTCACCCCTGAGATTGATTATTTCCTAGAGTCTACTCCTCTTGGGAGAATTTGCTTCCTTTTTTTCTAGAGCTTTTAGGTGTGTTGTCAAACTGCTAGTGTGTGTTCTCTCTAGTTTCTTTTTGGAGGCACTCAGAGCTATGAGTTTTCCTCTTAGAAATGCTTTCAGTCTTTTTAAGAGCTGAGTAGTACTCCATTGTGTAAATGTACTACATTTTCTGTATCCATTCCTCTGTTGAGGGGCATCTGGGTTCTTTCCAGCTTCTGGCTATTATAAATAAGGCTGCTATGAACATAGTGGAGAATGTGTCCTTCTTACCGGTTGGGACATCTTCTGGATATATGCCCAGGAGAGGTATTGCTGGATCCTCCTGTAGTACTATGTCCAATTTTCTGAGGAACCACCAAACTGATTTCCAGAGTGGTTGTACAAGCTGGCAATCTCACCAACAATGGAGGAGTGTTACTCTTTATCCACATCCTCACCAGCATCTGCTGTCACCTGAATTTTTGATCTTAGCCATTCTGACTGGAGTGAGGTGGAATCTCAGGGTTGTTTTGATTTGCATTTCCCTGATGATTAAGGATGTTGAACATTTTTTCAGGTGGTTTTCTGCCATGAGGTATTCCTCCGGTGAGAATTCTTTGTTCAGTTCTGAGCCCCATTTTTAATGGGGTATTACTCAGCTATTAAAAAGAATGAATTTATGAAATTCCTAGGCAAATGGATGGACCTGGAGGGCATCATCCTGAGTGAGGTAACCCAATCACAAAGGAACTCTCACAATATGTACTCACTGATAAGTGGATATTAGCCCAGAAACTTTGGATACTCAAGATATAAGATACAATTTGCTAAATGCATTAAACTCAAGAGAATGAAGACCAAAGTGTGGACACTTTGCCCCTTCTTAGAATAGGGAACAAAACACCCATGGAAGAAGTTACAGAGACAAAATTTGGAAGTGTGGTGAAAGGGTGGACCATCTAGTGATTGCCATATCCAGAGATCCATCCCATGATCAGCTTCCAAATGCTGGCACCATTGCATACAGTAGCAAGATTTTGCTGAAAGGACCCAGATATAGCTGTCTCTTTTGAGACTATGCTGGGGCCTAGCAAACACAGAAGTGGATGCTCACAGTCAGCTATTGAATGGATCACAGGGCCCCCAATGGAGGAGCTAGAGAAAGCACCCAAGGAACTAAAGGGAACTGCAACCCTATAGGTGGAACAACAATATGAACTAACCAGTACCCCGGAGCTCTTGTCTCTAGCTGCATATGTATCAAAAGATGGCCTAATAGGCCATCACTTGAAAGAGAGGCCCATTGGACTTGCAAACTTTATATGCCCCAGTACAGTGGAACGCCAGGGCCAAAAAAGGGGAGTGGGTGGGTAGGGGAGTGGGGGGTGAGTATGTGGGACTTTTGGTATAGCATTGGAAATGTAAATGAGCTAAATACCTAATAAAAAAATGGAAAAAAAAAAGAAATGCTTTCAGTGTTTCCCATAAGTTTCGGTATGTTGTGACTTCATTTTCATTAAACTCTAAAAAGTCTTTAATTTCTTTCTTTATTCCTTCCTTGGCCAAGGTATCATTGAAAAGAGTGTTGTTCAGTTTCCATGTGGATGTTGGTTTCTATTGTTTATGTTTTATTGAAGATCAGCTTTAATCCATGGTGATCTGATAGGATGCTTGGGACAATTTCAATATTTTTGTATCTGTTGAGACCTGTTTTGTGACCTATTATTAGTCAGTTTTGGAGAAGGTATCATGAGGTGCTGAGAAGAAGGTATATCATTTTGTTTTAGGATAAAATGTTCTGTAGATATCTTTTAAATTCATTTGTTTCATAACTTCTGTCAGTTTCACTGTGTCCCTGTTTAGTTTCTATTTCCATGATCCTTCAATTGATGAAAGTGTGGTGTTGAAGTCTCCCACTATTATTGTGTGAGGTGCAATGTGTTCCTTGAGCTTTAGTAAAGTTTCTTTAATGAATGTGGCTGCCCTTGCATTTGGAGCATAGATATTCAGAATTGAGAGTTCCTCTTGGAACATTTTACCTTTGATGAGTATGAAGTGCCTCTCCTTGTCTTTTTTGATAACTTTGGCTTGGAAGTCAATTTTATTAGTTATTAGAATGGATACTCCAGCTTGTTTCTTAAGACCATTTCCTTGGAAAATTATCTTCCAGCCTTTCATTCTGAGGTAGTGTCTGTCTTTTCCCCTGAGATAGTTTTCCTGTAAGCTACAAAATGTTCCATCCTGTTTATGTAGCCAGTCTGCTTGTCTATGTCTTTTTATTGGGGAATTGAGTCCATTGATATTAAGAGATATTATGGAAAAGTAATTGTTGCTTCCTATTATTTTTGTTGTTAGAGTTGGCATTCTGTTATTGTGGCTGTCTTCTTTTAGGTTTGTTGAAAGATTACTTTCTTGCTTTGAAGGGCTGGATTCGTGGAATGATAATGTGTGAATTTGTTTTTGTCATGGAATACTTTGGTTTCTCCATCTATGGTAATTGAAAGTTTGGCTGGGTATAGTAGCCTGGGCTGGCATTTCTGTTCTCTTACTGTCTGTATAACATCTGTCCAGGATCTTCTGGCTTTCATAGTGTCTGGTGAAAAAATCTGGTGTAATTCTCATAGGCCTGCCTTTATATGTTACTTGACCTTTTTCCCTTACTGCTTTTAATATTCTATCTTCATTTAGTTCATTTGTTGTTCTGATTATTATGTGTCGGGAGGAATTTCTTTTCTGGTCCAGTCTATTTGGAGCTCTGTAGGCTTCTTGTATGTTCATGGTCATCTCTTTCTTTAGGTTTGGGAGGTTTCTTATATTTTTGGTTGTGAGCCTAGCCTTTAACGGCTGAGCCATCTCTCCAGCACGTTTGGGAGGTTTCTATCTATGATTTTGTTGAAGATGTTTGCTGGCCCTTTAAGTTGAAAATCTTCATTCTCATCTACTCCTATTATCCATATGTTTGGTCTTCTCATTGTGTCCAGGATTTCCTGGATGTTTTAACTTAGGATCTTTTTTGAATTTTGCATATTCTTTGATTGTTGTGCTCATGTTCTCTATGGAATCTTCTGCACCCGAGATTCTCTCTTCTATTTCTTGTATTCTGTTGCTGAATATCACATCTATGGTTCCAGATTTCTTTCCTATGGTTTCTATCTCCAGTGTTGCCTCACTTTGGGTTTTGTTTATTGTGTTTTCTTCCCTTTTTAGGTCTTGTATGATTTTGTTCAATTCCATCACGTGTTTGATTGTGTTTTCCTGTTTTTCTTTAAGGACTTCTACCTGTTTAGTTGTCTTTTCCTGTTTTTCTTTAAGGACTTGTAACTCTTTAGCAGTATTCTCTTGTATTTCTTTGTGCTATTAAAGTCCTTCTTGATGTCCTCTACCATCATCATGAGATATGCTTTTAAATTCAGGTCTAGCTTTTCAGGTTTGTTGGGGTATCCAGGACTGGCTGAGGTTGGAGTGCTGGGTTCTGATGATGTTGAGTAGTGTTGGTTTCTGTTAGTAACATTCTTATGTTTGCCTTTAGCCATCTGGTAATCTCTGCAGTTAGTTTTTATAGTTGTCTGTGGTTAGAGCTTGTTCCTCAGCTGATTATGTTAGCTTCTATCAGCAGACCTGGGCAACTAGCTCTTTCCTGAGTTTCAGTGGTCCGAGCTCTCTCTGCAGGCATGCTCCCCTCTTGCAGGTAATGTGCGCAGATATCTGGTGTTAGGACTTGCCTCCTGGCAGAAGATGAAGGCCTGAAACAGGGCCTGTCCCAGAAGCTGTTTAGCTTCTTTTGTCTGAACTCTCACCTACACAGACTAGTCTCTGAAAGATCCAAGACCAGAGATGGCTCCCTCAGGCGCTCTGGCAAAGCTCTCTCAGACAGGGTGGACACCTCTCCTCTGGCAGGGAAGGTGCCCCGATGTCTGGAGCCTGAAATGGCATCTGCCCCAGAATTTATGTAGCTTCCACCTATCCAAGAAGCTGTTAGCTTCTGTAGTCCACACTCTCACCTTTTCAGAAGAGTCTCTGAGGGGTCCAAGAACCAAGAAGGCTCCCCCAGGTGCTCTGGCAAAGCCCTCTGAGCGGGTTGGACACCTCTCCTCTGGCAGGGAAGTGCCCGGATGTCTGGAGCCTCTAAGGGGTCTGCCCCAGAAGATGTTAGCTTCTGTAGTCCACACTCTCACCTGCACAGACTAGTCTTGGAGGGATCCAGGAACCAAGATGGCTCCCCCAAGTCCTAGGCATTTTTTGAAGCTTCAACATATGTGTACCACTGTTCTTGTCACAACCTTTTCTTTGACAGTAGCAAGGACCTTCTCCTTTTTCTTCTTTCAACCTTTGTCTTGGCAGCTGAGTATTTCCTTTTGTACAAGGCCTTTCTGGAATGTATTCTATGTGTAGCAGGTCAGGAGTACCAGCCAATTCCTCTAACCAGGACAGGGTTTTAACTGGAATGGGGCTTCCCCTTCCTGGACTTTCTAACCTTAGGGTGACCCCTTTTGGCTGCACCAGCAGTCCGGGCACCAGAGGAGGCAGCAGCAGCAGCAGCAGCAGCAACAGCAGCAGCAGCAGCAGCAGCAGCAACAGCAGCAGCAGCAGCAGCAACAGCAGCAGCAGCAGCTGCTGCCTTCTTGGCCTCAGGTTTCATCTCCTTTGCATCAGGCTTCTCTGCTTCTTCTCCTTCATCTTATAAGATGGAAAAGAGCTTAATCTGCGATTTTTAAAATATCTCTGTCAGTTTTAATCTGAGTGATTTGTTTTAAATTTCATTCTTTCATTTTTTTAAGCAAAACTACTTTGTTATCTTATTTGCCTCAGATCCTTATGTATATTTAATATCCAAATAACTGATTCGGGAACATTTTTCTTCAAATATTTAATTGAAATAAAAATATTTGTTATTCTAAATATTTTATTTGTTTATTGTATTACACAAAATAAATTGTTCTTACTTGCATTGATGAAATAGGAGCAATCTTTTCAAAGTGATGTTTTAAAAGGAATGCTAAAATTATAAAACTTCATTATCAAAGATTGGGTGCTTTTTCCTGCAATCATACTGCTACTGATTAACCAAAAGTTTTGTAGGAAATTTTGGTCTATAGTAAAGAATATACTCATAACAATATAATTATATGTTAGCAAAAATAGAAGCTTTATATAAACATTCAGTTAAACCATTAATAATACTCAATTTTTGTCTGAAATTATTTATTTTAAGGCTTTGGGCCTAAATGAAATAAAATGTACTTCACATATTTTCTCATTTAAATAACTAAAATTAACTCAGGTTTCCCTATGTTGAACGCATTTGAGTGAACAAAATATTCAAGTGAAAAAAAGTTTGTCTTTCAGTATAACAGGAAAAGAAGATGCTCAACATGGAATTTCACATGTAAAAACTGCCAATACGATTATTGACAAGAAGAGAGTATCACTGGCATAGTGATATAGTGTGTTCTGGATAAAAATTATACATATGCTCTCCAGATGTGTCTTTCCTGGACATATACTCAACCTTATATCTTGAAGAATGATTTGTCTCACTGAGAATTGTGAATGGTGAATGAGCAAAGAAACTTCTTTTTAAAATTTCGCAAGAAGATATTTAGCCTGAAGCATTCATGTTGGACTGAAAGTCAAAAAAAGACTTGGGCAAAATGCAGTGCCTTATACATCAGCAACACAAAAGGAAATCTAAACACTTCACTATTCTTTTGTTCTTATAACAGTAGACATCCACTTAATCTCTGTTATCTGGTCTCAGAATTGGCTCATATGTTGATATTTATTATGAGTTCCCTATATCTTTAGATAAACACAAAGAAGAGAACAACCACAAGATAAATATCCAAACCATAACATCAACAAAAGCATATCTGCCATCTCTGCTAAAGGAATTTAATATAATGAAAAATAAAAGAGAAAACATGAGTGCATAAGACTCTATGTATAAAATATCTACAATGAAAATTAATTATGTTTGTTTATATTTTATAAACTATATCCATAATGTTAACAGATTGGTGCCTACTGGGTATACGGTTAATAATTTACATATAAAATTTTGTTTATTTTAGATAATACTTAAACCTCATTTGTTAAGTTTATACATGAGCACAATATGACATGTGTATAAGTTTTAAGTGGTTACAATATTTTCCTATGTCATGCTTTATTAAGCCGCTGAAGCATAATCACATCTTTGTGCCATAAGAAACATGAATTATGTATGCCCTTTTGATGGAATCTGACAGAAGCCATGATAACAAAATTATACATTGGCATAGTAGAACCCATCAGCAAAAAGAATTCAGTAATATTTGTCATTTAGGAAATGTCAGGATAGATATATGAATATTAGCATTGTCTATATTAGCTATATATCACCTATTGTCTATGGGCAAAAAAGTAACCTAATATGTTAAACATATTCAGTTCTTTAAATCTCAGGAAAATGTATAATGTTGAGAAATTTTAAAGAAAATCCAGCTGTATACTGATCTCACTTTAATCTATCATAAAAGAAAATATTGACGATTTTTTCTTGGATATGCAGCTGTCAGCACTCTAGCTACAGATATAGATTGACTTTATTTTTTTTATTACCTATTCATTTCCACAGCACTTGTTTCAAGAATAGCTTTTGCTCTGTAAAAGGGGCTCAGAGTGTGCTGTTTCCTCCAGTTGGTCAATAGATGTGTTTGGTACATATAGTATAAGAACAATACAGTACATATTGTATAAGATCAATACAGTACATATTGTATAAGGTCAACACAGTACATATTGTATAAGGTCAATACAGTACATATTGTATAAGATCAATACAGTACATATTGTATAAGGTCAAGAGAATGTATGTCTAATTTTATAAAATAGAAGTACTTCTATATTAACATTTATTTTTGAGGTCATATGTCTATAGCTCTAAGTATTCAGCTTTTCATGTATTTTCAGTTTTGTTAAGTATTTAATACTTCCAGTTTTATGCACTTTTATAGGAAAGGAATCAACCCTCTGTATGGTGACACAAGATACTAGAGAATTTTCAAAGGGTTTCTATGTTATGATTTTCTTCCCACCACATAGATGATAGTGGAATAATGTTTTAACAAATTAATATATTTTTCAGGAAATAATATTTAGATTACTGGCAGAACTTTCTTCTGTAGTTTTCAAGAATCTGATTACCCTCAATTTCACTGTTCAACTATTAGTATATGTTTAAAGGATGAGAGTATGTGTTATCAATAGAGTGCTTGCTTAGCATGTAGATGGCTGAGAAACTAGGTTCAATACCTAAGGCACACTAAACCTAATTTTCAATTGGATACTGGGGGAAAAATTTTATCAGATAGTCAATGAGTCTTCTGAATATGTTTATGACCATAGGCAAAATGCTACTTTAGCATAAATCAAAGAATGTTTATCTTATAACGAATGATAGTGAATGCAAAGGCCTTCAAGACATCAAGAATGATGGAAGAACTCATGAAATATTACCTTGAGAATATGACATAGTCATTGCAATCATGGTGTCAAAGCAGCTGATGTTACTGAACTGGCTGGGTCTGAAAAAGACCCATCCATAAATGGAAAAGGAGCTCACAGGTCTCTGCTATTCCACTGAGAATATTTGGTTACTAGTGGATTCTAGGAGAGGGGATAATTATCTTCAGATGTCTACACACTAGTTAGAGCACCAGGTTTCTCAGAATAGTTCCATATTTGTGGTTACATGGATGGTTAAATTAAGTGGGATACAAAACAATGCCAAAAGACATGTCAGCTATATATGGTAAAAGACCTGTGGGAAGGAATTGAGCTTGACAGGAGAGGAGGGAAATCTTGGGTGTGGATGAGGATGATCAGAGTTTATTAATTGCATGTATAAAATTGTCTATAATTAAAATTAATTAACATTTAAAAATAATTTGACAAGAATTACTATGACCCTACCATTTACCTTTACTGAAAACACACACATGTAAGGACAATGGTGGGTCATAAAGGCACGAAGATATAAATTGGAAAATTCAGAAAGAAGAAGGGAACAGACTGAAAGACCATGTAAATTAAAACTCTTATCTATGCTTGCTTGAGAAGAAGGATAAAAATAAAGACATTTTGTACTCTACAAAAGACTAAGTATGGGTTGGAAAAGCCATTAGGCAATGAAAGAAAAAATCCAGGTAAGAATAGTAGTATATATTTTGTAAGAATTTTATTTTTAAAATGAGAGGAAAAGTTAGTAATTAAAAATATATTCCCACAATTGAATAAAAAGAAATTTTAAATGTATGCATTATTAAAAATAATGAAAGAAAAAATTTCTCTAATATGTAATAAAATATGCATAGTTTGTGGGACTATACAAATGTTTACATAAATATATGCCAATAAATACTGGAAATATATATATAAATGAGTATGTGTGTATGTCTATACACATTAGGAACTTAGAACTATAAATTTTAATAGTGAGAGAAAAAGAAAACTAGGAAGGAAGATGATTATGTAATTATTACTTTTTTGCAAGTAAAAATCCTGAAAGTAACTTTAGGAGCTATAAAAATCCTTTAAATGCCCTAAATTCTTATGAAACAAATTTATTTGTTTGTTTGTTTAATGTATTCATGTACTTGTTTATTTATGTTGGTTTTTCAAGACCAGGCTGGCCTCGAACTCAGAAATCTGCCTGCATTTGGTAAAGAAAAATGATAAAAAAAAAAATATCTGTGAAGTCACAAGGAAGAATGTAACAGCACTTCAGATGTGTAGGTGGATGTTAATCAGAATAGAAAAGGCCAGTATGCTAGATAATTGTACATATTTTTGAAGAAATCTCAACAAAGAAGAATCCATTACTGGGTTTGCTTGTAGGCAAGGCTTTGGCATTTTCTTGATAGACAGGTGATACAGGAGGAGCCAGTCCACTATGTACAGCATCACCACGGGGCAGATAGTTCTATGTTGTTGAAAAAAGTAAGCTGAGATAGTTATGATGAGGAAGCTATTCACATATATATATATATATATATATATATACACATATACATATGTATATGTATATACATATGTATAGCAACAAGCAAACCCAGTAATGGATTCTTCTTTGTTGAGATTTCTTCAAAAATATGTACAATTATCTAGCATACTGGCCTTTTCTATTCTGATTAACATCCACCTACACATCTGAAGTGCTGTTACATTCTTCCTTGTGACTTCACAGATTTTTTTTATCATTTTTTATACATATATATATATATCATTTTTTATACATATATATCCCATATACCCTCTGCTTCAACTCTTTTCTCAGTCCCAGACATAGCTCCTGCCCTCACCTCTTAAAATGATGGATTAGGAAGTCGAAGTGAAATACACCACTTTTTCTCTTCATTGCATTTGTTCATAGTTTTAATAAGTGACAGACACTTTAAGACACCAAGGGAAAAACAAAGCTTAAGGACTAGTCTCTTCTAGTTTCAAACACATCAGTTAGTGGATATTTGAAGCTGATGGATACTGTTAAAAATTAACAATGTTTATAGAAAACAAAACATGTATGACTGAATGCTCCAAAGTGTGATGTCTTCATCAAACCCTTCTTCTCAAGGTCCAGAGATCTATGCAGAAGAGGTAGAACTGTTGTAAGAGTCAAAGGTTCTAGATGATGTCTTGCATACACAAAAGTACTGATACACATATAAACTCACACAAACTGTGACGTAATGTCCTAGTCCTGTACAGGTTCAAACCAAAGAAAAATTTAGTGTCACCCGCTCTGGTCGAGTCAGCTTCACAAGCCGAGAGACTTAAAAGTCACTCATGAGGCAAAGAGTTTCAAGGAAGCTCTCCTCTTGGAGTCTGGCGTTCTCTCTAACCCATACATTAATTTTCCATTTCCGCGTTAGTCTAGTGTATGGATCCACGTGCTTTCTTCCAGTATTATCCTATTATAAGTGCCTTTTAAGATTGAATTCTGACATAGCTAAAGCCTTCCACCAGTGTTCCAACAGTCCTAGAACGTCTTTGAGCAAGACCATGGGCTTGATATTTAGTAAGAATGTTGCTAATCAGAATAGCCTCTGGTATTACACTATCACTTAGAATAAAAGCCAAGTCACTCCCTTACACAGGAATTTACTATCACTGCGGAAGAAGAAAGTTTTAGACCAAAGGAGAAACCAGGATAGATACTTAGAACTATAGCGAAGTTACACCCCTACACACGTATTTACAATGGCCTAAGGGGAAGGTGGACTATACAATAGACTAAAATAGGAACTATGGCAAGGGTGCGAAGCCCTTGACCCTGGCTTCTAAGATTAGTGAATCTTAGGTGGAGCCCTTGTTGATCCCAGTTGTTGTCAATGAATTTTATCCCAGGTGCTTCCCGTTAGACCTTTTGTGTTTGTATTCCTGTTTTATGTAAGATTCTGGTTACCTCATTTGTACCTACCTTGCCAATATGTCACCCAACTTCCTTATTGTCTTCTGCATAAAAAGTCTGATGCTCAATTTAAAAAATATATTCATATCCAACACAACCTCTCCTGTGTGCATCTGTCTGTCAAATTCATTTGACGCTATGCCCACCCGCGACTAGAGACCCATTCCACGCAGACAAAGGGGCCCAGAGGGTCTGAGGCAATTTAGTACAGAAGAACAGAAATGGATGCAAAGTCCCACTGCTAACCAAGAAGCTACTTGCAATTGACACCTGCTGGCAAAGGGAATATCACTTTTATCTGATGATGTTTTACTAAGTATATGAACCACATTTAAAGGAAGAACTATACCTAGTAGTAGTTAGCCAAGAGAAAAACAAGCAAACACAAAGCAGGTGTTTCATATAGTTTTATTTTTTCTCATTAGATTTTTGTTTGTGCTTATTTTCATTTGTTTAGAGAGAGAAAGGAAGAACCAGTGAGTTATAGATAGAAATATAGACAGATAGATGATAGATTAGATATGGATAGATGAGAGTGAGAAAGAGAAGAGGGAACATAAATATGGGTAGGCAGGGAAGTAGTAAGGATGTATGAATAGTTGTGGGAGGAGAAATATGATAAAAATATATTGCATAAAATTATTTTAAATAAAAGGAAAAAAACTAAGCATATTTTTTCCTTTATGAACAACTAATGAAAGTATATCATTGTTGCTCAGTGGTTCCAAGCTAGATATTGTCAAACTTAATTTAGATTCTTTTATCAGTTAGATACCCCTCTACTGGATATGCAATAGAAGAGCTCTAACAAAGTACTGCATCTGGCAAAGTCATCCTGCATACAGACACTTCTTGACAGTAGGAATACAGAATGAAAGCAAATCACTACTGAAGTCTCTGTGACCCAAATTATTATGAGAGTAGATTATAAAAATATGAGACAGTTCTCTCTCATCTTTTCCTTATCCTCCACATCTTCATATACAATATGCAGTAACTTCAGAAACAAGGAAAGCACAAAGGAATCAAAGGCAGTGGTCCGGAGCTGAGCATGAGAGAGGACTTAACAGATAAGGAGATAAGAAGCGGAGGAAAAATCAGGACATCCAAACCGGGGAGGTGAAATGATCAATTCAGAGGGGAAAGAAGGAGGAAGAACAAATAACAATAACTTAATAAAGCTTCAAAGAATATTATTTTATCTTTACATAAAATTATTCAAAAGGCATGTGTGTGTGTGTGTGTGTCTATACGTGTACACTTATGCACAAGTGCAAACTTTAAAGAAAGCTATTCCACCTGGACTGACAATGTTTCTACAAGAACTAATAACATTGAAAAACCCCAGTGCTAGCCAAGAGAAGCCTCCTTCGGAATGATTAGTCAAAGTATTCCAAGTGACTTCCAATATAAACTATTGCACTATTTGGTTGTTTCTCAGAGGTTGAAGTTAGCAACTATTTCTGAAGATGCTGCAAACATATGATATAAACTCAGGTCGTTCAAGCTGGATCTGATTGGAGACTTTCTTTTCTATGATCTAGCTTCCGTGATAAAAGAAAATACTATCCAGCTGCCACTGGTAGGACACATTGGTTAGTCCTGTGTAACTTTGAAATCTGTGAATTGCAACAATGGTGAACAGGAAGGAAATCTATGTAGGTGCAATAGTGGAACTCAAATATTAGTGGTATCCCACAGCTGTGGAATTGGATCTAGCTCCCCTTCTATAGAAGAAAAATATGCCTGGTTCAAGAAACCTACCCAACTACACTGGGACTAGTGAAGTCAGGTAGTTTAGAAGAGAATCAACTTTTGCTGTTTTGCTAAAGCATAAAAATCTTAACTATGTCCCAAATCTTATTATTATATCTGTAGGTAAATTTGGCTCCCACCCTCTACAAAGACTCTCCTAACAGTAATTGAGACTATCATAAGAAACCAACAACTGGAAATCAAGAAGTATTGGGAAACTGAGCCCCTCAAAATATATCTGTATCACAGCTTCTGTATCAGTGGTTCAGAGAACATCATGGAAGAGGGAATAAAAGATTGTAAATGGCAGAACTCTAGGAGGTTAATGTGAAGTAGAAATTCTTACAAATGGCTGCCCAAATAAGACCAAATTAATGGCAATATCATAGATAGTTTAATATGGAAAAGGAAACATGTCATTGTGATTAAACCCTAGAAAAACAACTACTTGTAGGCAGATAATGACTGGCAGAGCGACTAAAAATGCCTTTCCCAGGGATGGGCCCCTTACAGTTATTTGTACAAAGTGGACAGACCTGAAACCATAAACACAAAAACAACAAAAATGGATTCAACAGATTGTATTTATAAATTTGTGCTTACAAATATTAGTATGTACTAATAATATCAAAGAAAAGTAGATTTTTGGTTTGCATTTGGACAAGGAATGTATGAGACAGAGTGTAGCATGAGAAGGCAAAGGACTGACTCTAGGAACAGAAGAGGGAAAGTGATGTAATCTTATTTTAATTCAAATAAATCACAGTGGCCACTTCTCACTTTCTTCCACTAAAGGGTTTCCTTTTTTTTCTCCTGTTAATTTTAATACATATACATATGCAATATATATACACATATACATATATATACATATGTATATATATATGTATATGTATATGTGTATATATATGTGTCTTAGTTAGGGTTTTACTGCTGTGAACAGACACCATGACCAAGGCAAGTCTTATAAAAAACAACATTTAATTGGGGCTGGCTTACAGGTTCAGGGGTTCAGTCCATTATCATCAAGGTGGGAGCATGGCAGTATCCAGGCAGGCATGGCATAGCAGGAGCTGAGAGTTCTATGTCTTCATCCAAAGGCTGCTAGTGGAAGACTGACTTCCAGGCAACTAGGGTGAGGATCTTATACCCACACCCACAGTGACACACCCATTCCAAACAGGTCACACCTATTCCAACAAGGCCACACCTTCAGATGGTGCCACTCCCTGGTCCAAGGATATACAAACCATCACATTCCACTCCCTGGTCCCCATAGACTTGTTCAAAAACATGAGTCTATGGGGGCCACACTTAAACATAGCATAATGCAAAATGCATTTAGTCCAACTTTCAAAGTTTTCATAGTCTATAACAGTCACAACAATGTTAAAAGTCCAAAGTTCAAGGTCTCTTCTGAGATTCATCCAACTTAATTAACTGTAATCTCCAAAGCAAGGCAGGAAACCAGCTGGGCAAACTCCAAACTCTGCATCTCCATGGCTGATGTCAAAGCAGTCTTCAGAACTCCACTCCTTTTTCATCTTTGTTGACTGCAACAAACTGCTTCCTCCTGGGCTGGTTCCACTCCCTGTTAGCAGCTTTCCTCAGCATGTATCCCATGGCTCTGGCATCCTTAACATCTTTGAGTCTCCAAGGCAATTTCAATGTTACAGCTTCTTCTTTCAGTGTCTGGGATTCCACTTGATCTTTTGGACTCCTCCTAAGGACTGGCATCACTTCTCCATCTCTGTCCTCTGTAGCACTCTATGCTCAGGTTGATCCACTCCATTACGGCTGCTGTTCTTGGTGATCATCCCATGGTACAGACATCTCCAATACACTGGGGTGTTCCACTCCAACTAGGCTTCACCAATAGCCTCTCATAGGCTCTCTTCAGGGTGCCAAGCCTCAAATCCTTTGCATGACCCCTTCAGTCCTGGGCTATCAACTACAGCTGAGGCTTCACCTTCTCCAATGGTGTTCCTTGGCCTCTCACAGTGCTAAACCTCAGCTTCTCTCAATTATCCCTTCATTCCTTCACAAGCAGTATCACCTGAGTGACTCTTAAACATTACCAAGTCCATCCGCAGCATGAGGTGCAACCTTGGTTATCTCTGGAACACAGCTTCTTTGTGCTCCCAGAAAACAATTTCCAGAAGATTTCACCTCAGTGATGCTGGTCTCTTCTTAATCACTGCTAATTCCTTAGCTCCAGCTAACCAGCATCAATTTTCCCAGTAGTTCCTTCCATTCTTAACTCTAGAGCCAGAGGCAATTGGCTGAAGCTGCCGAGTTCTGCGGCTTACAGGAACTAGAACATGATACCCTTATACTATTACATTATCACTAGCTTTATGTTTTCTAAATCCTTCACTGCCTAAGCTTGGCTATCTTGGTTCTTGCTCTGTAGATTGACCTTGAATGTAGAGATCAGCATGCTTGTCTCATGGGATTAAAGGTGTGTACCACCATGCCTGGATCTAATTTAGCTGGGTAGGATCTTGCCCCAAGGTCCCACTCCCTTAATCTTTATCTCCTAGAACACAAGATTTTGCTCCATTTCACTTCCTGGTACTCCTTTAATACTCAAACCATATATTTTATATTTTTCCTTTCTAAGCTTGCTATGCTTGTTCAAACTTCTCTTCATGAGACTTAACCAGAGAACAAAGTCTCTGCTGGGCTTTTTTGAAACTTCTTTTGTCAATGCAAGTAATCCAAGTCTCTTCACCTTAGCCTCAGGCAAACCTTTCAGACAAGGGCAAAAAGTAGCCACATTATTTACCAAAATACCACAAAACCAGTCTTTATGCCACATTCTGAAATTCTTCTCCTTTGAAATCTCTTGGGCCAGGTCAACACAGTTCAAATTACTCCCAGCAACAAAGTCTTCCATATTCCTACTAGGATGACCCATTAAGCCCCATTTAAAGCATTCCACTGCTTTCCAAATCCAAAGTCCCAAAATCCACATTCTTTCAAATAAAAGCATGGTCAGGCCTATCACAGCAATACCCCACTCCCGGTACCAACTTCTGTCTTAGTTAGGGTTTTACTGCTGTGAACAGACACCATGACCAAGGCAAGTCTTATAAAAAACAACATTTAATTGGGGCTGGCTTACAGGTTCAGGGGTTCAGTCCATTATCATCAAGGTGGGAGCATGGCAGTATCCAGGCAGGCATGGCACAGCAGGAGCTGAGAGTTCTATGTCTTCATCCAAAGGCTGCTAGTGGAAGACTGACTTCCAGGCAACTAGGGTGAGGATCTTATACCCACACCCACAGTGACACACCCATTCCAAACAGGTCACACCTATTCCAACAAGGCCACACCTTCAGATGGTGCCACTCCCTGGTCCAAGGATATACAAACCATCACAATATGTATATATATGTATATGTATATGTATATATATATATATATATATATATATAGAGAGAGAGAGAGAGAGAGAGAATACAGGTATGTATTCCACAACATGTACACCCCATTGCTTCCACCAACAGGTGTTAGATGTTAGAGTTCTAATTTGGGTCATCAGGCTCTGTAAGCATCTTTACCCTCTGTGCTTTTTCACCTGCCTGAGCCAGATTATTTTGCTTTTAATTTGAGTACAGAAAAACAAATACATTCTTTTGATTCCACTTATATACATACTGTACACTCTTTGTATATGTAAATATATATATGTATACATATATACTTAAGATGCTTAGTATAATATTTTAAATAAATTGTGAAATTGTTACTACAATTAAGAAATAAACATAAGCATTTTATTCCTTATTGTTATTTACTTACAACTAATGCAATAGAAATCAGCACATAATATGTAGCCATTAATTGTATCTAGTTACTTATATTTCCATACTGTAAAAAGCTGGAAGAAGAGTACTTTATACAAGTTAACATGGGAATATAACTTCAGTGTCTCTAGATAAGGTTTTATTGGAACACAGCCACACATGGAAATTTACATATTGAGTTTTTGGCTAATGCATTGCTTAAACAGCACATGAACACTATAATATTTTTAAATGTCCACACTTATAGCAAATGCTACTTGGCCTTTACAGTTATATCTTTGATGATAGTTGCACTAACTCTTGTCTAACAATTCCATTGAGATATTTAAACTTTCTAATACTTCAAAACAAATTTCCAGAAAGGAATCCAGCCACAGTGACTGAACACAGCCAGTACCAAATTAGCTATGAAAATTAAATGCAGCAGGTCTTAAACTACCCTAATCACTTGAAAAGTTTAATTTACATTCAAAGACAAAGCTTACCCCCAAATTGACATCAAGTTTTGGAGATAATTAAAGCTTCATTCATTTGGGCAAATTCAGCTGACCAGCAACAGTGGTTGTTTACAAACTGGCAGAACTCCAGAGATCTTTTGGAGATAGAAAAGTTTTTAATGTTAGAGGAGGGTAACTTGAGAAACAAAGTTACAAACACACTCACTCCAGAGTGTGAATTTCTGTGGCAATTCCACATTCTGTATTGTAATGATGTCTTTCCAATTAGAAATTAGGGATGTAGGTGTGAAGGATCATGTGAAGCAATAAACAGTACATGGATTTCAGACACCTGAATCCTAAATGCTTTCTTTTCACTAGATACCCAAATCCAGTCCTTTCAAATCCTAGTAACTTTGAGTCACAATAGCTTTTCTTGAACAGTGACTCTCATTTTGAGTGCAGAAAATGGAGACTGTATTCAATAGCTTTCTAATGGTCCCTGAAAAAAAATCCCCTTTGATTACCATATCCATTGCATTAGACATCTTTGTAAAATTAGTTACTCTTAACTTCCAATTCTTCCTTTATGAGAAGAAATGTAGATGGTAACCTAACAGGGAATCTGAGTCCTGCTGAGACCAACTTCCAAATAAAGATAACAGAGGATAACCAATTAGTCGGCCTCTTCTGAGTATGGCTGTTTTATATTTCACAACTCAGTTGTCTTTCAATAAACCACAGGTCAAGCCTAGAAGAGGACATGCCATAGGGAGTAGTGACAACTATCATTGCTGTTGGAAGTACGGTACACAGAAATGAACTCTTTCCTAGCCAGAAAATTCAGTATGTTCATATCTGGAGATGATACCCTACAGAACAAGACTAGACAATGACACTGTGAAGACAGAAACCCATGTACACTTACACATTGACTTGATTCCACATTCATCAGAGTTTAAAGCACTGACTGCACTAGGGGTAGCATAATTGAAAAGTAAGACTGGGGAAAAACTCTGCCAATTAAGGTTGAAGTCTACCATTGTCCCAATTGCCTTCCGGGGCTATGCATGTAATGGGGTACTCTCTACAATAGCAAGGCTTCTCCTTCTCTAATATTGTCTAGGGAGTTCTAAGCCCCCACACATGACTCTACCTGAGGAATGTCACATAGCCTCCATTAGATTACAGGATCAATTTCTTCTGATTAAACCTGTTAAGCCATCATCTGAGATCCCTGTAATGTTTCTGCAGCCAAAGACATTTGCCCATCCTGGATGTTTCTATCCTTGTTCTCACAAAATTTTATATACCTTGATTTATCCTCTCTTGATCTGCCTCCTGCTACCAGGTCTCAGTGTAGTCATTTACCATAAGTACTTAGAAAGCTTCTGAATTCCCAGTTCTATGTCTCTGCTCCCACTGCCCTCGGGGTCCATATGACCAATGATCTATGAGAGTCAGGAAAGCCACAGATCAATTGAGACCAATGTGGGTCACAGGACAAGGTGGACATTTGTGGATACCCTTCAAACACTGGAGGGTAGCAGCATCTTGCCAGACCATCCCACTCTGAGGATAGATCTGTTATTTCCCTTTCTTTGATATGCTTAGTCTGTGCCTTTGTGAAGGACTGGAAACAGTTTGCATAATGACTGCCACTTCTTGGTCAGGGCTACTCCCAAATACTAGCTGAAGATTCCCCCTACCCTCTTTCCAGACCTTGATAGCCCAATTGATTATAGGCTATGACCTTTTAACCTCTGACAAAAAACCAAAAATCAAAAATCAAAAAACAAAACAAAACAAAACAAAACCTGGTGGTACAGCAACTATTTATAAGTCACAGAGACAGCTGCAAGTTTTGTAATCTGCTATAAGGTTGGTTGGTGTCCAGTGGGACACACACATCCCCCTTGGCAGAAGAGCATCGGGAATATTGACCTTTGCTCTAGCAACTCTTCCTCGTTTTATCATACGGAGTTAAACATTACACCAGAGGTATTTCCAAATTTGTTTTCTGTCAGCCTTACTTAAACCAAGAGGACATAAGACCTCCCAAAGAGAGGGCCTAGAATTCTGGAGTGAAGTGTTTCTACTTAAATCATGGGTCCTGACATCAGATATTTATGATCCACACATCTGGCCCTGAGTTGCTTACCCAGATCATAAGAAAGAAGCCCAGGAAGAAAGGCTGTGTTTTGTCACTCTCTTTCCTCCCTGTGATAACTGCCATTAGCCAATGCCTATGAGAAAAATCCAAGCCTCAAAATAACTCATTAGAGGAAAAATTCAAGAGGACAAAGGAAAAGACTCAAAAAAGGAAGAAGACCCTGACGATTGTCCAGTAGCTGATTTAGCTGCTTTAGAAAAAGCAATCTATCTAATTAAGAAATTACTCCTTAACCCACAACACCCTTTCCCCCTCTATCCCCTTCTTCTGCCCTTTAGACCTTCATTAGTAACAGAAGATAAAGACCCAGAAATTACAGCCAAAATTTCTAAAGACAACTAGACAAACCCTTCCCCAATTAAGAATGGCCATGCACCCATACCCATGGCCATTTAGCAACTCTCTAACCCCTCAGCCTCTATGGCCTGGGTCCCTAGGACCTCCACCCATAGGGACCTCCCCTTTAATCAAGATCTAACAAGACACTAAATACCTACATGCCTGGTATCCTCTCCCAGAAGCAGACTATGCCAAACTGTCTGAGTCAATGGAATCCACGCCACAGGGAACAAACATCTTGTAAAACGTTCCAATAGGAACTTTTTTAACTCCCAAGACTGGTCCATCTTCTTCCCCCAGCCCTCTATTCCCACAATAGGAGACATTATTTAGAGATGAATGTCAAATGTAGGATCAGAAAAATGAAATCCACAATTAACAGATCGGGCAACAAAATCCCCAGCACAATTAATAAACTAGAATTATGACCAACTCTTTGACCAGAGTAACTTCTCCACAGGAATTCAGAAGGTTTTGCTCCCTGTTGGCTGCTTTGAGCAAGTTTACATATGTCTACTCCAGGCCTGGGACTGTCTAAATCCCTTGTCCACAGGACCTGGACAAACCTCCCTACTGGTCCTCCTAAAACAAAGACTAACTGACATCGTCCTGTATTTTATAATGAGGGTACAATCTAGTTTAGGCTGACAAATAACAGACCCAACAGCCAAACAATCTTATCTGAGACTGGACGGCAGGCAGGCATCCCAAGAGAGTAAAAAATTAACATCACAACAAATGGATCAGGGCTACCCTTGACAAGGGGCCTGCCTCATATCAGGCCTCCCTTGCACAAGCCTTTGCAGCTGCAGCATTTTCCAATTCAGGATGTTTTAAATGTGGAGAAACTAGACATGGGAAGGGAGACTGCCCAAAAAATGACTGAGCTACTCATAAACCTAAACCTATCAGCATTTACTACCCAAAATTTTTATCAGAGAAGAACTGGATGGAACAAATTGGAACATCAGACCACTAGTGGCCTATGTGGCCAATAACTTGCTAGGTAGAGATGCCTTAGAAAATTTAATTGTGGTCCCTGCTAGTGGAGAACAAAGAGAGTGTCCTCAAACAGAAAATTACTAAGATCAAAGGAACCCCCAAATCTAAGGGCTGCTGTTAAGTACCTTACATCCTGCTTGTTGCAGATGACAGATGGTTTCATCTGGGTTGAACTGCCTCTAACTAGGGAGAAATTAATAATCTTGCAACAATTAGTTAAACATCACATAAGACATACCTCTAGAAGTGGAAAACACTGGTCTCTGTAATTAAAAAGAAACATAAGACCTGGAGATTCCTCCAGGATTTAAGGGAACTCAACAAAACTGTGAAAGTTTGGGGCTCACCTCAGCATGTTTTCTGCCTTTCCTCTGCCACACCTGTAAACACCCCAATATTGGTACTGGGCATTAAAGATTGTTTCTTTTCAATACCACTCGATGAACAAAGCAAACACTTTGCTTTCTCAGTACCTAAAATAAATAACTGAGAGCTAGCTGATAGATCTGAGTGGATCACACTCCCCTGAGACATAGCTCACAGTCTGACTTCTTGATAGGAGGCAGTAGCCCATATATTGAAACAGCTTATTAAAAGAGTTCTCCATATATCCCATTACATGGTTTACTATTAATGTGGCTAGATGAAAAACAGGATGGAGAACTACCTCTAGAATACCTTAAACAACAAGACACAAAGGCCCTAAGAGATGAAGGCTTTACTCTAGCAGAAATTCTTTCCATCCTTCACATTCCTAGAGACCAAAACTACCCTAACCTCCTTCCGACCAGCTAAACTGACTATAGACCTTGCCAATCCTTAAATGTCCTTCAAAGCTTCTTAGGCAATAGCAATAGGCTTTGGATCCCCATACCAAGCAGATAATTACAGGCTTGATTTGATTATTTACAGGTGACAAAGACTCCTCCTCTCCTTCATCCCTGACAGCAGCAGCCAAGCAAGCCCTTTGCTCTATTAACCACAACAGTATTAAAAATGTCTCCCTGGCTTTCTATGATCCACCACAGCCAATCCACATCATTCTATTTAATTCCTGACCCACAGTGGTTGGGGCCTGTACTGGCTGGTTTTGTGTGTCAACTTGACACAGGCTTGAGTTATCACAGAGAAAGGAGTTTCAGTTGGGGAAATGCCTCCATGAGATCCAGCTGTAAGACATTTTCTCAATTAGTGATCAAGGGGGAAAGGCCCTTTGTAGATGGGACCATCTCTGGGCTGGTAGTCTTGGGTTCTATAAGAGATCAGACTGAGAAAGCCAGGGGAAGCAAGCCAGTAAGAAACATCCCTCCATGGCCTCTGCATCAGCTCCTGCTTCCTGACCTTCCTGAGTTCCAGTCCTGACTTCCTTTGGTGATCAACAGCAGTATAGAAGTGTAGGCTGTATAAACTCTGTCCTCCCCAACTTGCTTCTTGGTCATGATGTTTGTGCAGGAATAGAAACCCTGACTTAGACAGGGCCTTATATGTCAACCTCAAGGAATTCTAGAGTAACTACATACACTTATAGGGGAATCAACTTAACGCAGTTGATGCCTTATTAAACATGATAAGGACTGGAAGGTGGTGCACCTTACAGAATAATGGCCGGGAACCTAATGTGATCATTTTACCCTCCCTTCTCACCCCCCACAACATCCAATGGCACCTAAGGAACCACACCTCTTTTGCTAATAGCTTTATTGTCTTCCTGGGACAGGTAGAAAATTACTACCCTGAGGACAATTATTAACAACCATACCACTCTTTAGATGGCCCCCTCCTCGTTTATTCTCTCAATGCCCCATCCCACAAGCTCCCCTTCCCAGCTTTTGCTGAGCGTCAGCAAGGAGCAGCTTATGTAATTTATGGAGAAAACAATGAATCTGAGTCATATGTTTTCTCTATCTCAGTAAATCTCTCCAATGTAAAGAACTGTATGCTTCCAGGTCTTAACACATCTAAAAGAACCATTTATCTATATTCAGATACCATTTATGCAGCTAACCTACATTCCTGCCTAGCCCATTCCTATGCAAAATGTGAAGATGATCAATAATAATCAATCAATAAGAAATAATTATTTCAATGATGAGAGTCATAAATTATGAACATAAATTTATTAGAAATAGTATTGAAATACCTAAATATTTCCCTTATTTTGATGTATGTGCTTGAATTATTTTATGAATATAACAGTCAATGTTTCTGTGTATACTGATGTATATTTCAGTATTTATGTGTGTATCCAAAATAAACAGATAAATATACATATATTATTCTATCAAGAAACTTGGAAATTTATTATATTTTCTCTTGCCTTCATTTTAAAGAGGACTCCAAAGACTCAATTTTAATCCTCATTTTATGATATTATAAGTTGTGATGTCACTTTTAGTCTTTCCAGTTGTTTAACTCTGAAGAACTTTTAAATTTTTTAACTTTTTTATTTGAACTTTGTAACTAAGCTTGCATCTTGCATCTAAGTCATCTGCTCATGACTTTTTTCTCTATATATACGTTTACTGTATGAATACAAATTATGCTCATTGTTATATCATTTCTGTTTCATCTCTTTGGCAATTATATATTGCTTCGCATGTTTATCATTGGTGAGATTTATTTTATACTTGATTATTTATTTAAAAAGCCCAAAATTTTAGTGAAAAGGTGGGGTATAAGTTTGTTTTTTAAATTTTACACTTATAGAACCTGTTGCTAGCAGGTATGAGAGTTTGTGCACGTGTGTCCATGTCTTGATATGGCTCCAACATAGGGTTCTCACAGACTAAAGAATTTCTCAACAATTAAAATATATCTCCAACACTCTGGGGGTTCTTTTCTTTTATTAAAAAAACAAAAAACAACAAACAAACAAACAAAAAACCCAACAACAACAACAACAACAAAAACACGTTCCTTACTTAGTTGTTTGTTCTAATGTGATCCAAAATTTAATCCTTACATTAGGAATGGTAGTACCATTTTGGAATGTTCTGAGCATATAAGTATTGTTAAAATTTTTATTTAAAAATTAAATATTTAAAAAATACTACACTATTGTAAATTATTTAAAACCTTTCTATTTCTGAATTTATTGTCCTTTCCAAGTTGTGGCACCATTTAAATCTTCTTATTTTTGTGTGATATAGACATTGAGTTATCATTTATTCCATTTAACCATTTAAATATTTATGCATTTGTCAATAACAACTTGCCTTACCGTAGAACAGATGGAACTCAGTTTCTGCTTTGTTTGACACCCACGGACCTTGCTCCCTCCCTTTTTACCTATCCCTTCCAAGGGTAAAGTTGACGGTAGGACTGATTTACATGTGTGGTGGTCTAGCTGTCAAAATTTTTAGAGAAAAAAAAGAATATAAATTTTTAAAGGATTCTTTTCAAACTTTACACTCAAGAAGTTTACCAGCTGAGCCAATGCAATGCTCACGCTGACAAATGGATCTTTGATCATCCAAGTTATTTTGTTGTTCGTTTGCTTTGCTTAAAGCAAATAAAGGTATATTATCTCACTTAGCTTAGGAACAAGAACTTATAATTTGTAATTATTTTGGCTATTGCCAGCTTGTATGAAGAATATTGATAATCGGCATGTTGAACTTCCATAGGGTATTCCAATTAGTCATTTTTTCTTTATAAGCATATAAGGATATATTTTCTGAATTTTGCAAGTTCATTCTTGAATAAGTGCTCAACTTGTATAAATTAATTAGAATGTTGTATACTTCTATTCTTTTTTCTAGGCTATATTTACAATATGCTTAAGTTTCTCATAAATTTTGGTTCTATTATTTTTGCAGCTTATATCACTTTTTTGTCTTAAAAAAGTCCTTTTTTTTTTTTTGAGGATTCCTGAGAGAAAGTAGTTTCATCTTTTAATAGATGCATTTCTACCTGATCCTGATCTTAAAAAAACAAAACAAAACAAACAAACAAAAAAAACCTAAAGAAACATAGAAGTAGCTATGATTGGAATTGGCCTTACCCATCTCCCTGATTATGACGATAGCTTTCAATGTTTCTTCAAAGATACCAAACTTACTAGCCTCAGAATTGTTCATTTATATTTGTATCCAATAATCTTACTTGGATCAGCTTGGGAGAAGAGAGTAAATGAGAATGAAAAGATAGCTAACAGGCAGGGAAATTGTATCCTAAAGTAATTATCTCTGCTTCTATCTAAACTGCATGAAAGTCACTTACTATAGTTTAGGCAAAATCTAGTCCCTTCCTACTTGATTGAGAGGGCCTTTCCATTATGCTAGCAGGTTCTTCAGAACTATGTCTTTACAGTAATTTTCTCAGGAACGAGGTTGTATCCTTCATCTGAAGTTCTTTTTCCTTGGGTGTTTCAAGCACATAGAATTTACAAATGATATACACAGCAACAGAATTAAGCCCACATTTATTTTCACTCAATACAAAGAAAAATAAAGTTTCTGGCCCTTGCCTTGAGCACTTAATATCAAACATTTATCATTTTCTACTGTTTTTTTCCTTTTATTGGGTATTTTCTTTATTTTCATTTTAAATGTTTTCCTCTTTCCATGTCTCCCCTCCAAAAACTCCCTATCCCAATCCCCTTCCCCCTGCTTCTGAGAGGGTGCGCCCCCATCTACCCACCCACTCCAGGCTTCCCTCCCTGGCATTCCCCTACACTGGGGCATCAAACACCCTCAGGCCCAAGGGCATCTCCTCCCACTGATGTCCAACAAGTCCATCCTCTACCACAGATGCAGCCAGAGCCACGGGTCCCTCCATATGTACTCTTTGGCCAGGACCCCTGGGGAAGTATGGCCCATTGACACTGTTGCTCCCTCTGTGGGGCTACAAAACCCCCTCAGCTCCTCCAGTCCCTTCTCCAACTCCTGTTGTTTAACAGGAACATCCCAGTGCTAAAAATTCAAAGGGGTCCCTTAAGGATGGGATACCTCTTTCCTGTAGTTACTCACCTTTTAATTCATACTCCTTATTATATTAATCTGCTATCACATAAAGGCATGCAAGCACAATTTGTCTGTGTTTTATAAATGTTAAATACATTAAAAGTTTATAAGGTAAATACAATAAATAAAGTGAAGTAATGCAAACAAGTGTGACCCATTTTCTGTAAAAATGAAGCACATAAATAGCAGTCACAACTTACTCATTTACCTGCCATCTTTTAAAAGATACATTACATGAGATTTCAAAACCATCTAAACTCTGTTAAACCTTCTGTCTCAGAGACAGGACATTTCCCCATGTAGACCGATAATATGTGTATTAACAATGTCGAATAGGAAAAGAATAGAAAGCTAACTTTGCTTGGTAGATCATGCTTCAAATACGAAACAATATTCCCAGCCTTTTACATTATTATCTTGCTTGGAAATGATTAGTCATGGGGATCCAATCACACATCCTGTTTGAAAGAATTTAGTATCCAGGTATCTTTTCCCACTCAGTGCTAATATAAAGAGCATATTCAAACATTATTTCAGAATGCTAGGAATCATATATAACCCTGTAATTTATTTAAAACAAATGAGATTTATTTTTCTTTTAGAACACTATTAAACTTCACATGCATTTTATTCTTATATTTTCAGAAAGTGAAGAAACAACAATCTATTATACAAATGTAACATACATTATTTATTTTTATGTGATAGGGATGAATACATTTCTGAGCAGGGTTTGCATATGTTATGATCAAGCTACAGTTTTTTGATAGAGAACTACATTTGGAAGAGTAATAAAATAGACTGTAAGTCTAGTAGAATTGGGAGAGGTCACATTTTATCTCAGTTTGGTTACAGCTGTCTGAGTTTGCATCTTTGGAAGAAGAGCCTCTGTTCAGTGGGGGTCTTTAATATGCACAGTGCAGATCAGTGCGTTATCACAGTTGAGAGAATTAAAAATGTGCACATCAAACTTAATTGTCTAAACTCTCATAGCTATTTGCGTTACTCCTTACCAAAGAGAATGAAACTTGAACGCTAAACTAAACTGGAAAAGGAGATGTTTAAAATCATCCAATCACAGTCTAATTGTTTATTTTTGCTAATTACCATTACAAGAAAAGTCTGAAAAAGAGTTAATGTGAGGAAATAAAGAAAAATAAAACCGTTTTCCGGGACAAGGCATGATGACATTTTTTGATGGTGCATGTGTAGAGTAGAAAATTGAACTTAAAGGGATTAAAAGGCTTGATTTCTCCCTGGAACGTTGCATATATTTTTCTATATGGCCCAAAGTCTTTAGATTTGGTTAATTTAGTTATATTTTAGATGAGTTGTCTAAACATGACCAATTTAGTTGCTTGGATTTTTGAAATCTCTCTGTCTCTCTCTGTCTCTGTGTCTCTGTGTCTCTGTGTCTCTCTCTCTCTTGTTTTTTGTTTTTTTTTGGGGGGGGGTTGATTTTTCAAGACAGGGTTCCTCTGTTTAGCTCTAGCTGTCCTGGAACTCAATTTGTAGATCAGGCTTGCCTCGAACTCAGAAATCTGCCTGCCTCTGCCTCTGTTCTATATATGGAGACAGGAGACCAACTATTATTCTCAGCTGTAATGTAATAATTATAACTTTGGAGATAGGGAAAAGGGGCTTGGCCTCAGGATCATATATAGATGGCTTATAGAACTAGCTTTTTACCTACAGTTTCTTGAAAGCTATGAAGATATCTATGATTATATTGAAGTGAAACTCCAAACAAACTCATGGCTTAAAGAACCTTGAGATTACTGTATTACAAGTTAATAAAAATATGTACCTTTTCTGTGGTATTATTAGAATACAGATGACATGATAGTTTCCAAATAAAGAACCAGAAGTAAGACTTCTGTAAAACTTCAAAATGAAATTTTAAATGTCTATCCTACATGAACTCCAAAGCCCTGTATGTTTTTAGCTTTTGCACTCTCTTCTACTTCTTTCTATAGGCTATGTAGATAGAGATGTGATAGTCACACTACGTGTAAAAAGGGAAAGGATAGGAAAAGACTTTGTGAAGGTGACTTTCTGGGAGAAGGGACTTCTAAGTGAAAAGATAGGTGACCTATTTATTTCAGTCACAGAAAGGGTCTCCCATCCTTAAGGAACCCCTTTTAGAGTAGATACCTTCAGCCTGTGAAGTTGTGAACACTTGCTGATGTGTGTCAGATCCTTCCCTTCCATAGAATTTGTTACAAAAGAGCAAAGATAGTTTATCTACAGGTTTCATTAGACCAAGTCTGGAAGCTGGAGGAAAAAAATAGAATACTAATGAATTTTATCAAGGTGGTATTTTCTTTGTTTTGCTTTCTTGCTTATTTATTGTGACATTACCTCTCCTTTTCTCAGCTAGACCATCTCTTGCGCTATCACACAATAGGAAAAATGCTAGCAGTGAACTATGTGAACATCGATTCATGTGCCGCATTCTAAAATATCTCCAGATTGGCAACAGAAAAGAAGTGTTATATGCTCATCTGAATAAAGACATTAGTTCTCTTTTAAAATATTGTACTACCAAGAATAGTGATATTTAATATAAATAATAAATTATTTTCCTAGATTACATTGAATATACTACTCTCTTTATGTTGTGCATTGAACTTCTGAGGGTTTTCTCTTCTTGAAAGTGTTGAGGGTCTCCTTATCTACAGCCACTCCATTTTCTATCTAGTCTCCATTTTGTACTTGGCTAAATTCAAAGAAACAGCTAAATTCCAGGAAATGGCTTCTGACCTTAGGTGTCCTGAATGAGCCTAGACCTCAATATCACACCCTATGCTCCATTGCTTAGTTCACGGTCAGGGTCCCTTCCATCAACCCCTCAAGGAAACCACTGGAAATAAGGAAACCCACAAGAAATACGAGATGTGAGGTACCCAATGTAAGCATAAAATTTATTAGATGCCCCTTACCTCTCCTAATTTCCAATTTTCTGTCTTAAAAAGTTGTTCTGTCCTGCCTCTTCAACTGCCCTACACACACACACACACACACACACACACACATATGGGGGTTTAATCCCAAACATAGCTGCCTCTCTGATATATCAGTTTTTTAAATAAGATACTTTTGCTGGTTTGAACTTGGTTTTTAGAGTGGATTAATTCCCAAATTCTCGAAATGTATTAGCAAGATTACTATATGTGCTTGTAACAGAAAAACAATCAACTGAAGTTCTGAAAGTCATGATACCTGAATTACCCCATCACCACCGTTTATAGTAAGAAAGTCAGGAATAATGACTATTAAGAAATAATAGAAGTGGGAGTAGGTGAGTTGGGGTGCAGGGGGAAAGGGGAGGGTATATGGGATTTTCAGAGAGGAAACTAAAAAGGAGATAACAATTGAAATATAAATGAAGAAAAAATCTAATAAAAATAAATCTAAAAAACATATAAATACAAATAAATATTTTTAAAAAGAAAAAATGAAATAATAGAATAAAAATTTGGAATGTCAGAATCATAATAAATGGAGGGAAAACTAAGGACAATAATATAAAGGCTTAGAAAAGACAGATGTAAATATTCAAGGTCTCTATTTGCAAAATGATTGAGCAAAATGTTGGTATCTTTTGAATACACATTTGATCACACAATAATACATTTTTAATATGCTAGTTTTCCATACTTCATTTGAGAGTGTTACAGCATACTCGAAAATACAAATAAGAAATAAAATCTGAGGATTCTAAACTATTGTAAGTCTCCCTGCTGCACTTACAATTATGTCAGTTATGGTATATGAAAGCATTTTCTTGTGAGTTTCCTCTTGTATTCACTTTTGGGAAATGTTATTCTCTCTGACACAAACAATCCACTAAATTACAACTAGAGCTTCTAGTGAAAAAAAAATGGGCAAAATCCTATCTAAAACAATAGCTTTACTCTATACACACAAAAATTAATAAAATGTCACTAATTATCAACACTGAGCAGGTTGTGAGGAACATCAGTGACTCAAATGTTACCCTGCTACACAGAAGTTGGCACCAGATGGTTTTATATTGACAGGGGATTAACAATTTGAGGATTGTTGAATTTTTCTAATATAAAAGTGCTGTTGTTAATTAAATAAGGAAAACATTCCCATAGTATACAGCTGTAGATATAATTATAAAGTAAACCAAAATGTGAGTGAAATTTACAGTAATTACTGCAATGTAAAACTAGTAGCAGTGTAATTATTTTTGTTGTTTAAATTATTGTGTTTTGTATCTTCCTTCTTTTTCCTGTTGGGATTATTTGAAATGAAAAGCACCTCCATTACAGGAAATCTTAATATAATTAATCATGTAATGATTAATTTTATATGTTAGCGTATCTCAGATACCTTATAAAATATTATTTGATTTATTCTTAAATATACTTCTAAACAATTGACATATGGGTCCGTATGGACTTAAGAAAATGAAAAATAATTCATGCATCAGTATGGGCAGGCCTTAGCCAATCTGTGTAGGTGACCAGAAGATCTCCTAGGGAGAACATTGCTTGAAAAAGACAAATCTACTTTCCCTTCTATAATTCTAATATTGATCTTTAACCTAGAGACACCGGTTCTCCTAATCTCTGGACCTTGGGATTGAGGCTGAATTATGCCACAATTACTAACTATTCATTCAGGGTGCACCAGAGACTTTAATTGTATTTGTTCTTGTTTTTCAAGCCTTTTCGTAGTGGCATATATTAATTAGAAAGGACAGTGGTTTGTGACCCTTGTATGTATGTATAAAATAGACTTTAACCCCATCCATTCCCCTGCCTTTCCGTTTTCCCTCCCATGAATCCCATTTCTCTCCGAAGAGTCACGATCTACCCTCATGTCTTCCTTTGTTTTAAATCTGGATTCCACAGACAAAAGGGAAACCATTCCCTTTTCTTTTCTCAATGCTATGACAAAGTATCTGGCTGAAGACATTGAAGAGAAGCGTTTTAACTGAGCTACAGAATGAGAGTATCAGACATGATGCAGAAATCAGGGCAGCAGCGATTTGAGATAGCTGGTTACATTGGGTCCAGGCAAGAAGCAAAGAGGGTGGATGTTGGGTCTCAGCTGACTTTCACATTTATACACAGTCCCAGACCCTATGGGCATGGCCCATTTACACAGAGACTTCTTACATTATTTGCGGAGTTTACACATTTCATCATTATTGCAATCAGAGATTTGGCTCCTAGGATATTCTAGATCTTTTCTCCTTGTCAATCAGTGTAAACCATCACATGTACCACACTCATTTCTTTCTTTCTTTCTTTCTTTCTTTCTTTCTTTCTTTCTTTCTTTCTTTCTTTCTTTCTTTCTTTCTTTCTTTCTTTCTTTCTTTCTTTCTTTCTTTTTTCCTGATTCTGGCCTAGTTTGCTTAACATGAAAACTAGGAAAGAGGATTATTCTGTCCTCTTTCTTAGAAATTCATTTGACAGTTTGTTCTCTACTTGAGAACAATGACCTCTTTTTTTTTTTTTATTGAATGTTTTCTCCAGGAATGTAGAACAACAGTAAACAAATACAAAATGATTTCACCCATAAAGACCTTAATAAACCAAGAGTTTATGGGGGTTTTCACAAAGTTATGGTGGTAATTCTAGCGATGGTGGTAATCAGTCATTGGAGAAAATGTATAATACAGGGAGATAGCATCAAAAAAAAACATAACATGATGCAGGGTCTTACAAAGAGCATGCGTCAAGAAAATAAAACAGTTTTGGAACAAAGACAGAGGTTCTTGGGGTTGATAATGGAGATCATTGCGTAGGCTGCTAAGGGTTTTCACATTTTGATCTACCAGATTAGATTCATTAAAGTAGAAACAACATTCTTAACTCCAAGCACAAGTTCCACCATGTTCAGCAATTATCAAGTCCTGTGCTCTACCATTTTGGAGCACTACATTGGCAGAAGAGTTTATCTGTCCCTTGAGGAATTTAAGCCTGCCATCACCTGATTAAGCTTGTCACTGAAGTCTCCAGCCAGATGATCTGTTTGAACTAAGGCAGCTGTTATGGCCCCAGCATATCCGAGGGAGATGGCAGGTCCTATTCTTTTGAGCAAAAGGAGGAGCTTGTTCTCTTATCTTCTTCTGATCTGTAGCAGGAATGATGCCTTTCTTTCTGTATAGAGATAGATCTGTGGAATATTCACAAGAGGTGTGCAGAATCTGGCAAGGGGAAGTATGAGCAGGGATATGTACACACACACACACACATATATATATATATATACACACACACACACACACACACACACACACACACACACACATATATATATATATGGAGAGAGAGAGAGAGTAATGCAAGTAACACAGTAACAATTTCATTGACAACACATTGGAACATTGTTGGCATAGCCCTAGGAGAAATGTAAACGGGTATGATATGGTAGAAATTTGGATCAAAAAAGGGAAATGCCATGCTTCTCCAGACAGGTGTCATTTCTCTTGACTGGAGCTACCCTGAACATCCACGGGCACCGCATCAAGGAAGTGCCAGGTGCTAGAGGTGCAAAAGAAACAGTAGGAAGCATTTGGGTGTCGGTGAATGAGAAGAAGTCAGCAACAGTATTACGGTCCATTTTTTTTTTTCATGCAGTTGACATAATTCCATCATTTTCTTGTGACTGGAAAAAAACCCGATTGTACATACACAATACATTTTCTTTATTTACTCACTCACTGTACCTTAACAGATTTCATATTGAGACAAAGAAAAATGCTTAATCACTCCAGATAGAAAAGATTCCATACAAGTCTGGCATATACACATATACATACACATACATATATAAATATATATTAATTACATAATTTTGAATTTTGTTCAGGGGTACATTATTTGAGGAGATTGTGAGGATTTCATGGCAAAGCCTTGTGCGTCAAATACCCCAAAGCCTTTATGATGCACATCAGGAAAACTCACCTTTCTCTCTCGAACCCGGACAAGCCACCACATGATGGAAACACAACAAAACTTAGTTAAAAAAACAACAGGATGGTAACTCAATTGCTGGGTGCAGCAACTAAAATCCTAGTCTTGTAAGCTTTATTAGATCTAAATCTGCTATCCCTGTCCCAAAAAGACCTAAATCTCTCCTGCTTCCTCTCTTTCGCTGTCCAACCCGGAAGTGCCTCCCTACTTGCCCAGTGATTGGCTCCTTTATTTATTAGGGGATTGGTTCATAAGAACAGCACCAAACATCCACAGCACATCTCATCCTTTAAGACTTTGAAATTTCTTGGTGTAAGTTGCCTTCTAATGCATCTTCTATTAGCACATATTACTAAAACATTATAAGCATCAATTGGAAAATACTTTTTCATGATTGTGCGATTCTTGCATACAGTGAAAAATTTGATCGTAACAATGTTTTAATATAGTATCCATTTATGTGAACGCAGACCCCAAAAATACATTAAGGATGCTGTGATACTTACTCATAGTCATAGGTAAACATTTTCAAAATATCCACTTTTCCCAAACAAGATTCCAATTATAGCAGTAACAGCAAATGCATTTAGTTCTTTCCTTTACAGGAACATGTCCACTTTATTTAGTTTCTGCAAGCACCTGACAAATACTCAAGTTGGAATGACAACAGAAAAATTATACATATACAAAAAATTATTTGAGTAAAATGCTCTTTTATTGGGAAAATGACCTGACTCAGGCCGCAGCTCCACAGCCAGGGGGTGGTGGTGGAGAGAATGCTTCTCTTCAAGGCAACTAACTGAACACATTTTAAAATAGCGGGCTTACTACTTCGTGCAATCTCCAGTTTATAAGGCACAAAACCAAAAGGGCAGGTACTCAAAGGTCCATTAAATTAATGACAACTTCCTATCAATATACTGGGAAATTGTCGTGTCAGCTTGACACTCTCCCTAGGCAGGTGGGCCTGGGTAATTAGGAAGCTAGCTGATCATGAACCAGGCAGAGGGTTCATTAAACATTCTTCTTTCCATGTTTTCTCTCTTCTTTCCTGCCTCAAGGTTTTGCCCATTGTCTTCAGTAATAGATATTTATTTAGAAGTATGGAGTGAAATAAAGTTCCCAGTCTAAGGTGCTTTAACATGACAACAGAACAGAAATTAGAGCAATCTGCAATTCGAGATTAGGTGTTTGTCTCCCAAACACTTGGTGGTGATACATACATAATTGGCAGTACAGCTTAGCTGCAACCGTTGTCAGTATGAAATTACCAAGTTTCCTTTGTCATTAATCTTGCATCATATGTCATTAAGGCCTATTATATATTATTGCTATGAAAATAATTTGGACATCACATGATCTTTAGAACCTTGCAGGTTAGCCCAGCGTACTTGGCACCGCTCTTGATAGCAGCTGTGGTAAGAAAATTTTCTGAGCTTGACTCCGTGTTCCTTCTTCGGGTACTGTAGAAATAAATGTCACACAATTTATTTAAATGTGTTATATATGGCACCCTTGCTTAATTTAACGATTTAACATATTTTGTTACAAGATTCTCCTGAACATGACTGTAATGCTTAAATTCACATCTAATAAAATGTGCTGAACCATTTAAGCTTTGACAACATCATACAGAGAATTTTGTCTAAAGCAAAAGGCCAATGTTTTCTCCATGAGAACAACGAGAACTGTGGTTTATCTGCCCTTCCAGGAGCTTCCAACAGACAAAAATATGTGAATAATTGATAAAAACACTGAATTTTGTGCCAGGCATTGGCTTGCTGTCCATACAAAGCATTTATTTGACAGAGACTGACAACTATTTCATTAAAGGAAATCTCACTGCAATTCCCAGAGATTGTTGTTCAAAGGTATGGGCACCCAGTTTTGATGGAAGAGAGACTTGTACTTTATAAATTATCCTTGTGCATAACATATTTCTTAATCTATTCTTTATGGATTGAACAAATCACACCGAGTACTTTCTATGTATCTTGAAGCAGGGCTTAGTTTTCCTGGATGCTGAGGGAATACAAAGTAAGACCTGCATTTATATACTTGCTAAACTTTTACCACCTCCCCCTACCTTGTCCCTTCTGCCCATGGTTCTTTGGAGGATTTTAAGATGTTTTGAAGTAGATTTGAATTAGTTTTAAGATTTGTCAAGAGACCCTTTCTTCTAATCAGATATTTTGAAGACTAATACTAAAGTAGTTCGACATCAAAAGTGGATTTATGTCTTATATGCAGTTCATTGATATCTATTTGTTCTAGTATGGTCAAGTCACTATATCATTTAAATCACATCATAAATCAGCCATCAGTATTAGCTAACAATGCTTGAGTATACATTTGGAGCTGAAATTGTATCCAGATTGTCACTGCTATGACTAGTAAATTATTTTTGATGTGTTATTACTTAAATAAAGTACCAAAACATAAATTCTCTGTTCTGAATCAATCAATAATGAGGTCAATTTTTTCAGAGTATGTTCATTATAGAAAATTTAGACATGTTTTTTTTAACTTCAGTTTGCTTAGTATAAGAGTGAGACTTTTCAAGTCCCTAAAAGTACATCTAAAAACAGGATCCCTCTGTGTGTGTGTGTGTGTGTGTCTGTCACCTGGGTGCAAGATGACAGAGGCAGATAGAGCTGAAGGAATTTTCTAAAAATAAAACGCACTGCGGAGAAGCTGTGCGATCTTACTGGGAGTGCCAAAATATCAGTGCATCAGTAGCCAAGAGGATAAAAAGGGTATAAAAATTCCATTTCCTCAAACTCCACACTGTCCGGGAACAATGTAGGAAAAAGCAGCAGTGCCAAGCAAGACCTTAACTTGAAACACAAAAGCTCTCCAAAGCAGTTTTGCGAAAGATGATATTTTAGGCAGAAGATCAGCAAGGTTTGTAGTGTGCCTTTATCTTATTTATGTGGCTGCAAAAGCTGGAAATAATGAATTTGGAAATTGGATTCAGACACAAGAAAATGAGGTACTTTAGTTCTCAATATCAGATGCATATCAGTTCTCTCTCTCGTTTTCTCTGAAACACTGCTTTTAGACATGTATCAGATTATGCGTCCTAATTCTAACCTGTTCCTTTATGGGGCCATTGCTCCTCAGGAGAAAAAGACAAAAACAAAAACAAAAACAAAAAAAAAACAAAAACCAAAAAACCAAAAAACCAAACCTTGACTTTTTATCACAGGAACTGGGAAAGCATTTATATGTTGCAATTCCCACATGACTGATACAGAGAATACTCAATAAATAAAGGAATGGTAAATCCAGGAACAGTCTATAATAGACTGATTTTTCAAATTTTGTAATAAACTACAATATATGACCCAGAATTAATATTAATATTGAAATCCATCCCTGTTTCTCCTCATTCATCTTCTCACATCTGACTCACGGCCATTGTCTTTGCTTACTTCAACCTCTTTGCTGGAATCTAATCTATGGTTGCTTATTATTCTGCTTCCTGTACAGGATCTTTATATATGCCTTTTCTATGATAGAAAGAGCAAAGTGCATTAGTAAACCTATAACAAGGTTTACAAAGTAGCTTAAATTCCTTGTGACCAGCTGATCACAGGCCTGAGACCTGACTAAGGCATATGAACTTCTGTCTTTTGTACTGGGAATTAGTGTGTGCAGTTATCGCCCTCTGGAGATACATTTTGAATGTAATGAAAACTCGTCATACAATAACCGTGCCTCAAGTTTAAATCATTACTGAATAGTTGCATAGTGCATTCCATCCGTAGTGTTTATAGTTGGCTAAGCCGTAGATGTTACATCACATACTGTTTTCATTGCTTTTTGGGAAACAGTTTCATGAAGCCCGTGGAACTCAGACTGGCCTTTAACTCTTTTTACAGCCAACCATCATGTTGGACACTTGCTTTTCCTGTTTCTACCTCTCAAATTATGGGATCGCATGTATGTACCATCTTATCAGCATTCTTGTCAGAACTCAGAGCAAAATATTTCTACAGTGTTTGAACGTTACTACAATATTTGCTTTCAATATGCATGTTCCAAAAATACAGTCAGACATTACTTATTCACATAACCTTGCAACATCTGATCTGAAATATATACTAAATATATGTATACTGAATATATAGCTTAGTGAAGATTATTTTATTGCTCTAGATTTGGTTAGGTATTTATTTACTAGAGCAAGAGGCAGAACTATAGAGATTTACTGGGAAACACAATTTTAACGTATTGCTAAGGTCCTCACAGTATTAACATTTTGATTTGCAGTATCGTTGCATTGTTTTTCTTTCATGAAACTTTTTTAAGGAAAAGGAAACTATGAGTTGTGCTTAACTTGAGAAACATTTAGTAAGGCCATTATGATTTTGGCAAATGGGCTTCAAGCTGAGAATTTAGAATTTATTTTTGTCACACAGTGGGTAGATTAAATATGACCTGAAGCACAGTGGATATTTAGTCATCACTTTTCCTTTCTTTACACCTTTAAGATGAAGCTCATTCCCTTAAAGAAGCTTTATACAAAAGTGTTAAAAGTTATGAGCATAGGTTAGTAATACCTCAAACAAAACATTTCTCAGAGTAAGTTTATCATTGACTTTGCTTTTCTGTAACTCCGATTTCTGCTAATGAACATTTTCTGAGCAATGTCTTTATTTACTGCAAAAACTTATTTCATAAATTAAAAAAAATTCCCATCAATAATTTCTTATCTAAATCAGGGTGGCTTCTTACCTTTAAACGATATTAGACATTCATTTTAATAATTTCTCTTAATTATTAAATGACCTGGTCAGCCCCCTAATAACTGAGGCACAGACCTCTGGGTTTATTTAATCAGCTCTTGAAAATTAATGGGGGAGTTACTCGTAATCTATATTTCTGTTCACTAGACTCCTAATTCTGTCTTCCCCAAGTACTTGCTGTTTGAGTCTTGCCTGGGTTACTTCTGCTCTAGCAGTCTGTACTGGGGGTGGGGGTGGGTGGGTCAGCATTTCACTAGGGCATGTGCTTCTACCCATTGCTTCTAATGGAGACCTCATGTGCCCTCTGTCTTCTTCCTCCTCCTCTCCCTTTTACTTTTCTCATGGTCCTTACCTGTGTTTCCCAGCTTGGTAACAGGTACTCTGCCTTTTTTACTTTTTCCAGTAACTGGCTGTACCCACCTTTATTTAAACAATAGCTTTAAATTGGGGAGCAAGTTCTACATACCATCATATAGTATGTATGAGCATATTCTCACTGGGGGCAACCAGATCTTGGAAGCCAGTATTTAAAACATTTAACACCAGAATAATGAAAACCCTGTATCTTCTAGTGTTAGCCTTGTACTCAGACCTCTGAAACATATGGTCTTTTGTCTCTTCTTAGTCATTTTTTTTTTTTTTTTGTCTTCTCAATGAAGAAACTCTTCTTGTTTGTTTATTTGCATTTGTTTTTTTTTTTTTTTTATTTTCTTGGAGACACTGTTCTCTATAGGTCTGTGTATCTTGCTATGTACATCATGCTGGTCTGAAATTCACAGATATTCTACGGCATCTCCCTACAATTTCTGGGAGACATGTGTGTGTGTGTGTGTGTGTGTGTGTGTGTGTGTGTGTGTCACCAGTTCTATGAAGCCATTTTAGAATGTCCTTTAAAATACTCTTGATCACCTTTCTTCAAACGTTGCCAGGTAATCCTTTTTCTGGATAAAATCATTGCAACAATTTTGCTTTATTAATACCATTCTGGTTCAGGGCACATATATTTTTAATTATACCATTTTCATAACAAAATACAAATACCCTAATATTTGTCTGTTCCATTATATAATTATAATTATCATATATGATTTTATACTTTAAAAATAAATAACACTCTAGTTGCAAGTTTTCTATATTAAGAATTATTTTTTTTTTTTTTTTTTTTTTTGGTTTTTCGAGACAGGGTTTCTCTGTGTAGCCCTGGCTGTCCTGGAACTCACTTTGTAGACCAGGCTGGCCTCGAACTCGGAAATCCGCCTGCCTCTGCCTCCCGAGTGCTGGGATTAAAGGCGTGCGCCACCACGCCCGGCTTAAGAATTATTGATATTACATTGAATTCCTTCTTTTTCTTCTTCATTTAATTTATATCTTGAAGGAGTGGGAGCAAGGAGAAATAAATCAAAATAAGAATATTTAGAAAAGCCTCAAATAATCATATTATTTCATGGTAATATAAATTGCATATAAGACACTCACAAACACAAATATAGGCTGTTGCTTCCAGAGGTGGAACGTAAATCTGTTGCTGAAGTCCCCATGTTTTTTGGACACAGGAATGTGAAGATTCAAGTCTTGATCTTACTTGACAGTCTTCTCTCCGAGGACTGAGGACTGGCTCTCACGCGCTGTTGTCTCGCCAGCAAGAACACACATGCGAATAACCGGATCCTTCTGCAGCAATTCTTTATTATGCTAGCTTCAGCATGAAGAGGAAGACCCTGAGCCCCCAAAAGGCGCTGCTTATATACACCTCAGTGCGGCGGGTCCACACCTGATTGGTTGCTCTCTCAGCACACCCCAGGCTGGGCAGTGACTTGGCTGGAACACACTCTTGCACATGCGCATATTGCTTGTTTACCAGTTAGGCCACGTAGGCACAGCAGAAACCGGCGCCATCTTGTAATGGCGATTGCAGATTGATAGGGATGGCTTCCCACATCTCCCCCTTTTTGTTTTATTAAGACGAGGCTGGTCTAGGCCTCTGCAGTTACGTCCATCTGCTGTGGCTCCTGTTTTAGGTCGTTCCTCTAATGTCACAGGCTTACCCATCATAGGGTAACCGTATCACCACCGGGCCCCGTGTATTAAGTTAGTCTGTGCATGAGGAAAGTTGCCTGTCTCTGGATACCACAGTGCTGTGTGACAGTAACTGCTAGATGGCCTAGGGTGAACTCTACAAGCAAGGCCAGCCCAAATTTTACATTGGTTTATTAGGAAAATCATGATCACCCTAACACGTGCAAAGAGGAAACCTCAGCGATGTGCAAGGGCTGATCAATGATTGTCGAGTCTCTCTCCTCCTGGTGCAATGGATCCATAAATCCGCGGGATGCTAGAGCAGAGCAAACCAAGACTTGCCAATTACTATTTTAGCATGGATAACCAAATTTCAGGGGAGGCCCCTTGTTCAATGGCCACAAGTGCTTGAGTGATCAAGACCTTGTCACGTTTCTGTTGAGATCTGAGTTTGCAAACCAACCATAGCATAAAGACTATCCCACAACATAAGGCTGCGCCAAAAAATATAACGCCCACCCACTCCTTAAAATAAGAAAATGCAGAGGTAAGCCAAGAGGTAAAGTCTCCAAGGGTCACTGATTCCACTCTGGTTCCATTAAGGTTCAGGATCTGTATCTGCAGCCTCGTCTGCAAACTTTCCAGCTCCTGCGACCAGTTCCCCTTCAGGTAATTCGATAGGTCTGTACTTCTAATAAAAGAATCATTAATATACCTAACGGGAGTAATGCACACATGCGGAGTGGATGCCACACAACTCATTTGTACGACACCTATCATCTGTTCCATGTTATGTTGTAAAATATCCATTCTCTGATTCACTAACATTAACCCTGAGGCGATATGAGAATCCACCCTTTGCAGGGTAAGCAATGCCTCAGACGTTTTTTCTGCTATCTGACTTATAGTGTCAGCAGTATTATTTGATCTGCCCAATTAGAGATAATCTTTTTCTTTAAAAAATATACAGGGTGTAAAAGGTTTATCCACATTATGCACAAAGCATAGTGTATAATTTAAATGAAAACTAGTACTTTTATATACCCGTGGCTCTTGAGGAGTTTGTTGTGCATAAGGCACATCCAAAAAACATTCCTTTGCAAAAAAATGAAGGCAAGGTAGAAGAATTGGAATGTACCGGTAAAGGTACTGGCCATGATCTTACTATGGCCAACAAAGGTATACTTATCCTGGTCTCAATCATCAGGAGCAAGAGGATCATCTTGGGGTTCATCTTGCTCTTTCACGGTCCTTGTCAGTCGCATAGGGACCCAAAGTGGATTTTCTTCACCCTGTGGAAAAACACAAATAGCTCCCCGAGATCTGATTAAGATAGAATCCGGGCCATACCATTTATTATCAAGGACATTTTTCCATTTGACCATTTCCTTTGGCCTATAGGGCTCCGAACTATGACGATCAGCTGCAGAGTGACCATGCTCATCAAGATTTAAAAAATTAGTAGTAAAGAGTGCCATGGAAACAGCTACTCTTGGTATGGAGGGTATTACTTCATCAACTCCCCCTTTTTGTTTTATTAAATAAGATTTGATAGTGCGATGAGCACGTTCCACAATGCCTTGTCCTTGTGGATTGTAAGGAAGGCCAGTCAGGTGTGAAACATTCATTTGATGGCAAAATTGTTGAAACTTATTAGAGATATATGCTGACCCATTATCAGTTTTTAGAATTTTAGGTTTACCCCAAGCACTCCATGCCTCTAGACAGTGCTGTATTACATGTGAGGCTTTTTCACCTGTCAAAGGTGTGGCAAACATGATGCTAGAACAAGTGTCAATTGACACATGTAAGTATTGACTTCTTTCAAAAGAAGGAACATGTGTGACATCCATTTGCCAGGCCTGTAATGGCCTTATACCACGTGGGTTTATTCCCATATAAGGGGTAGGTAAGAATTCACAGCAATTTTGGCATTGAGTAATAATTTCTCTAGCTCCTTTTCTAGTTAATGCAAAACGGTGGTGTAAAGTTTCAGCCGTCACATGAAAGCGCTTATGAAATTCTTTCGCTTATTTAGAACTTGGGGATGAATAAGAATGTAAGGGTTGAGGTTTATTAGTGATGTGTTTGTGTGTCAAGTTGACAAGGGGTCAATTGTACTGGCTAGTTTTGTGTCAACTTGACACAGCTGGAGTTATCACAGAGAAAGGAGCTTCAGTTGAGGAAATGCCTCCATGAGATACAACTGTAAGGCATTTTCTCAATTAGTGATCAAGGAGGAAAGGCCCCTTGTGGGTGGGACCATCTCTGGGCTGATAGTCTTGGTTCTATAAGAGAGTAGGCTGAGCAAGCCAGGGGAAGCAAGCCAGTAAAGAACATCCCTCCATGGCCTCTGCATCAGCTCCTGCTTTCTGACCTGCTTGAGTTCCAGTCCTGACTTCCTTGGTGATGAACCGCGGTATGGAAGTTTAAGCTGAATAAACCCTTTCCTCCCCAACTTGCTTCTTGGTCATGATGTTTGTGCAGGAATAGAAACCCTGACTAAGACACCTACTTTCTCCCCTATTAAATTCAGTGTATCTGGTTTTATGGTGAGGACCTTGATTCATTTGGACTTGAACTTTGCTTAGGGTGACAATTATGTATCTGTATTCATTTTCCTACATAAAGACTACCAGTTGGACCAGCAAAAAAAAAAAAAAAAAAAAAAAAAGAAAAGAAATTCTTTCGCAGCTTCTGTTCGTGAAGACAGAGCAACGGCTACAATTTTTGTTGCTTTATCTGCCAAATCATTCCCATGAGACATCGCACCTGGGAGGCCTGAATGTGCTCTAACATGAGTAATATAAACAGGACGTCTCTTGTTGAGTAAAACAGAGTGTATCTGTTGAAAAATGCCAGCAACTCTGCTAGAGGATTTAATTAATCCAGCTGCTTCAAGAGTATTAACTGCATTAACCACATAGGAAGAGTCAGATACAATATTAAGCGGTCCTGGGAAGGTCTCAAGAACCTCCAGTACCACTAAACATTCCGCAACTTGAGGTGAAGTTTCATTATATTGCTTAGATACTACCTTACCATTAGTTACATAAGCACCTATACCAGTTTTTGATCCATCAGTATACACCACAATCCCATCTATGAGTGGATCCTTAGGTGTTACTTGTGGAAACACTATAGCCTGACTCAGGGCAAACTGTAAGATTGGATGGTTTGCGTAGTGATTGTCAATCTGTCCTGAAAAGAAGGTGACTAAAATTGCCCAATCATTAGATGTAGCTGCCAAGGTCTGAACTTGGACAGAGGTATATGGTACAATCAAAATATAAGGTTCTTTTCCAAAATAAGTACTAGCTGGTTTTAACCCTCGAAGTGCAAGTTGTGCAACTGTATTAGGGTACCAATCTATTATCTTTGCAGGAGATGCATTAGGATGAATCCACAATAAAGGCCCATTTTGCCACAAAACTGTCGTTGGTAACTGTGCAGTTTTAAAGACACACAATTCAAAAGGCTTTGACTCATCAATGCGTTGCAATTGAGCGTTTTGTAAAGCATTTTCCACAATTTGTAAAGCCTGACCAGCAGCGGGGGTAAGTGCCCTGGGGGAGGACATGTGAGGGTCTCCTTCCAGGATATCAAATAAAGGCTTAATTCTGCAGATGAGATTTTCAAAAATGGTCTTAACCAATTTATATCTCCTAGCAATTTTTGAAAATCATTTAAAGTATTCAAATGATCTCTGCTAATCTCTAATTTCTGAGGAACAATCTTATCAGGGTAGATAATTGACCCCAAAAAGGTTCCCATCTGGGCAATTTGCACTTTCTCTGTGGCAACATGTAATCCCCACTGTTCCAATGTTTTAATTAAAATGGGAAATGCCTCTTGCAATATTTTCAAATCTTTTCTGCACATCAAAATATCATCCATATAATGTATCAAAAGCAGCGATGAAAACTGATCTCTGATTGGCTTAAGTGCCAGCTGCACATACAATTGACACATCGTGGGACTATTTGCCATTCCTTGAGGTAAAACTTTCCATTGATATCTCTTATCAGGCTCTGCATGATTACTTGCCGGGATAGTAAAGGCAAATCGTTGTCTATCCTGAGGACACAAGGGGATGGAAAAGAAACAATCTTTAACATCTATAACTATAATTTCCCAATCTTTAGGTAAGGCTGAAAGCAACAGAAACCCTCGTTGAACTGAGCCAAACAAACACATTTGAGTGTTAATAGCTCTTAAATCATGCAAGAATCTCCATCTTCCGGATTTCTTTTTAATCACGAAGATAGGAGTATTCCAAGGTGAATAAGAGGGTTCCAAATGTCTGAGTTGTAATTGCTCATTGACCAAATCTATAGCTGCTTCTAATTTTTCAGAGGAAAGTGGCCATTGAGGAACCCACACAGCTTCCTCTGTGAGCCATGGTATGGGTATTGTACCCTCAACGGCCCCTTGGAAAAACCCAGGCCTCTTCTTCCTATATTACCTTCTTGAGGGATTGGCTCCAATCTACCCTGTTCTTTCTTTCCCAGCCCCTTTCCTTCTTTATAACCCATCTTCATCATCATTTGTGTGGCCAGCAAAGGATATTCCTTAGCCAAGACCAGTCCTAAAGCTTGTAAGATATCTCTTCCCCAAAGATTGACAGGGAGAGGAAAAACATAAGGAACAAAATGTCCCGATTGACCTTCAGGAGCCTGTAACCTTAAGGAGCATGAACTAATAGTGGGGCTGGCCTCATACCCTAAACCTTGTAAAGAGTGAGATGACTGTGTGACGGATCAAGATTTCGGCCACCAATAAGAGGAGATAATACTCTTATCAGATCCTGAATCTAAAATGCCTTTAAAGGGTTTTCCTTCTATTTGCAATTCCAGGGAGGGCCTAGAATCAAGATTCATGATTAAATAAGCTGAGTCATTTCCAGAGGAGCCAAACTTTCTGATGCCCCGAGAGAGGCCAGAAGAGGGAAATCGATTATGCAAGCTTGGCAAGATCACTAACTGAGCAATCCTGTCTCCTTGGGAAATGGAAAAAAACACCCTGAGGGCAAGAACAGAGAACCTGAATTTCTCCTTCAAAATCTTGATCTACAACTCCAAGGTGAACAGTAAGTCCTTGTAAAGTCAGAGCAGAACGGCCCAATATCAGGCCTACACTTCCTGTCGGAAGGGGTCCTTTAAAGTCTGTGGGGACAGGCTGTACACCCATTTGTGGCATTAACATGATTCGGGAGGTGGAACAGAGGTCCAATCTTGCCGAGCCTTCTGTTGCCCTACAGACCGTGGGGTCCATCTGTTGATCACTGGAGTCCCATATGTTTTGGGGCCCTGAGACCTGGGGCCCTGATACCCGTTTTTTGACTCTTCTTCATTATCTTTTGTCTGAATAAGCTGTCCTCTGATATCCCTAACTGAATGGCATTCACTGGCCCAATGCTTACCCTTCCCACATTTTGTACACAGTCCTGGTGTTTTCTGCCAAACAGGAGCACGGCAATCTCTCTTTAAGTGTCCTGGCTTACCACAGTTATAACAAACTCTGCACTCCACTATATTCAAGTGCTTTTGCCCTTGCAGAATGGCGGCCGCCAAACCTGCATTAGAGAGCGGTCCTCCAAGCTCTCGGCAAATCCTTAGCAAGTCCTGCAATCCTTTGCCCTTTCTAGGTGTAATTGCTGTCCTGCACTCCTGTGTAGCCTGTTAAAAGACCAGCTGCTCTATTAGGGGCATTGCCTGCTCTGGATCCCCAAAGATTCTTCCTGCAGCGTCCATCATCCTGGCTACAAATTCTGAAAATCGCTCTTGAAGTTCTTGTATAATTTTTGTCAGATGTCCTCCTGCCTCTCCTTTCCTTGAAAGTGCTTTCCATGCCTTAATGGCAGCAGCTGAAACCTGAGCATATGCTCCCCAATTATAATTTGTCTGGTTGGCAGCATATTGTCCCTGACCTCTCAGTAGATCAAACGTCCAATTCCTCTGTTCTCCTTCACTGGCGGCTTGCGTTTTAGAGGCATCATACCATAAGGCTTTCCATTCTAAATACTGTCCCATATTAGTGAGCATAGCCTTTGCCACCATTTGCAAGTCTCCCTGAGTCATGGCCAAAGTAGCAAGTCTTTCGACTTGAGATAAAATAAAATTGTCACTAACTCCATAATTATGGACCGACTTGGCAAGTTCTTTGATCTGTATGTGCTCCACAGACGCATGAACACGTCCTCCATCCGCTGCCTCAAAGATAGGAAACATCTGCTGTAATTTTTGCCACTCGTCTCAAGGGATAAAAGTATCTGAGCGAAAATTTTCCACATAAGGTGGAGGGGCACTAGGGCCTGAAGACCGAACAAAGACCTGACCCTTGCTTCCATTCCTTTTGGACTTCCTCTCTGATTCGCTAGGCCATCTTTCATCAGGATGATATCTCACTTCCTCATAAAGAGCTGCTTCCTCTTCCAAATCTTCCTCATCAGTGGGACTAAGCTCCTCACTTGAATTCGAACCATTAAGTCCCAGAGCCTCAAGTTCCTTTACCGGATAAAGGCTCCTCTTTTCCCCGCTCCTCTCTCTTCTCTCTCAGGGCGTCCTTTCCCTGTTCTCTCACTTCCTCGGATCCAGGGTCCGTGGAAGAGCCTTTTATCTTAAGTATACCCTTTTTTCTTTGAGCTCCTAATATTTTACCCCGCTCTGTTTCTGACTTGCTGTCTTGAACCTCCTCCAGCACCCTCTGTCCTGCTTTCACTATAAAGAAAAGGATAAGTGCCGCAAGAACAATTACGAAGGCTTCCACTGCCCCTTCTCGTTGTGGAAAAAGACCAGAACCAAACATGCCTCTCAGAGTTTACCTTGAAAAAAACTAACCTGGCTGCAGTTCTGAATCTGCCCCGCTAACGGAGGGTCTCCTCAGCGCCGGTGATGGTAAGTGCTATTGTCTCGCCAGCAAGAAAACACACGCGAACAACCAGATCCTTCTGCAGCAATTCTTTATTATGCTAACTTCAGCATGAAGAGGAAGACCCCGAGCCCCAAAAAGGCGTTGCTTATATACACCTCAGTGCGGCGGGTCCACACCTGATTGGTTGCTCTCTCAGCACACCCCAGGCTGGGCAGTGACTTGGCCGGAACACACTCTTGCACATGCGCATATTGCTTGTTTACCAGTTAGGCCACGTAGGCACAGTGGAAACCGGCGCCATCTTGTAATGGCAATTGCAGATTGATCGGGACAGCTTCCCACAACTGGCTTCCATTGTTCCAGAAGGTGCTGTCAGCAAAGGAGACAAGCAGTTCATGAGAGTCCTATCCAGCTGTGAAGCCTATGAACTATGGCTTCTTGCACAGGCTGTATCAGCAGGTATTGTCATGCATTCCTCCTGATCAGATATTACTAAATGTTTTCCTTTATATAATCTTCAGTCATTAAATAAAACACAAGTACACACACTTTTGCAATGCAGAAGATTATAAATAGTTAATTTATGGACACATTCAACAATTAGAAAACAAATGATGAGAAGTAAAACCTGGGGCTGGAGAGATGGCTCAGTGGTTAAGAGCGCCGCTTGCTCTTCGAAAGGTTCAATTCCCAGCAACCACATGGTGGCTCACAACCATCTGTAATGGGGATCCGATGCCCTCTTCTGGTGTGTCTGAAGACAGCAACAGTGTACTCACATACATGAAACAAATAAATAAATCTTAAAACAACAACAACAACAAGAAAGAAAAGAAAACAGAAAAAAACAGAAAAGTAAAACCTGGTTGTTCCTTTTGGGATCTTAGAAAATGTATATGATTAAATTTTCAATAAATTGGAGGGTTTCAAGATAACTTTCTACAAGAATTGTTTTATTCAAATTACTTTTTTGTTTTATAGTCCTTCCTGTTGTCATAATAAAATATGACAAAACAAACTAGGAGAGAAAGGATTTATTTCTGGTCACCGTTCCATATTACATTCTTTCACATTAGGGATGCTACAGCAACAGAAACTTGACATACTTGGTCATCACATCCATAATCAGAGAGCTAAATCAGTGACTGAATGTTTGCTTATACTCAGCTTGCTTCCTTCACTCTGATACAATTCAATATCCACTGCACAGGGAATGGCGTCGCCCATACAATACAGGTGTTTCTACCTCAACCCAGTTAAAAAAATCTTCCATTTGTAGCGAGAGACATGGACCTGCTCATGAATACTCTTTGGTTGGTGGTTTAGTCCCTGGGAGCTCTGAGGCTGAGTTTAATTGATACTGCTGTTTTTCCTTTGGAGTTGCAATCCCCCTTCAGCTCCTTCAGTCACCAGACTCAGTTCAATGGTTGGCTGTTTCTGCTTCTGTGTCAGTCAGGTGCTGTCAGAGCCTCTAAGAGGACAGCCATACCATGCTCCTGTCTGAAAGCACTTCTTGGCATTAGCAATAGTATCAGTGTTTGGTGTTTGCAGGTGGAATGGATCGCATGGAGGAACAGTCTCTGGATGGCCTTTCCTTCAGCCCATGCTCCATTTTTGTCCCTGCATTTGTTTTAGAAAGGGATAGCTGTGGCTTAAAATTCTTTAGATGGGTGATTGGCCCCATCCCTCCACTGGATTGCCTCATCTGGCATCAATGAGAGGGGAGGCCGTTGGTCCTGTGGAGGTTTAATGCCCCACAGTAGGGGATGCTAGAGGGTTGTGGCAGGAATGGGGATGGGTGGGTGAGGGAGAACCCTCTTTGAGGCAAAGGGCATGGGGTGGTGGTAGGGGTAGTAGATGAGATCCCAGGAAGGGGGATACCATTTAAAATGTAGACAAATAAAATGATTAATAATAAAAAAATAAAATGAGAAAAATAGAAAAAGAAAGAAAAAGATCAGGAAAGAAATCTTCCATTGGCGTGCCTACAGGTCAACTTGATCCAGTCAGTCTCTCCCAGTGTGACTCCCAAAAGTGTACCAGATTGTACTGAGTTAAAAAGGAATAACCTTCCCAACTTGCACGGATACATGAAAGAACTTCATAGCTAACCAATATACTGCTTTAAGATCTTCAGATGGTTTCAATATTTTGTTTAGACAGAATAAACCATTTTTTAATGATGAAGAGTATTATTAAGTAGTTTATTTTCCAAATTCTACATAAAGTATTTCATTACACTCCTATTTCTATCCCTTCTTTGTATATAAGTGTGATTTTTAGTCTGTATTAGTGCTCTCTTTACATTTGCAGACTATTAAATCTCTCCCAATTTCCTTTTAGCTCTCTTCATATAGGTTCTAAAATATTTTTTTTTTATTAAATTTCTTCCTTGATTGCTATTTGGAGTGGGAAATTGCTTCTTATTTCTAGGTTTCTAGCGGGTTGTTATTTCTTAGTTATACTTTTAATTTAAAAAGAAACACCAGACCATCATAAAAGTCTAAAATACATTTCAAAGGAGCCTTTTTTAACCTCTTTACCAAATTGATAACGTTTCCTTGTTCTTTCTCTTCCCTTTCTCACTTTGATTTTTCTGCAAAATTGGACAGTGAACTGTGGACATAAGGAGCCATCCTCTTAAATGCCTTCAGATATATCTCTTAGCAGGACATTATATTAAATGACCACATAAATTTTTAGAAAGTTTAAAATTGTTAGAAAAATATTTCATATTGAAATCATGCTCAGTATTAAGATACCTTCCTGCATGTCTCCTTCCACATTTGGCCAACAAAGACTGTCAATCTCATATGGTTGTCTCACTATGATGTTTATGACATATATAAGTTCTAAGTTTTCTAGTATAGATTTCATTCTGGATTGATTTGATTGTTTTCATGATTAGATTGTTTTCAATTTTAAAGGCCCATTCAAATGTATAAATGTCTGAGAATTATATGAAGAACAGTTTTCATTAATACCAGAAAATGTATTGTTACCTCTCTATACAGCTGTAATGCAAACATTAAAATTCACAAATTAATATATTTCAGCAATGATGTAGAGTAATTAACATCTCCCATATAAATATGTGTATATATACATATATTTATGTGTGTGTTTGTATACATATATACATCTATATGTGTACACACACACATATACATATCTATATAAATGTAGATATTTTTTAATCTCAAACTCTCAGTATGACTGTACACTTAGTATGGGCCTATATGGAGATAGTAAATGTTGAATTGGTTACACTGTAGATAGTTCTGCATTTAGATTGGTGTTCTTATAAAAGGAAGAGATGTTGCATTACATAAACAGAATAAAGTTCATGTGAAGTGTAGAGACAAGTTCTCATCTACTAGCCAAGCAGAATGGCCACACCAAAAACCTAGACAATTGGAAACTTTGTATTTCCAGTCTCCAAAACTTGAGGAAGAACAATATCTGTTGTGTAAACCACCTGAGCTTAAACAAGGCAGTAGGGAATTTTCTTAATAACAAGTGATGGTCAGGGTCCATATGATATTACTGACAGTGATCTCTTTTATTTAAATCATACTTGTTTTAACTGTAAATTTTTCACAGTAACATGCAGATATTTTCCCCAAGAAAGGGGACCCCTTAGAAAAATTTCTCTATAACATCAGCAATCTCCTGTCTTTGATTCTAGTATAACAATAAGTATATTGGCTAAATTTCTGTTGGTGTAGTTACTTGCTTGGCCAATTTCTGTATCCATTTTTCATTGCTTTGGTTTACCCCCTATTAGGGTGGTGGCTTTTTTCTACTCCTCACTGCCCAGGATTTGACAACTAATGCTGGGTTAGCTCACTGTGCCAACACCCTTGTAATTTATTGAATATTGGCCATTGGATAGTGGCTTGTCCAAGTTCACCTTCTCACATACACCACCTTCTCCAATACCAACAAGTATTTGGGAAACTAAATTTTAAAGCACCAATGTCTAGATTCTAGGGTATATGTGAAAGAAGAACTCTAATATATAGTCTTAATAACACACAGGTCAAGAAGCTAGCCACCACTCATCAGGTACCTGTACTTTCCCATATAAAGTGTGACACCACCTCCCCATGATTTCTTTCCTTCTATCATAGCATGTCTACTGATATAGCCACTGTTCTGACTCCGATTATACTATATGATACAGGTGACACGAAGTGGAAAGTAGTGAAACATGAATGAGTATTCCATCGGCAGAAGGGCAATAGAGAGGGAGTTACCTTTTTAAGAAATATTCACACTTTTGAACATAGATATAGGTCATAAAAATCTATTGCTCAAGTTGCTTTTGTTGTTCTGAAGTTGATTGATTCCCTATACTGGTGTCAACTTGACATGTTCCCTTAGAGTGACTGTGTATATTCTGTAAGATGCCTCTATAAAAACGTTATCATTTTGGTAAAGAGGTTAAAAAAGGCTCCTTTGTAATGTATTTTAGACTTTTATGATGGTCTGGTGTTTCTTTTTAAATTAAAAGTATAACTAAGAACAAAATATTCATTAACTTTGCTGTTTAAATCCTATTCCAATTTCAGACTCATTTCCATTCTTAAAAAATTTGGATATTTAAAATTAATTCTTTGAGGATTCAACACAATGAATTTTGATCATATTCACAGTCAACTTTCAATAAGCCTTCTCATGTCTACTCCTGGCTTCCCAAAGCCAAATTATGTTCTTTCTCATAACTTTTAAATAAACTATCATTCCCAATTTGTTGGACTCATGCACTCCTGGATACAGAGATATCCACTGGAGAGTACTCTACCTTCTAGTATTCATACATTAAAAAAAAAATGACTCTTTACACCTAATAGTCAACAGTTGTCAATCATTCATCAAATAGAGCCAATTCTATTCTAGGATGCTGATTGTTTTTATCTTGGGCAGATCTTGTATAGGATGTGAATTCATGAGTATAAGGGACAGTCCTGTCCAGAAGACATTGTTTTGATCCTGACATCCACTCTGGGGGATTCCTGCCAGCAACATGGCTGACAGTGAAACAATCTCTGAATATATAAACAAAAACTTGATTCAGCTCAACTTTGTCAGTTAGGCTGGCTCAAACATCTGGAGTCTGATGCTAGACAGTGTATTCTAAGCTTATTTATACACAATACAATTTGGAAGAAAAGTTTTCTGGTAATACAATCCCTGGTGCACAGGCATAGTTACATTGATACATCATTCAAAGTGCACACCATTTTTTTCCATGAAGATGGGTTCTAGAGATAGGCTGCATATATTAGCATAATGTAAGGAAGGATCTTGTATGACTTTGGTCATACAGATAGCATAGAGGTCATTTGGTTTATTAGCCTCTTCTGGTTCTGGGGTAGGAGTTAAGGGATGCCCCTGGCTATATAGACAATGTAAGAGTCATCCAGGCTATTAAGTATCTCTGGTCCTTGTTGTGGGAACATAATATACCCTGGCCCTTCAGATAATACCTATCACCAGGCAATACATCACTTCCAATTCTCAGCCATCTGGATTTAAAAAAAATAGGTTATTCATCTTTTTCTTTGAGAAGACAAACACCATGTGTTTAACATTCCTGGCTTTCCTAGTGATCTGTGAGGACAAGAACCTTTGTGCTTCCAACATTTTATGGTCTCTAAAACTTACAATCATTCTGTCTCGTCTTCTGTGATGGTCACTGATGGGAAGTATGATAATATCACATGTTTTTGTTTAGCACTATACTGAAATTCTCTACAATCTGAGCTGTTGTCTGCTTCTGTGTTAGCTACCATCCACAGCAAAAAGAAACCTCTTTGATGAAATCTAAAAGCTTCCTAAATTTATTCATATAAATATAGGAATTAAGAGCCTATTTTGATACTATGTTCTCTTAGTAGAGTAGTAGAAGTAGGTTTATTTACTGCTGAGCATATGCGTTCCTCAGCCTTTGTTTTTTTTAACAAGATTTATAATATAATTCATTGGAGAAGTCAAGGAACCTTTTAAATACTCTAAAGACCATGAGAAATTAGACAGTACTAACTTACAAATGAAAAAAAAAAAAGACATGGGAACATACTTGAAAGTTCAGTGAGGATCTTCCACAATAGCTGAAAGCACTCAACATCCTACAATATTCTTTCTATTAAACTCCCAAGATAAGTTCAACTTAACTAGTTATTAACTCAAAGAATACCTGGTCACTGCCCTTTTGTCACCAATAAGCTTTCTGAGCTCTCTTTGTTCTTCCTGGATTGAACTGGGTGTAGACAAGGAGTAGGTCCTTTAGTACTGACAGCCCTGAGATTTTGTGTATTGAAGACATGCATGCTGGGCTTATAGCCTCAAAGGCTCATAGCTTCTACACAAAAGCAGTAGGTCCTGTTGGCTGCCAATTTTAGAAGTAAGAAAGTCTAGCTCCTGGGGTTCATATTAGAGAATTACTGTTTGGTTAGCTGGCACCCAGTGGTCTGGCTCTCAAGGATAAAAGAAAACCCAAGCTTTAAACAGTAGCTAGGAGCACTATCAGTTTTCAGTAGTCTGTGTCAAAAAGTGGCACATCTCTCACACACCAGGCTTCAGTTCCTTTTGCTTTTCATGCTTAGATGATCCAAGGAATTCTTTCAGAGGCTATATAGCCTCCCATTTATTATCTATTACTTTCTACATGCCATAGTTGTGGGTCTGTGCATTTTTTGCATGTCTACTGTCCTTCACTGTCACAACTGCCTCTTCTATTTATAATCCATTGTCACTTACTTAGCATTGCCCTCTTATCCTAAACTGCTTGTAAAGAAAATCCCAAATGGACAAGAACATCCATTCAGGAGGAGCACTTTATTGTGTCCAAGGCTAAAATATGATGGGGAAGCCCAGGAGAGACTATTTCCAATAGACTTTGAGAGTGAGTTGAATAGCTTGGCTATGTAGCCACAGGGGGAGTCTGGCATGAGTATGCCATGAAAGTGAAAAAAAATATTGTACAAGTCACACTACAGCCCAGAGTTCCACAAATCACTCACAATGTGCTGATGTGCCAAGGAGTTACTGTCCCTCCTATGACAAGGCAGAATAGCAGTATTGGCTAGCTTTCCTTGATGCTTTTCTCCTGTGGCATGCTACTTTCTAAAGTGGGATGAAGTTTGCTTTAGTCGCTGTGACTTGAGTAAAACTGCATGCAGCCAGAGTTTTGGGCTTTGGCTTCACTGTTCTTGTAGCTGTCAAGGTCTAACAAGATCATAAACTACATAAAACATCTTGGACACCATATAACATTCCAGCCAGTTGCTAGGGAAGAACCAGGTTTGGAAACAGCAGGACTGCCTACATCTATTTTACTTTGTTCATAGAACTAACTGTTCTGTTTAGAACAACAGCAAAAACCCCAAGATGGTTATAATAAAACATTCAATATAAAATTAGCCCTCTCAATAGGTTTTTCCCGTATTGCATGACATGTAACAACATTGAAAACTGCTTAACCCATTCCCAGAATGTTAGGTCAAGTCTCGTTCCTCTGTCTAACTCATTCAACTTATAGACTGGTCACCTTTAAAAAATTTCATCCAGTTATACACCCACGTGATCTTCACATTTCCATCAAGAAGACATTGTCTGTAACTGTTGGGCCAGTTGGAAGACCAAGTTGTTTTGCTCTGTAATTTTATTATGGAAACTTAATAAAGAAAAAAATCATCAATTAATTTGTAGTACTTATTTTACACAGAGGATATATTCTACATTCTGAAGAGTATTTGTAATCAAAATAAAATTGTATCTTCTAAATATTGTGGTAATGATTTGTACTATAAGTAGTACACTATCAGTTAAAATTACCAGCAGTATAATAACAATATAATTAGGGAAGGTCCTGATAAAATAAAAGTTGAATTGACTAATTCTACAAAATCACCCCTTATTACTTAAAACAAGAAACAGAAGAAAAACTTAGACATATAAGCTATAATTATGGATTATATACCTTCCAGATGCCATATTCTGACATTTTAAAGCCTTGCCATACTGACAGCACTGAAATAAAAAGATGACAATGACTGATTAATTTGATTTCTCACTTTCTTCTGTAAATTCTATTCAAATCCAAACCGTCATTCACTGTTCATGGATGACCTTGATTTACTGCCATGAATTAATTCATTTTCTTGTTTTTCTTGTGAATATTTATTTAGGTGTGTGTGAATTTGCATGCAAATATGTCTTTGTGTATATCACATACATGCCTCGTGCCCTAAGTGGCCAGAAGGGAGCACTGAATTTCAAGAGACTGAAGTTATAGCTGGGATGTACTATGTGGGCACTAGGAACCAAACTCAGATCCTTTGTAAGAGTGGCACGTGTTCTTAACTGCTGAGCAATTTCTTTTGTTTTCTTATTTACTTTTAATTATTATTATTATTATTATTATTATTAATTCTTTATTACTCCTTTACAGTCATGCCGTTACCCTCCTCCTGTCCTCCCCCCTGCTGTTTACCATCACATTCTTCCTGTCTCCAAGAGGATGTCCTCATTCCTTCACCCCCACCCTACCAGACCTCCAAAAGGTCCTCAAGTCTCTTGAGGGTTAGGTGCATCTTCTCTCACTTAGGCAAGATTTGACAATTCTCTTCTGTATGTGTGTTGGGGAATCTCATATCAGCTGGAGCATGATGCATGGTTGGTGGCTCAGTGTTTGAGAGATCTTCGAGGTTCAGGTTAGTTGAGGTGGCTGGTCTTCCTATAGGGTTGCCCTCCTCCTCAGCTTATTCCAGTCTTTCCCTAATTCAGCCACAGTTGTTCCTGGCATCTGTCCTTTGGTTGGGTGTAAGTATCTGCACCTGACACTTTCAGCTGCACGCTGAAATGTCTCTTTTTCTCTATGCTCCCTGATTTCAGACCAAGGTTTTCAGTATCTTTTGCCTTCATCTAGGAAGGGAAACAATTCATCTAAAGTGTACTTCTAAGTGCACTGAAGCCCTTTTCTATTTTATAGTTTGTTCAATTTATATGGAAAAAAATTAAAATGACCTCATGAGTGAGATGTGATACAATGTGGAAAATGTGCTACTTTGTTCAGAATCAATCTTAAAGAGATTTGTGTCACAATAAACCTATAGAAATGAATTGATTGTCCAAACATACATATATGCATATATCTTATGTAGATGTGTGTTTGTGTATTTGTCAAAATACCAAAATGGTATTTGAAAAATTTGAAGATAAATTTATGCTTCAGGCACAAGTCCCCACATTTTCTTTCCAACATGATGACACACACATGAATTAATGAATTTCTCAGTGAAAGTTTTTACATTCTTGGAACAAAACATTACTAGGCCCTCTATAACCTCTAGAAGGCTTTTTACCAGTTTCATATATAACATAGATATTTTTAACTATAGAAAAATGTCACTTCATTTCATTTATTTGTGAATAAATGACCTGCTATTTCATTAGGTTTAAGCTCAAGTTCATGGAAACCACTCCAAATGTATTACGCATTATGAGCTCATGCTTGATCCGTTTCCTCCATCCCATTTGTCTTAAGGAGATAGTTTCGGCTTCTAAAATATCTAATGCTTCTGCTAGACAAGTTCTAGGTTCTTATTTGACTCCATGATTCATATTTCAATAGACATCCCTATAATCTTGCAACATACAAATTGTTTCCCTCATCTGGTTTTGAGGTTTTTTTGTTTTTGTTTTTTTTTTGTTTTTTTTTTCTTTTTTTTTTTTTTTCTATTCAATTATTCACAAGAGAGATGTCCTGTGTCTTATGACACTTTAGAAGGATTCAGTTATAACTCTCTTATCTCTCTCAAGAAACTTTCTGTTTCTCACCCAGATTTAGTGATGAAGCCAAACTAATATTATTTGTTAATTAAAAATAACTTAGAATAAACTTTGCTGCTCATGAAATATGTTGTTAATCATTGAAGAATTTATTTATACGATTTTCCTTTGTTTGACAGATTAGATAGCAGAATTTATGCTTCTTACTAGAATTTGTTATCTAGAAGAAGACCCAGATAATATCCATGTACACCCAAAGTCTTTTGGAATAGCAGTGTAACTTGGAAGTTGTTAAAAAATATAAAAGAGTGTTAATCTGCTAAGAAAACTATCAAAACATGATAATGAATTATGTCTTTTTTATGGAAAATCGGGTATGTTGAAAGCTAGCATCTATGCAAATAACACAGGAAGTACTTCAGAATGTAATTAAGATAAATAAGTGTTTTATCTTATATATGCATAATTGAGCTTCCAACATGAAATAATATCTAGAGAGACTGAATAAGGTCAACTGAAATACTCCAAGACTTAAATTTAGAAAAAATACACAGAGAAAACAGTTGGTTTTGCAGAGTTAACTTTTTCCATTTTCTAAATAATCATTACATAGGTGCAGATTTATGACAAATAGTACTTAAAACTTTCCATTTAAATGCTCACTGTGCCACACTAAGTGAAAATTGGCACGGGAAATTTTTGAGAAAGAACTTGATGAGATTTGAATGTATGTGTCAACTGCTAACTACATAATCCTGGAAAATTGTATAGATGAAGAAACAAAGCTGGAAGACCCCTCTGAACACCATCAAATGGATTTTATATAACTGCAAGTCTCCTAGAGATTGGATGTGTTTTAGTTATTATATTTCTATTTCAGACCAATAGGAACATTTTCCTTCATGAAATTCTGAACTTTAAAATAATGCTACTGATTTTTGTGTCTAGTTTTTAGCACATAAAATTTAATCTGAAATGAATGAGGAAATCAATGGATTGCAGCTTAGTAAGGATGATACTAGTAAGTTATTTGTAACCTTGGCGTTGGAAATATGTGCCTCATTGGTAACACATACCAAAACTCTAGATGCAAGGCACAGCACAATGACAGTCACTTCCATCTTGTCTTTGTTAGGGTTTTACTGCTGTGAACAGACATCCTGTAATTGGGTTTTTCATATCTGTCCTTGGGTTTTTCATATGATAATTGAAAAGATTATTTAGAACTCCATGCACCTATACCAATCCTAAAAGTAACATAAACAAATAATTCACAACCCTCCGTTTTTAAAAACAGCTTTTACAATTTATTGATTTTTATGTGCATTAGTGATTTTCTGTACACATATCTGTGCAAGAGTACCATATGTCATGGAACTGAAGTTTCAGACAGCTGTGAGATGCCATGTCAGTGTCGGGTCAAACCTAGGTCTTCTTGAAGAGAAGCCCATGTTCTCAACTGCCAAGTGATCTCTCTCGCCCTCTATGCAAAAGATTATACAAGATCTAGAAGTACCCAACTTCTGGGTGTTGAGAACTGAGGACAGAGATTGTAGTCCAGAGGCAAGGGGTTCTTTTCTACTATGTGTAAGTGCCTTTGAATTCAAATGTTGAAACAAAGAAAGAACAAACAGATGTGTAGTTAATGGGCCCAGGTCCACTGAAGCTATATGATGGACTTGGATAATGAAGCCCTCAATATTTTCTATTTTGTTTGAGACTTGTGTACTTTTAAGAAATGTTCATTTTCTATACATGTCTCCTTTTTACTTTGTGCCCCCTGTTTTCTTTCTTCTTTTATTCAAATCATAAGCCAGTTGTAACACCATTCTAAAATGATATCTAAGCATACTTACCGCTTTTAATCTCTACAATTTAATAGGTTTGCCAAATGCAAGTATATCTCCTTAAAGTAGATTCTGAGCAATTCTAATTCTATCAAATAAAATCCTAAGAAAGTATATCCAGTGCTTTTTTCATTTGCAACACCATGAACCAAAGACCTTAACTAAATTAACCTCTGACATTTCCAGTTTCTTCTCTCCCAGAAGGAAAATCATTACAATCTATTGATCAGACTGCCAGTAATTCTAAATTTGAACTCAACAGTTTTCTTAGGATAATGGATAAATTACCATCTGGAAGAATCTAATATAGTCTCAAGTATGTATGCCTAAATATTTGAAGCCTTACATTCAATCTTGCCTAATGAGCAAGAACAATTCACTTTGTTCTGGATATCCATAATCTATAATAAATATTACTTTCTTGCATCTATGTCATACTGTTCTAATTGGCACAGACTAATAATCCATGTTCTCTAGGAAGAGTGTTTTTAAAATTTTTATTAGTAAAGAAGTATACATTCCTAATTTCATTACTACAACAAGGAATTATGACTGGTTTATAACTTTTAAAATAAGTTCATACTTGAATATTTAGGCAGAAAGAAATTATTGGCACATTGTATGTAAAATCTTTCTTGTAAGATCTTCCAATAATGTGATAAATTAGCCCTAAGTCTCGGGGAAATTTGTCTTGAGAACAGACATAAAGTTGAAGCTTTCAACAGTACTTTCTAGAAGTAGGAAATCTAACTGATCAATCTGATTTTAATAATTAAAACTTATTTACCATTATGGCAATTTTGTAAAAATTCACTTCTTGATGTACTAGGAAACAAAAATTCTTAATGGTATTACAGCTAAATATTTTCTTATGTTTACAAAATATTTACATGTGTGTCTTGTAAATTGGGCTTTTATAAAATGTTCTGAATTTTCTATTAGTGTTTCCTATTTCTAATAAAACAGCTCTTCAGGAGGTACAGAACATATGTTCATCACTAGTATTAAAATTAGTTTTTCTTTCAAAGGAGACAAATATTTTGATTAAAGGAACTTTCTGTTGCCTCCTAATTTTAGTTTCTGAATGTTGCATGCTCCGATACAGAAGCTGTACGTCAGCAAAACCAAACTTTCATCTCTTTCTTTATAGTTTGCAAATTACATGCTACATTTTGCTTAATGCCCTTTCCAGAAGTACTTTGCTGATTTTGATTTCACTGCAACTTATAACTGAGACAGAAAAGTAAGGTCCTAACCTTACATTCTTACAGTAAGTGTTCTTGCTCTTGAATGTACTCTAAACAAGGCACCATTTTCTTTAGTGCTGCTTTGACACAAGAGATGAATACTTTCTCCTCTAAAGTTTTCCCCTCCAGCTCACTTCGTCTCAGCGTGAAGTTGCTCCTCTCAATCATTTACTTGATTTAAAAGATTCACCTTATTCAGCTCTCATAGTTTCATATATAAAGGGATTGTATGCTATTACAACTGACACCTATTTTATTCTACAGTATTTTCTGGAAAAAATTATAGATCAGTAGATAACTTATCATCAAGCATAATGTGAAAATCAAGGAATGTTATTTAAGAAAACTAGGATTAGTTATAATATATGCCTGATATTTGCAATTAAAAATTAAAATATCTGTAACTCTTTCTGGGATAATTACATTTTCTTATTTCTATCATCACAAATTGGTCCATACAAGAGCAGAAAGTAATTTTATTGCTCAGAATAGATTCTATAGTATATAAAATAAAAATTGTTTTTAATTTAAAAATTTAAGCATAAACCAATATGTACAATTATACCAGACATAAAAATCTTTACATATTTGCTGTAAAATTACAATTTTTATTTTTAAAAAATTTTATGGGTGATTTACCTGCATGCCTGTCTTTACACCACATTGGTGTCCCTGGAAGGCTGAAGGATGGAAGAATATATCGGTCCTCTGGGATTGGAGTTCACTATGTTTGTTATCTGAGTGCTTGAAATCAAACTCAGGACTTCTGAAGAAGCAGTAGTGCTCTTAAACACTGAACCATCTCTCTAGTCCAAGTATTTTACTGTCAACATAAAAAAAATTACAAACCGACCTTCTCACATCCTCCAGCCTGTCTGTCTTCTAGGAGGTTTGCAGTAGACCAGGGACACAGGTGAAACTCCAGCACAAATACCCACGGCAGCTGGGACACCCCCAGTGACCAGCTGACTTGGGATCTAAACCCCTGCCCCCAAGCTCCATCTTCTTTCCAATCTGCTACTCCACCCAGGCAAGCCACACCTCACAGCCTGCCTTTCTCCCAAGAGTTCTGCAGTAATGAGGGACACAGCTTGCCTGTCTCCTAGGTGGTCTACCCTAACTAGGGACTCAGAAAACCTGAATAAACAAGAGACTGAACTGCCTGTCTGCCACAAGGCTGTTTACCTGCCCCCAAGGAGGCCTACTCCACTCAGAGACAACCAAGTCAGTTAAAACCAGATAACCAGATGGTGAGAAGCAAGCACAAGAATGTAAATGATAAAACCCAATTCAATTCAGTACCATTAGAACCTAGTTCTCCCACCACAGCAAGCCCTGTAGTGAATATTTTAATACACCTGAAAAGCAAGATTCTGACCGAGAGTCCCATCTTACAAAGATGATATAGACTGTTAAGAAGGATGTAAATAACTCCTTTAAAGAAATACAGGAAAACACAGGCAAACAGGTAGAATCCCTTAAAGAGGAAACAAATAAATACCTTAAAGAAATACAGGGAAACACAATCAAGTAAGTGAAGGAATTGTGAACAAAATGATCTAAGACCTAAAAATGGAAGTAGAACAAAATAAAGAAAACACAAAGGGAGTGGCAACCTGAGAAATGGACAACTTAGGAAAATGATCAGGAGCTACAAATGCAAGCATCACCAACAGAATGCAAGATATAGATAAGAGAATCTTAGACATAAATGATGGCATAGAAACTACTGACACACCAGTCAAAGAAAATACAAAGTATAAAAAGCTCCTAACCTAAAATACCCAGGAAATTCAGTACATAATAAAAAGACGAAAGCTAAGAATAATAGGAATAGAAGAGGGTGAAGAATTCCAGATCAAAGGGCCAGAAAACATCTTTAAAAAATTATAGATGAAAACTTCCCAAACCTAAAGAGAGAGAGGGATGCCTATAAATATACAGTGGGAAAAAAAAGAAAGCATCTTCAATAAATTGTGCTGGTTTAACTGGTGGTCTGTATGTAGAGGAATGACAATAGATCCATATTTATCATCTTGTGTAAAGCTAAAGTCCAAGTGGATCAAGGACCTCAACATAAAACCAAATAAACAGAATCTAATAGAAGAGAATGTGGGAAAGGCCCTCAAATTCATGGGTATTAGAGAACTCCTACTGCTGATAAACAATTTAGCAAAATGGCAGTATATAAAATTAACTCAAACACATCAGTAGCCTCTTTCTTTTATAAAAATGATAAGAGAAATTGGGAAAAGAACACCCTTCACAATAGTCACAAAGCATACAAGATATCTTGGAGTAACTCTCACTAAGCAAGTGAAAGATCTGAATGACAAGAGCTTCAAAGTACTCAGAAGATGGAAATATCTCCCATGCTCATTGGTGGGAATGGTAGGATTAACATAGTGAAAATGGCAATTTTTCCAAAAGCAATCTGCAGATTCGGTGCAACCCTCATCAACATCCCAACACAATTCTTCACAGAAGTGGATAGAGCAATTCTCAACTTCACATGGAAAAACAAAAATCCAGGGTAACCAAAACAGTTCTTAATAATAAAAGATCTTCTGGGGGAATCACCATCCTTGACCTCAAGCTGTACTATAGAGCAATAGTGAGAAAGATAGCAAAGTATTGGTACATAGACAGGCAGGTCAATCAATTCAATAGAATCAAAGATCCAGAAGTAAACTTACACATCTATGGACATTAGCACTTTGACAAACAATCCAATACATACAGTGGAAAAAGAGGAAGTATCATCAAAATGGTGCTGGTATAACTGGTGTTCTATGTGTAGATGAATGAAAATAGATCCATACTTATCAAGTTCAAGTGGATCAAGGACCTCAACATAAAACCAAATACACAGAATCTAATAGAACAGTAGGAAAGATTCTCAAACTCATTGCCACTGGATGGAAATATCCTGAACAGAAGATGAATGGTGCATGCTCTAAAAGGTTTATAAATGGAACCTCATGAAACTGAAAAGTTTCTGTATGGCAAAAGACACCATCAGTAGGGCAAATCAGCAAACTACAGATTGGGAAAAAATCTTCACTGATCTCACATCCAATAGAGGGCAAATAATCAAAATATACAAAGAACTCAAGATGTTATTATGCAAAAAATCAAATAACTCAAATTAAAAGTGTGTGACAGAGGTAAACAGAGAATTCACAAGAGAAGAATCTCCAATGGCCAAGAAGCACTTAAAGAGATGTTCAAAGCCTTTAGTTATCAAGGAAGTACACATCCAAATGACCCTGAGATTCTACCTTACAACAATAAGACTAGCTAAAATCAGAAACTCAAGAGACAGCACATGCTGGCAAGGATGTGAAGAAAGAGGAACATTCCAACATTGATGGTGTAATTGCAAACTGGTACAATCACTCTGAAAATCAGTCTGGTGCTTCCCTTGAAAATTGGAAATAGTTCTACTTGAACTATGGGGGTTGATAGGATAGAACCCCAGAGAACCAGGAGAATGAATGGAAATATGCAACATCTAGGTGAGAGATGGGAGGACTGTCTAGAAGTATCAGAGATGTGGGAGGTGAGAAATTCTCAGGACAGGGGACCTGAAGAGTTCACCTCCAGTAGATAAACAGGGCCTTAAGTGGAAAGTGAATGTTACTAACACGCAAAAAAAATTTCTGATCCAGAACTGTTCTTGTCTAAAAGAAATGCAGGGACAAAAATGGAGAAGAGACTGAAGGAAAGGCAGTCCAATAACCAGCCCAACTTGATATCCATCTCTTGGGGGGTACACCAAGGCAAGACATTATTATTGATGTTTTGATGTGCTTACTGACAGAAGCCTAGCATTGCTGTCCTCTGAGAGGCCCTACCAGCATCTGACTGAGAGAGACTGCTGCAGATACTTATGCCCTACCATTGTACTAAGGAGGAGGCACTTACAGTTGAATTAGGGGAAGGATTGAAGAAGTTTAAAGGGAGGGCAGCCCCAAAGGAAGACCAGAAATCTCAACTAACCTGTGTACCTGGGAGCTCCCAGAACATGAGCCACCAACCAGGCAGTTTACAAGGGTTGGACTCAGCCCCGCCCCCAGACATATATAGCAAAGGACTGGCTGGTCTGGCCTCAGTCTGACAAGATGGGCCTAACCCCTGAGAGACTTGAGGCCCTAGGAAAGGAGGATACCTGGTGGGTGAGAGGGTAATCACAGTCTAGGAGGCAAGGAGGAGGAGGGATGGGATGAGGAACTGTGGGGGGCAGGGTACTGGGAAGTGGGAACAAAATAATTTTGAAAATTACAAACATTTTTTTTTTTTGGTTAAATTTTAGTTACTCCTTGGGTACTTTCTCTAGCTCCTCCATTGGGGGCCCTGTGTTCCATCCAATAGCTGACTGTGAGCATCCACTTCTGTGTTTGCTAGGCCCCAGCATAGTCTCAAAAGAGACATCTATATCTGGGTCCTTTCAAGAAAAAACTTGCTAGTGTATGCAACTGTGTCAGCATTTGGAAGCTGATTATGGGATGGAATCCTGGATATGGCAATCACTAGATGGTCCATCCTTTCATCACAGCTCCAAATTTTGTCTCTGTAACTCCTTCCATGGGTGTTTTGTTCCCATTTCTAAGGAGCTAAGTGTCCACACTTTGGTCTTCATTTTTCTTGAGTTTTATGCATTTAGCAAATTGTATCTTATATCTTGAGTATCCTAAGTTTCTGGGCTAATATGAAATTATCAGTGAGTACATGTTGTGTGAGTTCCTTTGTGATTGGGTTACCTCACTCAGGATGATGCCCTCCAGGTCCATCCATTTGGCTAGGAATTTCATAAATTCATTCTTTTTAGTAGCTGAGTAGTACTCCATTGTGTAAATGTACCACATTTTCTGTATCCATTCCTCTGTTGAGGGGCATCTGGGTTCTTTCCAGCTTCTGGCTATTATAAATACGGCAGCTATGAACACAGTGGAGCATGTGTCCTTCTTACCAGTTGGGACATCTTCTGGATATATGCCCAGGGATATCTTCTGGACATATGCCCAGGAGAGGTATTGAGGGATCCTCCGGTAGTACTATGTCCAATTTTCTGAGGAACCGCCAGACTGATTTCCAGAGTGGTTGTACAAGCCTGCAATCCCATCAACAATGGAGGAGCGTTCCTCTTTCTCCACAGCCTCTCCAGCATCTGCTGTCACCTGAATTTTTGATCTTAGCCATTCTGACTGGTGTGAGGTGGAATCTCAGGGTTGTTTTGATTTGCATTTCCCTGATGATTAAGGATGTTGAACATTTTTTCAGGTGCTTCTCTGCCATTCGGTATTCCTCAGGTAAGAATTCTTTGTTCAGCTCTGAGACCCATTTTTTAATGGGGTTATTTGATTTTTCTGGAGTCCACCTTCTTGAGTTCTTTATATATATTGGATATTAGTCCCTTGTCCGATTTGGGATAGGTAAAGATCCTTTCCCAATCTGTTGGTGGTCTTTTTGTCTTATTGACCGAGTCTTTTGTCTTGCAGAATCTTTGCAACTTTATGAGGTCCCATTTATCAATTCTTGATCTTAAAGCACAAGCCATTGCTGTTCTATTCAGGGATTTTCCCCCTGTACCCATATCTTTGAGGCTTTTCCCTACTTTCTCCTCTATAAGTTTCAGTGTCTCTGGTTTTATGTGGAGTTCCTTAATCCACTTAGATTTGACCTTAGTACAAGGAGATAGGAATGGATCGATTCCCATTGTTCTACATGATAACAACCAGTTGTGCCAGCACCATTTGTTGAAAATGCTGTCTTTTTTACCACTGGATGGTTTTAGCTCCCTTGTCAAAGACCAAGTGACCATAGGTGTGTGGGTTCATTTCTGAGTCTTCAATTCTGTTCCATTGGTCTACTTGTCTGTCACTATACCAGTACCATGCAGTTTTTATCACAATTGCTCTGTAGTACAGCTTTAGGTCAGGCATGGTGATTCCTCCAGAGGTTCTTTTATCCTTGAGAAGAGTTTTTGCTATCCTAGGTTTTTTGTTATTCCAGATGAATCTGCAGATTGCCCTTTCTAATTCGTTGAAGAATTGAGTTGAGATTTTGATGGGGATTTCATTGAATCTGTAGATTGCTTTTGGCAAGATAGCCATTTTTACTATATTGATCCTGCCAATCCCTGAGCATGGGAGATCTTTCCATCTTCTGAGATCTTTTTTAATTTCTTTCTTCAGAGACTTGAAGTTCTTATCATACAGATCTTTCACTTCCTTAGTTAGAGTCACGCCAAGATATTTTATATTATTTGTGACTATTGAGAAGGGTGTTGTTTCCCTAATTTTTTCTAAGCCTGTTTATCCTTTGTGTACAGAAAGGCCATTGATTTGTTTGAGTTAATTTTATATCCAGCTACTTCACTGAAGCTGTTTATCAGGCTTAGGAGTTCTCTCGAAGAATTTTTAGGGTCACTTATATATACTATCATATCTTCTCCAAAAAGTGATATTTTGACTTCTTCCTTTCCAATTTGTATCCTTTTGATCTCCTTTTGTTGTCTAATTGCTCTGGCTAGGACTTCAAGTACAATGTTGAATATGTAGGGAGAGAGTGGACAGCCTTGTCTAGTCCCTGATTTTAGTGGGATTGCTTCCAGCTTCTCACCATTTACTTTGATGTTGGCTACTGGTTTGCTGTAGATTGCTTTTATCTTGTTAAGTATGGGCCTTGAATTCCTGATCTTTCCAAGACTTTTATCATGAATGGGTGTTGGATTTTGTCAAATGCTTTCTCAACATCTAACGAGATGATCATGTGGTTTTTGTCTTTGAGTTTGTTTATGTACTGAATTATGTTGATAGATTTCCATACATTAAACCATCCCTGCATCCCTGGAATGAAACATACTTGGTCAGGATGGGTGATTGTTTTGATGGGTTCTTGAATTCGTTTAGTGAGAACTTTATTGAGGATTTTTGCATCTATATTCATAAGGGAAATTGTTCTGAAGTTCTCTATCTTTGTTGGGTCTTTTTGTGGTTTAGGTATCAGAGTAATTTTGGCTTCATAGAATGAATTGGGTAGACTACCTTCTGTTTTTATTTTGTGGAATAGTTTGTGAAGAAGTGGGATTAGATCTTCTTTGAAGGTCTGATAGAACTCTGCATGGAGGAGCTAGAGAAAGTACCCAAGGAGCTAAAGGGAACTGCAACCCTATAGGTAGAACAACAATATGAACTAACCAGTACCCTGGAGCTCTTGTCTCTAGCTGCATATGTATCAAAAGATGGCCTCTTTGGCCATCACTGGAAAGAGAGGCCCATTGGACTTGCAAACTTTATATGGCCCAGTACAGGGGAATGCCAGAGCCAAAATGGGGAGTGGGTGGGCAGGGGAGTGGGTATGGGGGACTTTTGGGATATCATTGGAAATGTAAAGAGGAAAATACCTAATAAAAATTAAAAAAAAATTAGTTACTCATGTTAGCATTGTATGTTCAAAATTCAGTTCTCCAACTCTGTACCACATATACTTCAGTAAAAGACATTTTGAGGTTTTCATTTATATGAACTTTCAAAATCAAAATCCATTACTATTACACCCATGTAGCAAAATCTTAGGAGGAGCCATCCATGCAAAGTTTATCAAGACGTCAGCTTCACATGATAGGAAGAAGGGACTATCTGTGAGACAACAAAGTATAACCACATCATTGATTTCAGATCAAACAATAACGCAATGCAACTTGCCCACAGCATGTAGTTCTAGAAAGTGTCCTATGATCACTGCTTTACAGGATAGCGTTAATAAAATATAATAATTAAATTAATGAGCAGAAATAGGAAGGCACTCAGAAGTAATTTATTACATGATTTAAGATGATATCTACTGTAATAGGAAAATTGAGGCAATTTTATAAGACTGCCTTCTTACTTATTCTTAAATATAAGAAACTATTGGTCATCAAGTCTGAGTTCTCAGACAAAGGAACAATCAATACACCTGTGGTTCAATACAGATTAAAGAAATCAGCACAGTTGAAAACGATGAACTGGAAGAATGCACTAAGCAATTAAACCATCAAAAGTATCCTTTAAATGATGAAATTACAGCAAAGCTTAAAATATTAAAAACATTTCTTAGAGATGTTAAAGTCAAACAGATTATATTTTCAATATATTTTCCCTCTTATAAAGCATAGATTATTTTGTCACACAATATAATCTGAGTACAGTTTCACCTCTTAGAAAAATCAATAGCCTTCCATATAAAAATGAAGAAAGGAAATCAAGTAAACAAAATACTTCACAATAGCCTCAAATAATACAAAATATTTTAGGATAGCTCTAAGAACATGAAGCATTTGTATAAAAAAACTTCAAGACTTTAAGGAAAGAAATTGAAGAAGATATCAAAATACAGAAAGACCTCTAATGCTCATGTATTAGTTAAGTTGACACAGTAAGAAATGGCCATTCTATCAAAAGCAACACAGAATAAATGCAATCTTGATCAAAACTTCAACACATTTCTTCAAATACATTAACACAAAAAAATTCAAGTTTATATGAAAAACAAAACAGAACAAATAGGAGGATAGGTAAAGCAATTTAGAACAATAAAAGAAATGTGATCTCAAGTTATGCTACAAAGATATAGTAATAAAAATGGCATTGTGTTCCATAACATGAAGTAAGTTGATCAATGGAGTTAAGTTGATGACCTCGACATACACCTACATACCTATGGACACCTGACCTTTGATAATTGAGCCAGAAATAAACACTGGAAAAAAGATCCCATTTTCAACATATGTGCTGCTCCAACTGGGTGTTTGTATGTAGAAGAATGCAAATAGACTCATAAATATCACCCTTCACAAAACTCAAGTTCAAATGGATCAAATAATATCACAACATAAAAACAGGTACACTGATTATGGCAATATCCTTGATCTTATTGAAACAGGAAAGGACTTACTGAACATAGCACCATTAATATAAAAAACAAATACTTCATATAACCTCACAGACAAGACATTAAGTGCCAAATAGAATGAATTAATGAATGAACAAACAAATGAAACTAGGAAAATTATTAGGGTTTGGTTCAGTAAAGAAGACTATGGTTGAGAAAGAGTTAGTGATAATTCTGTGAGCATTTGAATACGCATTATGCAGAAGTTAAAAAAATCTATGCTTGCCTGTAGAGAATGGAAATAGGGCTAAGGAATGAGAACTATAATAATAAGAAATTAACTACCAAAAAGCAATAAAGATATTAAGCAAAATTTATGAGGATAAATTCTTTTATCTCTGATTCTCACCATCTTTAAGCACAGTGATACAGTTTACTACCTGAACAATCTATTGTTTTTTTCCTTGGGAGTTGCTCATTCATTTGGCCTGAGGTAATGGTCAGTTTTTTATAGACAGAAAGATCAATAATGTCTAGGTGATACCTGGGTTATAAAGGTGTACTAAGGGCAGGTAAATGAAGAGTACTTGGATGCATACCTTATACTCCACTCTTGAACACTCTTTCTGTTTTGCCTTTTGGAACCTATAGATTTGCAAATGCTTGCAATCACCTTTACTAGGTTCAATAATGACCAGAATTTCATGGGAAATGTAGTTACAATGAAGATGAGTCAGCTGAACAAAAACAAGTACACAAACAAAACCAGACAAAACAAAGTATCTTCCTATAAATTCAAGAATTTTAAATAAAATTCTAAGGTATATGATAGAGGATCTTAAGTTTTTGCCAGATATATGGGAGTTAATTTTAAATGTACTAATGCTTTTAGACTGCATAGCTATCATCTCAAATAGCTGGTTTAAGTGTATAATGAGATTGTAATTTGCTTAAGGTAAAAAGTGTTTATCTAGCATCTCATATTTAATCAAGTTATTAAGTTCACATCAGGTAATCAATGTGTTTGCAGATATTCAAATAATAGTGATAATTTACCACGTATATATCTTCTTTGAAAGAATGACTCATATCCCATCTACTGAAGGATGGAAACAAAATGAATGCTCAGGGAAAGAACTTGCTGGATAAATATTGATATAACAACATATAAACATACCCAAAGAAAAAAATCACATGATCATCTTATTAGCTGCTCAAAAAAATTAACAAAATACATCATGCCCTTCATGTTAAAAGTATTAGAGAAGTCAGGAATTCAAGGCTCATGACTAAACACTATAAAAGCAATATACAGCAAACCAACAGCAAATATTAAACTAAATATAGAGATACTTGAAGCAATCCCACTAAAATCACCAATTAGTCAAGGCTTGCCCACTCTCCCCATATCTTTTGAATATAGAACTCAAAGTTCTAGCTACAGCAAAAAGACAACAAAAGATCAAGGGGACACAAACTGGCCAAGAAGAAGTCAAGATATGACTATTTGCAGATGATATCGTAGTATACTTAAGTGACCCTACAGATTGTAACAGAGTACTTCTACAGCTGATAAATAACTTTAGCAGAGTGTTTGGATATAAAATTAACTCAAAAAAATCAGTAGCTTTCCTTTATACAAATGATAAGCAGGCTGAGAAACAAAATAGGGAAAAAATACTCTTCACAATAGTGATGAATAATTTAAAATATCTTGGGGAAACTTTAACCAAATATATGAAAGATCTGTATGACAAGAACATCAAGTCTCTCCAAAAAGAAAACAAAAAAGACCTCAGAAAATGGAGAAATCTCCCATGCTCATGGATCAGTCGGATTAATATAGCAAAAATGGCCAAGGTACCAAAAGCAAACTACAGATTCAGTGCAATTCCTCTTCTAAATTCCAACACAATTCTTCCCAGACATACAAAGAGCAATTCTCAACTTCATATAGAAAAACAAAAAACCCAGGAGAGCAAAAACAATTTTTAACAATAAAAGAACTTATTGGGGGAATCACCATCCCTGACTTAAAGCTATACTACACAGCAACAATGATAAAAAACAAAAAACAAAAAACAAAACAAAACAACCCTGCATGGTGTTGTTACAGAGACAGACAGGTTAATCAATGTAATAGAATATAAGACACAGAAACTCTTGTCTCATGATAAATATATTCTGCTCGTGGTTTCCTCTCCCCAACTACTCTCAGATCTTCTCCACTTTCCCACTCAGATGCTTCTGAACCCTGTCTTTACTTCATTAGAATTCAAACAGGCATCTAAACATAATAATAAAACAAAAGAAGCAAATAAACCAGAATGGAAAAATCTACAAACAGACATGAAAATGTGCCAAAGAAGAAGCTCAAGAAACACGTATAGATGCAGAAACATACATATCTGCACACACAGATGTTCATGAAAACACAAATTCAAAAAGTATAATATATGTGCAAAGGACCTGTATGAATACACAAAGGGCAGGGGGAAAGGGTAGGCTATAGGACCAAAAATGCCATTGAGTTTGTGTTGGCCATGTTCCCATTTACTGCTAGACAAGAGGCCTGGTTTTGATTTGACTACTTGCTTCATCTGATTGCTGGACATGAGCTGTTTTAGTTTATATGCTAATGAACTCTACTGGAGAGTACTAGGTTTTTCTGTTTATGTGTCTGTGGTTTGTTTGTTTGTTTGTGAGAAGTTATCAATTGGAGACAGCAGGCTAGTTATTTTTAAAGAGAGATTCAAAAGAAGTGAAATTGGATGTGTGCAAAGCAGAGAAGGACCTAGGAAAGATGAGGATAAGGTAGGGATGAGCAGAATAAACCAGGGAAAATTTTGGTTTCAATCAAAAAGAAAAAAGTATAAATCTAGGAAATAATAAAAGTAGCAAATTCAAAAGAAATTCCATTAGGGATATAATTGCTCACGAAACCAAGCGAATAAATCTGATTTCAAGTGCCGTGTAAGAACAGTCATGTTTAACATTAGTTTTAAGCACTCAGATATATGTTGCTTACTAAGACAGATGGAGCTCAAACAAAAGAAAAGTAGCTGTCATAAAGGTTTGAAAAGTGCTTTTTGCAGATTGCTAGACCTAAGAAGTCAGCATAACAGTTTCTGAAGCACATTAAAGAAAACTTCCTTTTCAAAACTTGGTCGATTTTTCATTTCCACATTGTATGGTTTTGAAGTTTTGTTTTTTGTTTTTTGTTTTAATTTAATTTATGGGATTCCTATATTTTGAAAACCTTTATGTTTCTGAATCTATATGCTTTTTGTGCTTTTCCTTTGTCTTTTTGTCTTCTGTTTGCTTATTTGGTTGTATTCCAGCTTAATTGTGTTAGTTTTATATTTTACTGTGTATAGCTAGAGAGTTTGCTCAGAGCTTAAGAGCACAGAAGCCTTCTGTAACAACACTTCTCAAGCCCTCTTCCGTCCTCTTCAGGAACCTGGAAATCACATATATGTGCAAGCAAAGGTATATGCAGATAAAAGAAAACCAAATATAACAACATTTTTAATATTTTTACAGTTTTCCCTTTTCTTCTTATATTAAATAGAATGCATTGTATTAATTATTGTCAATTTTTTATTTACATTTTGTTTCCTCCATTATTAATCTTTTAAATAGAATTTTTCTTGCATCTCAGAAAACATTGAAAATTTCACGCACACACACACACACACACACACACACACACACACACACACACACACACACACACATTAGATTATGAATCAGATAGACCAACATTTAATGTCTCAGTGTCATGGAGTAGTTTTATGTTCTGCCTAAAGAGCTCTTCAACATTGATGAGTTTAGCAGTTAGTCAATGGATTTAATTGGTTTAGATGTTTGACCCTAAAGCTATTTTTTCTCTTACTCATCTGTTTAATTTCTTCTGCTTTTATTTCTCCATGGTGCCTCTTGTTCATTGTTGTCCTTTCCTAGGTTTAAAAAAACTCAGAACATTTGTAAAAATAAAAAATGCTCACAGAACATCTACTGTCAGAGAGAGAGATTCATTATGTTGACATTTTATAGTCTTTCCAATTATACTTTCTTCATTGTTTGTCCTCAAGTATCCTATTCATCTTTGTAAGTACTTTCCTTCATTTCAAGTAAGCTTTTCATCAGTCGTCCTTTCTGGGGCCATATTAAATTCAGGCATGAACATTACTTCTTCATTGCAAAGAGTGTGCTAATAATTTTCCTTTGCTTCTTGCTTATAACATTTAACAAAATGGAAAAGAAAAAAAATGACTGTGTTTGCTATCTAATCACAAACTAACTTGAGTAATTAAGTTTCAGATTATCTATCTTAGGGCTGAAAATTTATCTCAGTTATATAGAGAGCATGCTTAGCATGCACAGGGCTGTGGGTTCCATCCTTAGTAGCAAAATAATGATAATTATGGTAATAATAATAAAGTTAATTTATCTTAGGTTGAATGTTTGTTATTAGCTAACATTTTAGAATACAATGTATTTGTTTTCTAACTTCCTATTATATTTGTCCTTCATACACAATGTTTCTATAAATATGAGAGTGATATCTGTGTAACACATTGGAGTAGATAAATCATAGTTTGGATCTCCAAGGTGTTCAATAGTTTATCTCTTCCCTCTAATGGAAATAAAAATAGTGAGGCCAAATTTTATTCTACATAAATCACTTTTATTATATAGTGTTGCCCAGATGATGATAACCATATTTGTGTTTGTAGTTTTGTGTTTTCAGAAAAATTCAATTCTGAGCAGACATCTCCATGGTCAAGCATCTGATGAAGTTGTCCAATAGGAAAATAATGAGAAAATACTTCCTCGGAATTAAAAAGTAACCTGGTTTATTTTTTCACATAATCCAGGGAACCTGAAGTGTGATGAATGTATCAAGTTAGAGTTTATTATATCACTCATTCTTATACCTCCTTCTTGTATTCAAGTAAATTTCCCAAGGGAAGAGATATGTGTTTATAAAATAATATCTTTGCTCATGGAAATCTGGGGTGGAGAACAAATGACCCTGACTTATATTGTACTCATATGGTTGGACTTCTAATTTCTGTTAAACGATATTGAACAAGCCTATGGTTAATCTTGTTTAAAGGTGAGTAACTGTAGGAAGCCATATCTCTTCTTATAGCAGTGATAATTATTCTCATAAACTAATCATTCCATATTTCTATATCCTCCTGCTAGGATATAGGATGTAGTGGGAGGTGGTAAATATTTTGGTACTCTGAATTTGTAAAATATATAAGTAGAATTCATTTTACTAATTAACAGAATAGTCATCATTAAGCCATTTTTCCTTTTCTTTTACTTTCTCTTTTTTTGGGAGGGCGGGGTCTTGTCACATTTTCTATGAAGGTGCAAATGAAGATTATGAAAGGATGCAAAAATGATATTCTAATCATAAATCTTCAAAAGTAACCTAATGATAGAAATCCCAGTGAACAGGTGTTTTTTTAAACATACATTCTTCGTATCACATATTTCAGAGATATTAATGTACAAGTGTTCAATTCTCTTTAAAGCTAATTTCCTAAAAGAAAAAAAAAATCCAAATTTGATTTTTCTTGCATATTTGAGGTATAGTTTCAAATGAATAAAAAATTACAAGGCATATTCTTTCCTTGTCTTCACACTTGGTTTGGTTTCATATCTCAAATTCTGAAGGCCTGGATAAAATTTGTGCTTTTCAGTGTTTCTGCATATAACCAGATCTTTCATAAATATGAATATCTTTTTGGAGCACTAAATGTTTTTTACTTTCATGCCAGTGTCTGATGTTTCTACGTTTGAATATATCCAAAGGCTAACAGGTCTTAAAAGAGGATATTGTCCTAGTCTTCTATCCTTTACATCCTATAGCTCATACAATGTACAGCCCAAGCCAAATATCACAGATTCTATTTTGCTTTTAGAAAATAACTCATAATAATGTTTTATGTTTTAGAATAACATCACCAAACCTGAGGAAAAAGGATCAGAAAAATCCTAGTGTGGGGCCCAATGACTTAGTTGTCTGTAAAGACATTTCTACTCTAAGTCTACATTCTGTTGTAAAATGATGTTTTAGATTCATTTAGTGGGAATTTTTATTTTGAAATTAAGTTTATATAATACTCATATCATACTCTTGGGACAACTCCCCATGTATGTGATCTTGTAACTACCATTTTTGGAGCCTATTTTAATGATAACAACAGTGAACTGGTTGTGAATATTTAATCTAATATATCCTTCCTCTCTTCTAAGTACATTTTTCTTCTTTCTCAGGACAGAAACTCCTTAGGATAAAACACTCTTTCTTCTAGGACAAGTCATGTGGAGCCATGTAAACCCATCAGGAGTTCCTTGGACTTCTCACAGGGAGCTGGACTTTCAGAGCTAGTAGAAGCTAACACAAGACTGAAAAATATTTCTAGTTATACATAGTGTGTCTCTGAGAGTCTGAAGCTCATGGATAGTGATATAGAATTTATTGGCCAAATTAGCTGTAGCAATTTTGTAATTGATCCTTCATAAGCATACACCCTTACAAGTAGAATTCAGGTGGCTTGAAACTAAAAAAGTAATTTACATATAACTTCTTAATATTTCTTCCATGTGGCTAAGTTTCTTTCTTACAATCCCTTGCATTGTATATTTTGTCTGACTTTTAGAAATATATATTCTGAGATAATTAACTCCTATTAATCTCAGCACTTGTGTCTAACCCTTACACTCTTCCGTCTAACTTTGATCCAAATATGTCTCTCAGCAATTCATGAGTTAAAACTTCTCTTGGCTTGCTCTTCTGGCACACAACTTTAATTCCAAGACTACAGATGCAAAGTAGGGTGGGTCTCATTGAATTTTGGCCAGCCTGCTGGTCCTCAGAGTGAATTTAAGGCCAAAGAGGGTAAATAATGACATCTAGTCTCTTATTAACTAATTAAAAGAAACCAAATCCTATCTATCTATCTATCTATCTATCTATCTATCTATCTATCTATCTATCTATCTATCTATCTATCTATCTATCTATCTATCTAATGAGACCTTCAGAAAAGTGAGTACTGTACCCTTGTAAAGAAACTGAATCCATTGCCTCTTCCTTTCTATAATGTGAATACATGTGAAAGACTATACATGTAACAGTGATGATTTAGCAAACCATGAATTCACGGATGGCTTCATCTTAAACTTCCTAATGTCATATTCCAAATTCAGTCCATTTGTTATTTAAAAATAACCCAGTCTGACACAATTTGTTATAGTGACACTAATTGAGTATACATTTGTGAAAACTGTGTCTGAGGACTCAGTAGTTATGATAAAAAATTCTTTTCCAAAATAAAAGTTGTCTACAAGGAACTTAATATTTGTGTCTAACTAAGCAACCATAAGGATGTAATTGATCAAATGTGAATTTAAATGACAAAAAAGGGCTATCACGATGATTTGATGAGTAACGGTTTTTGCTGTCCACACTGAAGACATAACTTAAGGACCCATATAGTAGAAATACAGAACCAATTAATCAATGAAAGCTGTCCCAGGACTTTAATATGCATGCCCTGGCAAGAGGGTACACACATAAAAAACCAATGCTAAAGTAATTACAAAAGCCTAGAATAGAAAATGTTATTCACTTTATATGTAACTTTAATTTTTAAAACATCATATAGAAACATAAGTAACAAATTTTGTTGAATTTGGATGATGACTGTGGGACATATATTAGAAACAAGGATAATGGACTGGCTATAAAGATAAAAGAGAGATAAAATTAGAATTATGATAATAAAATGCACCTAAGGTGAAAACATTTAGGGAACTTTGCATATATCTCAGAAGAATTGAAAAAAAAATCTCTGCTAAAATATGACATAAATAATATATAAGTAAATCTGTTTCAAGGTGAAAAATTTAAGTGTTGAAGCATTACCAACTCTAAATTCAAAATAATTTACTAATTCTCAACCACATAGCCTATCATTCACATTTTGAAAGAAAGTCAGAATCTCATAAATTATTTTTTCCTTCTAAAATTCCACTTATTTTGTTTATCAATTCCCCAGGTGTAGCACAAAAGATTATAATGCAGATAGGGTCTGAATAAGTTAGGCTATTTGAACTTGTTCAGGGTTTGAACCATTTAAATCATGAACAAAGAAGTCACTGATGACTCTGTTTATTAATGTGAAGGATTATATGAATGAGAAGGTTGAAACTGAAGAGGATTGCTGTAACTCCCTCAGCAATCGAATTTCACTTTTACCTTTAAAATTACCAAATAAGTCGTCGATTTTCCTTTATTATTTGTCTTGAATTTGGGGCAAAATCCTGCTCTTTGAGGTCTCATTGATTTCTTTTCTCTTCTTTTTGGTTTTACTGACATTTATTTTTTAGTTATACCTGTAATTTTATTGTGATAAATACCTTACTTTGTCAAACTCTTGGTTTTTCATATACTCTTTAACATTTCCAACTAAACGTATGTTTTATTTAGTGAGTTGTGTTCATGATGTTTCCCTTTGATGATCCCTGACAGCTGCTGTATGCTCTGTACTAAGTAGAGCTCTTAAAACATCTGATGGTCTATCAACGCTGTCAACCTCATAGCATGTAGGTAGGAGCCACATCTTTGAATTTTTCTATGAGTATTGTTATAGACATTTAGCTGAAGAAAAAAGGCCGAACTCAGACGCTATTGGTGTACCTTCCATAGGCAAAGATCAAGGCACAATAGAAACAATGACAAAAGTAAGATGAGTAGCAACATGTATCCCTCAGTACCCTTATTATAGATGTGTAAACAGGCATTTCCTTGCCTTCTCTCAAGTTCACAGTGGGTGCTATTTGCTCGAGCTGTGAACTTGAGGGAAAAGCACCCATCTTGTGAGAGTTTACAAAAATAAACTCTTCTTTTCTTCTTTTTGTTTAAATTAAATTTTATTTGTAATTCATTTTTTACACTCCATATTCCATTCCCTGCCCCTCCCCACCTACCCTCCAACTGCTTTTCTTAAGTTGCCTTTCTCAGGTATGTTGTCATAGCAGAGAAATAATTAATGTAATGCCAACATAATGCATATGCGTTGTTTTTTTGTTTGTGTGTGTGTGTGTGTGTGTGTGTGTGCTTTTTCTCCTTTAAAGAGACAGTCTCATATATCGTACATTAGACTTAACAACTTATTAGATATATACGTAGCTAACACTCTTTAATTCCTATCCTTAACTTGTATACTTGACCCTGAGCTATTGCAAGTGCTTTGGCATCAAGACTTGCTTGAAGAATCTCTATGTCTCTTATCTATCTTATTCCTTTGCCATTTGCTGTAACATAGCTCATGATGCTGGGCATGTTCATAATAATAATAATAATAATAATAATAATAATAATAGATTCAGTTGGATTTAAAGTTCGAAGGCAGAAGTCAAGCTACCGTCCTTGATGAGAGCCTCCTTATTATCTGAGTGCTGTAGTGGTGTGATGTATCCCATGCCAAGCTTGAAGCAATGCTAAACATGAAAGGTAAAACGTATAAACATATACTCATTTGTTCAGAAAGGCCCTCCTCATATTTGATTTTGTAACTTCAAAGAACAACTGGCTATATAGAAACTAAACAGTTCCCAAAGCTCCAACACTTGAATATGGTGATTACCATATTCAGATTATTTCCCACTATCTTAATATTTGACCACAGAGGTGAATTGAATACACAAAGTCCTAGCACTGTCTATATCAGCTGTTTCAAAAACCCTTATATGGCCTAACAAATGTCAAATGCTTCTTAGCACCCCATACAGCTTATAATGTGCTTATCTACCTGAGTTATTCCACGCGTGTTACAGTTTTGCTTTAAGATATCTGTATCATTAAGTATCCTGTGAGGGAAGCACAAGCACTGGGTGATAGGATTTATTGCTGGGGAGCTGTTTAGGCTTCTTAAGTATCTCTGTGATGCTGCTGTCATTGCACCAGGAGGTTGGCTGAGTCGACTGAACCTTTCTCTGAGCTGACAACATTTTACATAAGCTTCTGTTCTCCTATGGGGTCTTGAATTCCTATATATTTATGTATAAACATCATGGAAGGAAACTAGCAAAACGTTTTAGTTCTGCAGCACAAAGTTCCAAAGACCTACAGTTCAGGGCCCATAATGAATGTTTTGGTTTTGAACCTCTGATTTTCAGAGAATATGTTTTAAATTGTGTTCTTACTACACACAATCGTGTGCACACGTGTGTGCGCGCACACACACATACACACACACACACACACACACACACAAGTAGGAAGCCTCCAAACAAGTATATTACAAACAACCATGACACAGCTCACAGAACATTTAGAAAGTATTATAGTTGCATTACTTTTTTGCTGTGATGACACTTTGTTATTGAAACATGTTTGCATGTAGTAACTTAAGCACTTTATAAATGTATTGCTCTTTGTTTATCAGAAAATACACATCAAAATATGAGAGACTACATGTAAAACTGAGAGCTTTATCATTACTAACCAGCTAATAATAATTATCTTGCATGTCCCGAATCAGGGTCTGTGTTACAGTCATGGATAAATCATTTTTCTTCCATCCTTGCTTCTGTTCCTCACCTCAGGTATAATTTCTCACTTTATACCACTCATCAACAATGACTCAATTTTATCACCCAACCCACAGAAAACCTGACTAACAGGAACAAAGTTAAATGGTTTATTCTTCCCATGTGAAGTATCATTTAAATATAGTCAAGAGAGCCACTCAGCATTATAGAATGCTAGGCTTTTTTGTAATTAGGCACAGCCACCTTTAACGTTAGGCTGTGTTCTCCAAGTTGAAATTTGACTCACAGAAATATGTTGCTTTTAGGAAAATAGAAAGAACTGTAGATTATCATTTTAGATGAAATGAGGATCACTAAGACAGATATTAGATGTTTTTTTTTTTTCACATGTGTGGAAGATAGAGGAAAAGATCATGAAATTAAGGTTGAATTATATGAAATGTTCATGGTTGACGTGGCAGAAAAGGATAAGAACATAGACAAATAGTTCAAGCCCAAAGTAACCTCACACTGAGAAGGGAAATGGGTACAAATTACTACCCTCAATGAAAGAGTTAATTCCAGTTGCCAGTTGTAGGGGGAGAAATAAGTTTTCATTAAGGGAGTGTTCTCTGGTAACTCAACCATGCCCCAGTAGCACACCACATATTGAAGAGTATATACACATTGCAAATTGGACTTTTTGGGCAAGAAGAAAAAGAGGAGGAAGAGCAGGAGGAGGAGGAGGAGAAGGAGAAGTGGGAGGAGAAGGGGAGAAGGAAATCATGGGTTGGTTACAGAAGGAGTGGGAAAGAGATGAAGATAACCAAAACATATTGTAAAAAATTCTCTAGGAAATAATGATAACAGTTTCTAGATGGTCCATCCTTTCGTCTCAGCTCCAAACTTTGTCTCTGTAACTCCTTCCATGGGTGTTTTGTTCGCAATTCTAAGAAGGGGCAAAGTGTCCACACTTCGTTCTTCTTGAGTTTCCTGTGTTTTGTAAATTGTATCTTATATCGTGGGTATTCGAAGTTTCTGGGCTAATATCCATTTATCAGTGAGTACATATTGTGTGAGTTCTTTTGTGATTGGGCTACCTCACTCAGGATAATGCCCTCCAGGTCCAACCATTTGCCTAGGAATTTCATAAATTCATTCTTTTTAATAGCTGAGTAGTACTCCATTGTGTAAATGTACCACATTTTCTGTATCCATTCCTCTGTTGAGGGACATCTGGGTTCTTTCCAGCTCCTGGCTATTATAAATAAGGCCGCTATGAACATAGTGGAGCATGTGTCCTTCTTACCGGTTGGGACATCTTTTGGATATATGCCCAGGAGAGGTATTGCGGGATCCTCTGGTAGTACTATGCCCAATTTTCTGAGGAACCACCAGACTGATTTCCAGAGTGATTGTACAAGCTTGCAATCCCACCAACTCCCATAATCAGCTTCCAAACGCTGACATCATGCATACATTAGCAAAATTTTGCTGAAAGGACCCGGATATAGCTGTCTCTTGTGAGACTATGGCTGGGTCCATCAAACATAGAAGTGGATGCTCACAGTCAGCTATTGGATGGATCAGAGGGCCCCCCAATGGAGGAGCTAGAGAAAGTACCCAAGGAGCTAAAGGGATCTGCAACCCTACAGGTGGAACAGCCATATGAACTAACCAGTACCCCCCGGAGCTCGTGTCTCTAGCTGCATATGTATCAGAAGATGGCCTAGTCGGCCATCAGTGGAAAGAGAGGCCCATTGGTTATGCAAACTTTATATGCCTCAGTACAGGGGAACACGAGGGCCAAGCAGTGGGAGTGGGTGGGTGGGGGAGTGGGTGGGGAAGCGTGTGGGGGACTTTGGGATATCATTGGAAAGGTAAATGCAATAAATACCTAAAAAAATAAAAAATAAAAAATAAAGGAAATAATGATAACAAACAATAGCAAGGGCAAACATCAAAATTCATCAATGCACATATGGAATAGTCATCATGAAACATCTATTTATTTATTTATTTATTTATTCACATCCCAAATATTTGCTCCTTACCCCCCCCCTCAGAATTCTTTCCCCATCTCCCCTCCCCTTTGCCTCTGAAAGGGTAGCTTCCCACATTATCCTAGTGCTTCAAGATTCTGAAGAACTAGGCACATCCTCTCCCAGTGAAGCTAGACATGTCATCCCTCTATTATATATGACCCAGTGTTCCTCAAACAAGCCTCTGTATGCTCTTTGGTTGGCGTCTCAGTCTCTGGGAGCACCCAAGTGTACAGGTTAGTTGTCATTGTTGGTCTTCCTGTGTGGTTGCCATCTCTGTGAGGGCCTTCAATCCTTTCCCTAACTCTTCCATAATGAGTCCCTGACACTGTCCAATCTTTAGCTGTAAGTATCTGCATCTGTTTCAGTCAGCTGCGTGGTAGAGCCTCTGAAGGAGCTGCTATGCTAGGCTCCTGTATGATTCTACTGAAAATTTAGCAGATAAATAAGTCCAAGGAAATAAAATCTATGGCATAACTGAAGTGTAAAATTTAACATGAACGTTATCTTTATCTAGAGAACCACCTATCTCGTTAAAATGAATTATCAAAAAGATCATTATGTATATAATTGATCACTTATTTCTAACCTATAAAGTTTAGAAAAACTTAAAGTCAAAAAATGATGTTCAGATTATAAAGCTAGCTTATATTTTTGAGGGCTCAAAGTTTTCCAAAAAGTAATTTTTAAAATGAATTAATAGCTCAAAATGTACTCATCACTTGAATTTTCATGTATATTTTAAATAGAAGTCTTTGAATCATTGAGTTTTGAGCATGCATACATATGCAATACAACTGCATTCTGTTTCTAGTAACTGTTGCATGTTTATCAAAATAATTAATTACTATGTTGATTTTCCAGTATTTTCTAGAAGGAAGCCAATGACCTTGTAAATCTTCCATTGTAGCTAAAATTTACAGTAGCTGAAGTATTCACATGTTATCTATAACTCAATGAGTTTAGGTAAATGAGATCAAAATACAGTTGAGATATTAAGATTTCAATTGGCCTAAATATCTTGTCTACATGCCTTTTATATCCCATCCCATCATAACAAACATCATCCATCATAGTTCTTTTATGCTATATTGTTATTTAGCTCTTTTTCATCTCACAAACGAGTATGCACTTTTTAAACTCTTTACACTTAATATAATTTCATGCAGCACAATGATTGTATTCTATTTTTCTATAGTATCCTGGTCAACATAAATTGTTCATTTAATAAATAACATATACACATTTAATTTATTTCAGAGATATGTTTACAATAAGCACAACTGCCGTAAACAGTTGAGTCTGACATTTTCACTCAATTTAATATTTTTTTTTCTATATTTTATTGACTGTGCATTGTTTTGCTTCCTGCTTTAGGCTGTAGAGACAATTTTGCAAAAGTCAAACATGTACAAGTTATCTGGTTGACATAGCCTTTCATTCTTGGATAAATACCTAGGGATGCAATTACTGAGTCAAAGGATAAGTTTAATTTCAACCAGTGAAAAAAACTGGCATGCAGTTTTACAGCGCTCTAACTGCATTTTACTTTTGCTAGAAGAGTTTTTTTTTTTCCTTCCAACATTTTAAATCTGGCTGTACCTTTTTAAAATATTTATTTATTTATTTATTTATTTATCTATTTATTTATTCACTTTACAGCCCAGTTGCAGGATCTTTTAATTCACTGTCATAGTCAATATTGAGGAGGTCATCATTTGGTTCATTTCCTGCATGACTCAAGACATTGCATAGAGTTTAATTTGCTTATATTCTTTTATCTTCTTTTCTGAGATGTTTCATATACTGCTGTTGTCTGTTCCTCTAGTGTTTTTTTTTTTTTCAACAATTGATTTCTCTGAGTTCATTATAATTTTATGTGAGTCTGCTGAGATTGATAACGTAAGCATTGTCTCTAAATTTTGGCAACTATTTTGATGTTCACTTTTTTTTTCTATGTCTAAATAAGATGTATTAAATGTAATGAAACCAATTTGGTGGATTTTCCTTTTAGAAAATGATTTAAGTATTTTTTATTACAACACCATTGAGATCCTCTTTCGTCAGTTCTAGAAATTTCATAGTTTTAAGCTAAATTATGCTATTTACGTTAGTTTTACACTTTGGTCTAGAAAGGCCTTAAATTTTTTTTCTTTACATTTACCCTCCATGGAATGATCTGACAATTTATGAAAATAAGTGTAGAATTCTCTTTGTTTTATTCTTTCTGTTTAATCTATTTTAATTCTATTACACAAATAACATATACATAGGTATTATAAACCATTATTATTACTGTAATTAATTATATTATTTAGAGTTTTTAGTTCATGTAACCTTGGTCATTTAAATTTTTATCCACACATTGTAATCTTATCCATGACCATCAATAAAAGGAGAATTCCAGATTCTGTGTTCAGAAGGCATGAAATCTGCAGAATAAATTTATTGATTGCTGTCCTATAAAACATTGAATATTTTAACTTACTAGCCTATTACATTTTAGCTCAGTCTTTTGAAATATTTCCTTTAATAATTTAAAGTGTCCTTGTAATGCCTTTGTTTGTGTTTTGCTTAATACACCACTAAATATTTTATTTAAACTTCATAAATATAGTATATCATCAAGACATAAATAAATGTTCTGGACTCTTGTGATTTCAATTCAATGCACTTATTTGAAATGTAAGTTAAAGTCTTGTTATATTTATATGTGTGTACATTTGTGTGTGTGTCTGTGTGTTTGTATATGTACATGCATTCAAACTTACACACATGTGCATATCATCATGGTCAGAGGTTGAGGGTCTCCTGTAGCATGAGTTGCATGTGATGGTGAGATAGGAACTGATCTTGAGTCTTTGGGAAAATGATATGTATTATTTAACCACTGAGCCATTTCCTGAGCTCCAAAAAGATAACTTCCTCTATTAACTGGAAAGTTTGCTTAATTTACCTATTAATTTTAGCAGTTTTTGAATATGCCATGAAATAGTCCATATGAACAACTTTCTAATTTGTCAAGAAGAGTATTAATCTGTTTTTGAGTGTTTTAACAGTTATCTTCTTGCTTTTGCAAAATGTATAGAAAGATATCTGTTACAATAATATTATACAATTGATGGTAATTCAAATCTTTATTTTCTCATTATGCATTTAATCTACAAGTAGCAAAAGTGGTAGCTTTCAGGTAGATAATGCTTTTCTGGTTGAATTTCACTACCTTACTTTGTTTTCATTAGGTGTATTAAGTATGTCAAATACATTATCTATCTCATGATAATCCCAAATCCAGTCAAATGCAAAAAGTACAAGACTCTTTCTCTATATATAAAATGATATATTTCGAATGCTATAATATCATTGATAACTTTATATTATCAGAAATCCACTGATGCTTTATTTGATTTATAAATTTTTTGAATATGTTGCTTATTTTCAAGACTTAGATATCATCTTAGTCTTAGTTTCTTTTGTTCTTAAATTTTTTGTCATTTTTCTTCTCTTGATTATCTTTACTGACAGATGTAATAGATACAAATGTCATATACAATTTGGAGCTATTGAATTTTTTTATTGAATCTTTACTTCTAGAGTCTTTTTAAATGCTAGTGCATTAATTATTTTTCTCTTCCTGTGAAGAGAAACCAATGAATTTAGTCCATCTTCAAAACTCCCTCTGGTCGTTCAGTATTGAGAATAATTAAAAGTACAAAATCTCTTCTAAGACTTATGGCAATTTATTAATTGTAACCCCTTGTAAAATCAAAATCCAAATTTCATATTTCCAACTAACAATGTCACACAATATGCATCAACATTTAAAAAGAAAGGAACTGGGACATAGTGAGGAAATATTGGCCCAAAACAAAAACAAAAGCCAGGACAAACTCCAAATTCTGCAACTTTGTCTGGTGTGAAAGGATTTAGTTGGTTTCACCTTTCTAGCTTTACTGACTGCCACACACTTCTCTTCTTGGCTGGTTCCACACCCTGTTAGCAGTTTTCCTAGGTAGTCATCCCATGGCTCTGGTACCTTGAATATCTAGTCTATAATACAATCCAGGCTTTATTTTCAGAATGACACGTAACAGTCTCTCTGATCTCCATTCAGGAACTCAAATCATACCCCTGTCCTGAGAGGCTTCTGTAAGCATCAGAAGGGGATTCTACAACTCCTATATTCTTGTCTTCTTAATGACTTTTGAGTCAAAATCATGTGGCTGAAGCTCTCAAGATCTTCTTGCTTTGGATGAAGCCTGGCAACTTCTACCCCCATGAATTACATTACATACACATTTATTTGTATAAAACAAACACATTTTCATAGCAAAAGATTGCTGTTGCTCTCTAGGAACAAATAATCACTAGGCTTTTTATTTCCACAAGTGTCAGGAATACCCTGGTGGGGTCTGACCCTGAGGACACCACTCCCTTATTTTATTTCATATCTCTATTATTATTATTATTGTTATATCTATTATATCAAAAGTTTTTCCCTTTCCTAGTTTCTCCTCCAAAAATTCCCTTTCCCCTCCTCTTCCCCCTACTCACCAACCTACCCACTTCCACTTTCTGGCCCTGGTACTCCCCTATACTGGGACATTAGAGTCTTCAGACGACCAAGGGCCTCTCCTCCAACTGATGAGTGGCTAGGCCATCCTCTGCTACATACACAGCTAGAGCCATGAGTCCCACCATGTGTTTTCTTTGGTCGTTTTCCCCAAGTAGCTCCTTTTCATGATAGACTGCAGAAGAGTGATCACTAATAGCCATATAACACAATCAAGATTAGATTGTTTTGAAAACTCCTTTGTCAATGATATTAGTCTGAATTCTAATTCAGTCTCAAGAATATTCTTAGGACAAGAGAAAATTGCAGTTATATTCTCTGCTAAAACATCCAAAGAACTGCTTCTAGCCCTCTTGTTAGTATTGCTACTCTCTGAAATCTCTTAAACTTGGCAAATTGTAAAATGCTTTCTATATTATTGGCTTTTAAAATTCTACTAGAGTGGCTCCTTAAGACATGCTTAAAACATTGGACTGAATTGCAAGTCCAATGACCTAAAATCTTCTATATACCTCCAAAATCTGCAGGTTTACCATGAAAACAGCACATTATCTTGTACCAACTTCTGTCTTAGTTACATTTTTTAAAATTAATTAATAATTAATTAATTTAATACTCCACATTTTATTCCGTGCCCCTCATCCACCCTCCTACTGCTCCACATCCCATAACTTCTGCCCACTCACTGTCTCTACGTGGAATTTCCCATCCCCAACCCCATCTGACCTCTAAACTCCCTGGGGCCTCCAGTCTCTTGAAGGTTAGGTGCATCATCTATGAATGAACACAGACCCAGCTGTCCTCTGCTGTATGTGTGTTAGCGGCCTCATATCAACTGGTGTATTCTGCCAGTTTGGTGGTCCAGTGTTTGAGAGGTCTTGGGTTTCCAGATCAATTGAGACTGCTCATCGTTCTACAGGGTCACCCTCCTTCTCAGCTTCTTCCAGTCTTACCATAATTCAACAACTGGGGTCAGCTGCTTCTGTCCTTTGGTTGGGTGCAACTATCTGTCTTTGACTCTTTCAGCTGCTTGTTGGGTCTTTCAGAATGCAGTTATACTAGGTCCCTTTTTGAGAGTGTTCCATAGCCTAAGTAATAGTGTCAGGTCTTGGGACCTCCCCTTGAGCTGGATCCCTCTTTGGGCCTGTCACTGGACCTGCTTTTCATCATGGCTCTCTCCATTACTCTCCTTGTAATTCTTCCAGACAGGAACATTTATAGTTCAGAGTTGTGACTGTGGGATGCCCCCTGTTCCCTCATTTGATGCCCTGTCTTCCTGCTGGAGGTTTTTAATGTCAAGATGAACATGATGACCAGGCGAATTTTTGGAAAAAAAACATTTAATTTGAGAGCTCATATTTACAACAGATTCGAGTCCATAGTCCTCATGGTAGGGGGCATAGCAGCTAACAGGCACTGTGACCCTGGAACAGACACTGACAGCTCACATCTGATCCACAAGCATCAGTCAGAGATTGACACAAAGCTGCCTGGGAATGATGTGATCTTCTAAAGCCTCAAAGACCACCCAGGGTAAAATGCACCCAGCATCCTTCCCAAACAGTTCCAACAACAAACGTTCAAATACTTGAACCTATGGTGACAATTTCTCATTGGAACTATTCGATTTATGCTTAAAGATATTATGATATGCTATAGCACAACTACCTAGGACTGACTCTGTTGAATACTTTATCATTGTAGATTCTAAACATCATTAAATATTGATATGTTATGTTTTTCTGTTGATCTCAAGTTAGCTTTATTAGCAAAAGACACTTAAAACATTTGTTCCTCACTGAGACTGGACGTCCCAGGATGGTGTAGTACCTAATGGGGAATTAACCTTCTACTCAGAGAATGGAGTGGGATAATGGTATGGAGGAATTTGTAAGGGTGGAACTGTAAGGAGAGGATGGAGGGAGGCTGCAATCCAGTTGTAATGTGAATGAAATAAATTAATGCAGAAAGGAAAAATTATATTTGTTTCAGAATTTCTTCATAATATTCTTTTTTATGCTTGTATTGCCTATAGAGTCTGGCATATCTTTTTACATATTCAGAGTATGGAAATTTGAACTCTTTAAAACTTTTCAGAATTTCCTACTTTATTATGATGCATTTATTTTTGTCTATCTCTCTCCCCACCTGCTTTCCCTGTACTCTTCAGAACACTAATTCAGATTGTACACATTATATATTAAATATCTGTTGCATTAATCTGCTTAGTTCTTCCATAATTTACTAAGAACAGTTTATGAAGACAAAGTCTAGACAGAGGTATTCTGACAATGACACATGCAAGAAAAGTTATCTAATTCTCGTGAATTAGTTTTTTTGTTTTCAGATTTTGTTTAGTTCTGTAAAAGGCATAATTTAAACATGGCAAGGCCAAGCAATCTAGCATGTGCACCATAAAAAAAAGTGTTTACGCACAAGCCTCTTCCGGTCAGAAAAGCACCGGGGCAGCTAGGGCGCAGGGTCGGCTGACACTCACCAGCTACCCACAACACCCGCCACAGGATCTTAAGACTTCTGGTGAGTGGAACACAGCTTCTGCTCCAATCCAATTGCACGCGGGACCAGAGACTGCATTAGTTATGGAAGCAGAAAACCGGCCTGAGTAGGACCACAGGCCTCTTCCTGCTGGACCAGCACCAGGGTACTGCCAGCTACCCACAACCCCCGCCGCAGGATTTTGAGACTGCTGGTGAGTGGAACACAGCTTCTGCTCCAATCTTTAAACAGTGACAACGAAAACAACTAACCCCAGAGATTACCAGATGGCGAAAGGTAAACGTAATAATCTTACTAACAGAAACCAAGACCACTCACCATCATCAGAACCCAGCACCCCCACTTTGCCCAGTCCAGGGCACCCCAACACACCGGAAAAGCTAGACACGGATCTAAAAGCATATCTCATGATGATGGTAGAGGACATCAAGAAGGACTTTAATAACTCACTTAAAGAATTACAGGAGAACATGGCTAAAGAGTTACAAGTCCTTAAAGAAAAACAGGATAACACAATCAAACAGCTAGAAGTCCTTAAAGAAAAACAGGATAACACAATCAAACAGGTAGAAGTCCTTAAAGTAAAACAGGAAAACACATCCAAACAGATGATGAAAATGAACAAAACCATACTAGACCTAAAAAGAGAAGTAGACACAATAAAGAAAACCCAAAATGAGGCAACACTGGAGATAGAAACCCTAGGAAAGAAATCTGGAACCATAGATACGAGCATCAGCAACAGAATACAAGAGATGGAAGAGAGAATCTCAGGTGCAGAAGATTCCATAGAGAACATTGGCACAACAATCAAGGAAAATATAAAATGCAAAAAGGTCCTAACTCAAAACATCCAAGAAATACAGGACACAATGAGAAGACCAAACCTACGGATAATAGGAGTGGATGAGAATGAAGATTTTCAACTCAAAGGACCAGCAAACATCTTCAACAAAATTATAGAAGAAAACTTCCCAAATCTAAAGAAAGAGATGCCCATGAACATACAAGAAGCCTACAGAACTCCAAATAGACTGGACCAGAAAAGAAATACCTCCCGACACAAAATAATCAGAACAAAAAATGCTCTAAATAAAGATAGAATACTAAAAGCAGTAAGAGAAAAAGGCCAAGTAACATATAAAGGCAAGCCTATCAGAATTACACCAGATTTTTCACCAGAGACTATGAAAGCCAGAAGATCCTGGACGGATGTTATACAGACACTAAAAGAACACAAACTCCAGCCCAGGCTACTATACCCAGCCAAACTCTGAATTAACATAGATGGAGAAACCAAAATATTCCACGATAAAACCAAATTCACACATTATCTCACCACGAATCCAGCCCTTCAAAGGATAATAACAGAAAAAAACCAATACAAGGACAGGAACCACGCCCTAGAAACAACAAGAAGGTATTCCCTCAACAAACCTAAAAGAAGACAGCCACAAGAACAGAATGCCAACTTTAACAACAAAAATAACAGGAAACAACAATTACTTTTCCTTAATATCTCTTAATATCAATGGACTCAACTCCCCGATAAAAAGACATAGACTAACAAACTGGCTACACAAACAAGACCCAACATTTTGCTGCTTACAGGAAACTCATCTCAGAGAAAAAGATAGACACTACCTCAGAATGAAAGGCTGGAAAACAATTTTCCAAGCAAATGGTATGAAGAAACAAGCTGAAGTAGCCATTCTAATATCTGATAAGATTGACTTCCAACCCAAAGTCATTAAAAAAGACAGGGAGGGACACTTCATCCTCATCAAAGGTAAAATCCTCCAAGAGGAAATATCAATCCTGAATATCTATGCTCCAAATACAAAGGCAGCCACATTCATTAAAGAAACTTTAGTAAATCTCAAAGCACACATTGCACCTCATACAATAATAGTGGGAGACTTCAAAACACCACTTTCACCAATGGACAGATCATGGAAACAGAAACTAAACAGGGTCACAGAGAAACTAAGAGAAATTATGAATCAAATGGATCTGGCAGATATCTACAGAACATTCTATCCTAAAACAAAAGGATATACCTTCTTCTCAGCACCTCATGGCACCTTCTCCAAAATTGACCACATAATTGGTCACAAAACAGGCCTCAACAGATACAAAAATATTGAAATTGTCCCATGCATCCTATCAGATCACCATGGACTAAAGCTGATCTTCAATAACAAAATAAATAATAGAAAGCCAACCTTCACGTGGAAACTGAACAACACTCTTCTCAATGATACCTTGGTCAAGGAAGGAATAAAGAAAGAAATTAAGGACTTTTTAGAGTTCAATGAAAATGAAGCCACATCATACCCAAACTTATGGGACGCAATGAAAGCATTTCTAAGAGGAAAACTCATAGCTCTGAGTGCCTCCAAAAGGAAACTAGAGAGAGCACACATTAGCAGCTTGACAACACACCTAAAAGCATTAGAACAAAAGGAAGCAAATTCACCCAAGAGGAGTAGACAGCAGGAAATAATCAAACACAGGGGTGAAATCAACCAAGTGGAAACAAGAAAAACTATTCAAAGAATCAACCAATCAAGGAGCTGGTTGTTTGAGAAAATCAACAAGATAGATAAACCCTTAGCCAGACTCACTAGAGGGCACAGGGAAAGCATCCTAATTAACAAAATCAGAAATGAAAAAGGAGACATAACAACAGATCCTGAAGACATCCAAAACACCATCAGATCCTTCTACCAAAGGCTATACTCAACAAAACTGGAGAACCTGGATGAAATGGAGAAGTTCCTAGACAGATACCAGGTACCAAAGTTGAATCAAGATCAGGTTAATGATCTAAACAGCCCTATATCCCCCAAAGAAATAGAAGCAGTCATTAATAGTCTCCCAACTAAAAAAAGCCCAGGACCAGATGGGTTTAGTGCAGAGTTCTATCAGACCTTCAAAGAAGATCTAATCCCAGTTCTTCACAAACTATTCCACAAAATAGAAACAGAAGGTAGTCTACCCAACTCATTCTATGAAGCCACAATTACTCTGATACCTAAACCACAAAAAGACCCAACAAAGATAGAAAACTTCAGACCAATATCCCTTATGAATATTGATGCAAAAATCCTCAATAAAGTTCTTGCTAACCGAATCCAAGAACACATCAAAACAATCATCCATCCTGACCAAGTAGGTTTCATCCCAGGGATGCAGGGATGGTTCAATATACGGAAATCCATCAACGTAATCCAGTATATAAACAAACTCAAAGACAAAAACCACATGGTCATCTCTTTAGATGCGGAAAAAGCATTTGACAAGATCCAACACCCATTCATGATAAAAGTCTTGGAAAGATCAGGAATTCAAGGCCCATACCTAAACATGATAAAAGCAATCTACAGCAAACCAGTAGCCAACATCAAAGTAAATGGTGAGAAGCTTGAAGCAATCCCTCTAAACTCAGGGACTAGACAAGGCTGTCCACTTTCTCCATACCTATTCAACATTGTACTTGAAGTCCTAGCCAGAGCAATTCGACAACAAAAGGAGATCAAAGGGATACAAATTGGAAAAGATGAAGTCAAAATATCACTTTTTGCAGATGATATGATAGTATATATAAGTGACCCTAAAAATTCCACCAGAGAACTCCTAAGCCTGATAAACAGCTTCGGTGAAGTAGCTGGATATAAAATTAACTCAAACAAATCAATGGCCTTTCTCTACACAAAGAATAAACAGGCTGAGAAAGAAATTAGGGAAACAACACCCTTCTCAATAGTCACAAATAATATAAAATATCTTGGCGTGACTCTAACTAAGGAAGTGAAAGATCTGTATAATAAAAACTTCAAGTCTCTGAAGAAAGAAATTATAGAAGATCTCAGAAGATGGAAAGATCTCCTATGCTCATGGATTGGCAGGATCAACATTGTAAAAATGGCTATCTTGCCAAAAGCAATCTACAGATTCAATGCAATCCCCATCAAAATTCCAAATCAATTCTTCAACGAATTAGAAAGTGCAATCTGCAAATTCATCTGGAATAACAAAAAACCTAGGATAGCAAAAACTCTTCTCAAGGATAAAAGAACCTCTGGTGGAATCACCATGCCGGACCTAAAGCTCTACTACAGAGCAATTGTGATAAAAACTGCATGGTACTGGTATAGTGACAGACAAATAGACCAATGGAATAGAATTGAAGACCCAGAAATGAACCCACACACCTACGGTCACTTGATCTTCGACAAGGGAGCTAAAAACATCCAGTGGAAGAAAGACAGCATTTTCAACAAATGGTGCTGGCACAACTGGTTGTTAACATGTAGAAGAAAGGGAATTGATCCATTCCTATCTCCTTGTACTAAGGTCAAGTCTAAGTGGATCAAGGAACTTCACATAAAACCAGAGACACTGAAACTTATAGAAGAGAAAGTGGGGAAAAGCCTTGAAGATATGGGCACAGGGGAAAAATTCCTGAATAGAACAGTAATGGCTTGTGCTGTAAGATCGAGAATTGACAATTGGGACCTCATGAAACTACAAAGCTTCTGCAAGGCTAAAGACACCATCAATAAGACAAAAAAACCACCAACAGATTGGGAAAGGATCTTCACCTATCCTAAATCAGATAAGGGACTAATATCCAATATATATAAAGAACTCAAGAAGGTGGACTCCAGAAAGTCAAATAACCCCATTAAAAAATGGGGCTCAGAACTGAACAAAGAAATCTCACCTGAGGAATACCGAATGGCAGAGAAGCACCTGAAAAAATGTTCAACATCCTTAATCATCAGGGAAATGCAAATCAAAACAACCCTGAGATTCCACCTCACACCAGTCAGAATGGCTAAGATCAAAAATTCAGGTGACAGCAGATGCTGGCGAGGATGTGGAGAAAGAGGAACACTCCTCCATTGTTGGTGGGATTGCAAGCTTGTACAACCACTCTGGAAATCAGTCTGGCAGTTCCTCAGAAAATTGGAGATAGTACTACCGGAGGATCCAGCAATACCTCTCCTGGGCATATATCCAGAAGATGTCCCAACCGGTAAAATGGACACATGCTCCACTATGTTCATAGCAGCCCTATTTATAATAGCCAGAAGCTGGAAAGAACCCATATGTCCCTCAACAGAGGAATGGATACAGAATTTATGGTACATTTACACAATGGAGTACTACTCAGCTATTAAAAAGAATGAATTTATGAAATTCCTAGCCAAATGGATGGACCTGGAGGGCATCATCTTGAGTGAAGTAACACAATCACAAAAGAACTCACACAATATGTATTCACTGATAAGTGGATATTAGCCCAAAACTTAGGATACCCAAGATATAAGATACAATTTGCTAAACTCATGAAACTCAAGAAGAATGAAGACCAAAGTGTGGACACTGTGCACCTTCTTAGAATTGGGAACAAAACACCCAGGGAAGGAGTTACAGAGACAAAGTTCGTAGCTGTGATGAAAGGATGGACCATTTAGAGACTGCCGTATCCAGGGATCCATCCCATAATCAGCTTCTAAACGCTGACACCATTGCATACACTAGCAAGATTTTGCTGAAAGGACCCAAATATAGCTGTCTCTTGTGAGATTATGCCGGGGCCTAGCAAACACAGGAGTGGATGTTCACAGTCAGCTATTGGATGTATCACAGGGCTCCCAATGGAGAAGCTAGAGAAAGTACCCAAGGAGCTAAAGGGATCTGCAACCCTATTGTTGGAACAACATGATGTACTAACCAGAACCCTGGAGCTCTTGTCTCTAGCTGCATATGTATCGAAAGATGGCCTAGTCGGCCATCAATGGAAAGAGAGGCCCATTGGACTTGCAAACTTTATATGCCCCAATATAGGGGAATGCCAGGGACAAAAGAATGGGAATGGGTGGGTAGGGAAGTGGGGGGCGCTATGGGGGACTTTTGGGATAGCATTGGAAATGTAATTGAGGAAAATATGTAATAAAAATATTAAAAATCAAAAAAAAATCACAGCCAAGTAGTGCTAAGAACATATCAGGCTGAATATTAACACTGAATATGACAGAACTCACTAATGTATATCATAAGCTGGCTTTCAAATGAAACTAAGTTAAGAAATGGAACTTTCTCCTTTATACTGAATTCAAATGAGGAACGTGCTGTTTCCTGGGGAGATCAATCATTAAAAATGGAATAAGATGACAAGGAAAAAGGAAAACAAAGGCCACAGAACATTCCAAATTGGACATAATTTAAAATACAATATTTGTTAGAATTATTTCTACCTTTTCACACAAGTAGCTTCTTGAGTCAATATTAGATGTCAATAAAGTAATTCTCATGTCTATACTGTAAAAAAAAAGTGTTTACATTCATGTTAATTAAAACACATCAGAAAACAAATTGAATTTCTAATATCCCATATATCCCAATATACTTAATCTTCTTCGAGTCTGAAATCCATATGAGTAACAAGCATTCCTAGCTGTGCTTTTCTCTTTAAACATTTCGTCTGTCAGTTTCACCTGTGCATTCTCATGTAGCCATAGCTGATTCTTCCTCACTGTTTGAAGTTACTTATTCTTCTTAAAAAAACTAATTTGTGTGAAGTGATGAATTCCACATAGTCATTTTTATTCGGATGTTTCAGTGGACATACCCCTGCCCTCCTTGGTTTACTGAAGAGCCCTTTTATGTTTTCATATCCTTTATAACGTCTATCTATCTATCTATATATCTATCTATCTATCTATCTATCCATCCATCTATCAATTCATCTATGTATTTATCTATCCATTGATCTTCTATAATCTATGAATTTATGTATTTATGTATCTATCTATCATCCATATCTATATACCACATATATCTATATAAATATGTAAACAACACATATGGAAAGATGTTATATATGTTTTTCTGGATTTTTAAATATTTCTTTCTCACATGCTAGTTTTACATTTAAGAAAATATATAAATGCCAAAATGCTAGGAAATATAAAATCCTGTTGAAGCAAAAATATTTAGTTTCAATACTCATATCTAAAAAATGAAGCTCTTCCTATCTCCTTGTACTAAGGTCAAGTCTAAGTGGATCAAGGAACTTCACATAAAACCAGAGACACTGAAACTTATAGAGGAGAAAGTGGGGAAAAGCCTTGAAGATATGGGCACAGGGGAAAAATTCCTGAATAGAACAGTAATGGCTTGTGCTGTAAGATCGAGAATTGACAAGTGGGACCTCATGAAATTACAAAGCTTCTGCAAGGCTAAAGACACCATCAATAAGACAAAAAAACCACCAACAGATTGGGAAAGGATCTTCACCTATCCTAAATCAGATAAGGGACTAATATCCAATATATATAAAGAACTCAAGAAGGTGGACTCCAGAAAGTCAAATAACCCCATTAAAAAATGGGGCTCAGAACTGAACAAAGAAATCTCACCTGAGGAATACCGAATGGCAGAGAAGCACCTGAAAAAATGTTCAACATCCTTAATCATCAGGGAAATGCAAATCAAAACAACCCTGAGATTCCACCTCACACCAGTCAGAATGGCTAAGATCAAAAATTCAGGTGACAGCAGATGCTGGCGAGGATGTGGAGAAAGAGGAACACTCCTCCATTGTTGGTGGGATTGCAAGCTTGTACAACCACTCTGGAAATCAGTCTGGCAGTTCCTCAGAAAATTGGAGATAGTACTACCGGAGGATCCAGCAATACCTCTCCTGGGCATATATCCAGAAGATGTCCCAACCGGTAAAATGGACACATGCTCCACTATGTTCATAGCAGCCCTATTTATAATAGCCAGAAGCTGGAAAGAACCCATATGTCCCTCAACAGAGGAATGGATACAGAATTTATGGTACATTTACACAATGGAGTACTACTCAGCTATTAAAAAGAATGAATTTATGAAATTCCTAGCCAAATGGATGGACCTGGAGGGCATCATCTTGAGTGAAGTAACACAATCACAAAAGAACTCACACAATATGTATTCACTGATAAGTGGATATTAGCCCAAAACTTAGGATACCCAAGATATAAGATACAATTTGCTAAACTCATGAAACTCAAGAAGAATGAAGACCAAAGTGTGGACACTGTGCACCTTCTTAGAATTGGGAACAAAACACCCAGGGAAGGAGTTACAGAGACAAAGTTCGTAGCTGTGATGAAAGGATGGACCATTTAGAGACTGCCGTATCCAGGGATCCATCCCATAATCAGCTTCTAAACGCTGACACCATTGCATACACTAGCAAGATTTTGCTGAAAGGACCCAAATATAGCTGTCTCTTGTGAGATTATGCCGGGGCCTAGCAAACACAGGAGTGGATGTTCACAGTCAGCTATTGGATGTATCACAGGGCTCCCAATGGAGAAGCTAGAGAAAGTACCCAAGGAGCTAAAGGGATCTGCAACCCTATTGTTGGAACAACATGATGTACTAACCAGAACCCTGGAGCTCTTGTCTCTAGCTGCATATGTATCGAAAGATGGTCTAGTCGGCCATCAATGGAAAGAGAGGCCCATTGGACTTGCAAACTTTATATGCCCCAATATAGGGGAATGCCAGGGCCAAAAGAATGGGAATGGGTGGGTAGGGAAGTGGGGGGCGCTATGGGGGACTTTTGAGATAACATTGGAAATGTAATTGAGGAAAATATGTAATAAAAATATTAAAAATTAAAGAAAAAAAAGAAAAAAAAATGAAAAAATAATTTCAGAATGGACCAAAAATTTTCACTTGTAGCTTTTGTCTTATCATCTTTGTACTACAGGATGCTGGCAGAACCCTACATGTACGTGGTGCCACATAGAGATAAACACTACCTCTTATTTTCCGTAATATTTATGAGAACTTTAATGATATTTCTATTGTGTGAGTAGCTTGTAATATTGAGCCAAGTAATGTTCTAAATTAAAAATACAAATAAGAATTCATAAAACATTATAACTCACAATGCTTTATGCTGGGAAAAAACTGTGCTGCTATCTAAATAAATCTTGCAATACCAAAAAATACAATCATATAATCACAATAGAGTAACAAATGAACTTTTTATTTCTGAGGTAAAGTCTTTGAAATATTTCAATGACTCTTTAACATAATATACATTTCTCTAAGGAAAGAGAATTATAAATAGGAATACAAATTATTACTAATCTGGATATATTTAAGTCTAATTAAGAACATTTATCACTGGTAACCTGATTCCTTTTCTTCTAATTGCCATTGCATAAAAATGTCTGATCAACATAAATGTTTGATTAGTAAAACATTTTATTACTTTAGTAATGCATAATTGACTCTGTTTGCAAAAAACTGTTTTCAGTTCGTACTATAGCTTCAGAGTGAAATGTTAATTAAAACGGAAGTAGTAAGTTGTTTCTTCCAAGTTCAATTACTTAATTATGGATTTAAAACAATATAGAGCTAAATAATTTGCCACTTCCAATCTCACGGGCATCATAAAATGATATCTGGATTATTTCTGAAATGATTAGCATGACTCTAACCAGCATGATCCGCAGACTGCCAGGTTATTGAATTCTTGAAACAGCTCGTACCTATTCTTTAAAAAAAATTCCCCATAGTGGAAGTCAGTGTACCAGTGGAACACAGCAATATAATAAACACATGGTTTGGAAACATTAGAATGAAAAAGTTATTGTGTTTCTTCTTTTGAAAATTGCTATTGTAATGCCACAATTCTTTGAAAGTTATTTTCTTTCCTTTTTTTGAATTTACCTTACTAGTTCTTAAGTATTATACCTGGAAACATACAATTGAGTAAAAGCCCTAGAAGGTTAATACTTTAATTTTTGTTGAAGGGAAATTTCAGAGTTTGCAACTGGCAATCACTTTATATAACATGCTTTTAAATAATTGCTTTTAAAACAACTTGATCTCTTTCAGTCCAGAGCAAAGTGATATTTCTGATACATTACTAATACTTTATAAGAAAGAATCAGCTGATGAATATTTTAATAGTACAGTAATTATATGGCTAAGAAATTTCAGAAATTAGATTAGCTCAGTGATATTAGGTAATTCAAACCTTTTCTTAGCTTATCTAATTGAATGCTACATGTTTAAGTAATTATTCTGAAAATGATTGCTTTGTATATGTGGTTAGTCATTATACAGTAGCAGACTACTCTTAAATATAGACAGCTTTATGCACGATCCCATGACATTTGATTAAAATTTACTAATAAAGACTTTATAAGAAAAAATATTGTGTTCTCTTTCAGTACTGTCATACCATCAAATTATAAGAATAATATAAGGTCTACAATTACTATCTCCTGTTGCTTTATAAACCAAGATGTTAGAAAAGTTCTCATCAATATATGCCTGGGTGCAATATTTTTACAAAGAATTGAGCATAATTTAAAAAGCTTGATCCTGAGCAGAATCAAGGCTTCAATTGTCATCCCTGGAACCCAGATTCAAGTACTTGTAGTTTTTAAAGAAACTACAAGCTCTCTGACCCCCTAGATAGTAACAAAAAAAGAGAGTAAATCTTTTATAACATTGTATCTAAAGACTGAATTCTTTTTCTTGTTTCTCTTGCATGCCAGCTCTCTCTCTCTCTCTCTCTCTCTCTCTCTCTCTCTCTCTCTCTCTCTCTCTCTCTCTCTCTCTCTGTGTCTTTCTCTGTCTCTCTGTCTCTGTCTCTGTCTCTGTCTCTGTCTCTCTCTTACATACACACCCACACCCGCACGTGCATGTGCACACGCACACACACACCACTTCTCACTCTGGAGAAACCATACCACAAGCAGTTCTTAGGAGTATGCATTTTCAATGCTATCCCAAAAGTCCCACATACCCACCCCCCCAATCCCCTACCCACCCACTCCCCCTTTTTGGCCCTGGGGTTCCCCTGTACTGGGGCATATAAAGTTTGCAAGTCCAATGGGCCTCTCTTTGCAGTGATGGCCGATTAGGCCATCTTTTGATACATATGCAGCTAGAGTCACGAGCTCCGGGGTACTGGTTAGTTCATAATGTTGTTCCACCGATAGGGTTGCAGATCCCTTTAGCTCCTTTGGTAATTTCTCTAGCTCCTCCATTGGGAGCCCTGTGATCCATTCATAGCTGACTGTGATCATCCACTTCTGTGTTTGCTAGGCCCCGGCATAGTCTCACAAAAGACAGCTATATCTGGGTCCTTTCAGCAAAATCTTGCTAGTGTATGCAATGGTGTCAGCGTTTGGAAGCTGATTATGGGATGGATCCCTGCATATGGCAATCACTAGATGGTCCATCCTTTAGTCACAGCTCCAAATTTTGTCTCTGTAACTCCTTCGATGGGTGTTTTGTTCCCATTTCTAAGAAGGGGCGGTATATGTGGGAAAGCCCTGGCAGCATTGAGTGGTCTTGAGTTACCTATCTTAGATGGTATATGTGGGAAAGCTCTGACAGAGTCCCTTCCTCAAAGCACAAGCCAGCTGCTGCCTCTGCCCCTCTTAGGTTTTGTGCTTGAACCTAGGATTTAGATTTGATGTCGCCCCATTTTTCTCCATGTCTGTCATAGATGGTGGCAAGTATCCTCATGTTGGCCTACTAGGTGATGCTGGTCCTTGTGTGGTCCTAACCATGGTGTGAAGATTCTCTAAAGAGCTTCCTTATATCTTCCAGGGACCCAGACTTTTCACCATGCTCCTTCAATCGGGTCCAGGTTACACTACATGAGACCTCCCTCATTTCCTCACACAAGAATACCCATGATCAAGTGTGCTTATGCCAAATCCTGTGTCATGCCTGTTTTCTAAAGACAGAAGAGTTGTATATTGTATTTCCTGCTTCCCCAGGGCAATCCTGACCAGTCTTGGTAGTTCTATGCAACATTTCTCTATTTATCTTTATAGAGAACTCTGGAATAAGGCATATTGCATGGAACAAGCTAACAATCACAGCCTTAATTTAGTTTTACAAAACCTATATCAATTATAAATAAATAGATGGGCCCTCAAATAATATGCAGTTCAGAAAACTTCTGGAAAACACCTGGAAAATGAGAGGAGCCTTCCTATCTCTTAGTAAGTGCACAGGAAAGGACGGATACTTCAAATAAATATTGTAACCTTAATTGCCCTCCATTTAAAAAGAAACCATTGCAAACAGCACAAAAATTTTGAAGTAGTATTTTTTGTTTTTTATTTATTTACATTTCAAATGTTGTCCCCCTTCCCAGTTTCCCCTTCGTAACCCCCCCATCTCCCATCCCCTTTCTTCCCTGCTTCTGTGAGGGTGCTCTCCCACCCACCCACCCACCCACCCACTCCTGCCTCATCACTCTAGCATTCCCCTACACTAGGACATGGAGCATTCACAGGACCAAGGGCCTCCTGTCCCATTGATGCTAGATAAGACAAAACTCTGCTCCATATGCAGCTGCAGCCATAGGTCCCTTCATGTGTAGCCTTTGGGTGGTGGTTTAGTCCATGGGAGCTGTGGGGGGTTCAGTTGGTTGATAAAAATTAAATAAATTAAAAAAAAAAAAGGAGTATGCACTCAGCACTCAGCCAGGGAACAAAAGCATCTATCAACAGTCATGTGAACCATCTGGGAAGCAGGTTCTCCAGCCATGCTTAAGATGACTGCAGCCCCAGATAGTAAATGAACTTCCATTTCCTAAGTTCCCCTGAAGCACAACAGCAGACAAAATGACTCTTAAGTACTTGACCCTCAGAGAATCTGTGAGGTATTAAATATTGGTTGCTTTAAGCTCTTACACTATAAGGTAAGTTACTAACAGTGATACATAACTAATATACTAGGAGAAAGGTGAGCTAATATATTAACAATGCATTTTTAATATGTATGACTCAATAAATATTAACTATTTCCACCGGGCCTTGACCCAGAAAACCATGGCTCTATCATTAAACATAGGTATAGACCTGATTCCATAGAATTTTAGATTTGGGGTAAATTTTGATATATATTTAGGGATGCGTTTTGCACAATTTTTTTTTTAATTAATGACAATAATGTGAATGACATTTCATTCAGCCTGGAATTTGAAAGGGTTTCCCATTTGTTTGTAGCTGTCAGCACTGTTGAAATGCTTGTCATGATGGCCTCAAGAGATGGATCATTTGTGGCTGCTAAATTACTTGTTCTTGTACTTTTGTCATTTCATAGCAATTTATAAGGATGTTGAAGTTTTACTGTGCAGACATATGAATATTAGATTAATTTCATTCTTTATTCTAACCAGGTAGTCTGCCATTTTCATGTTACAGTTCTTCACACAGATGCTCATGTAACTTGTTTTCCAGTATGTGACAGGGAGAGGCTAATACTACACTGATATTTTAATTTCAGGTATTATCTATGAATATGGAGAAAATGCACTTTTTAATATGTAAATGAACCATATTTAGTTTTGTATTTTAATATAGGTTTATTCTCTTAAAACAGCATTATTTCTTATCATTATACCAGAACATACAATTAATGTAGAAAATATTAACATTAAGCAGGTTAATTTTTTATAAAACATATTTACATTTGTATTTGAGGCAATATTTTTAAATATTCATTGGTTAAAAATAAAGATAACTAAAATTTTTATGGCTATTATAACCCATTTAACAAAATGTTCCACATATTTTATTCATTTATCTTTCTATGCAATGATAGAAGTACACAGTATTTTTCACAAAGTACCTTAAATACTCCAGAAAAAAAACCAGTAAACCATGTTATTTGTCATAAATGTTATTGGATTGCATTTATAAAGTAATCACTATCAAAACCATCATTAGGGGCCTGTGTTATGAAATAACTAGTTAGTTATAATTTCTGCACATAATTAAAAGTGTACAAGCTGATTTTTTTCCTGAAGAATAACACATATTTAAAATGGCATTCTATCTAATCCTCAGTGACTATCATTTTATTTTATGTAGCATAAAGTGAAAACTCACCCAAAATAACTTATATGTCCCCATATTTGATTTATTAAATTTCATTTATTTGATCTATATTATAATATTAGTTTGTAAAAGTGTTGGCTTTATTTTATGTATATTCACCACCTTACTGTTTCTTAGTAGTTTGGGAAATATTACAGTTGACAGAAATTTCAATATTATAAGTTATAAGGATATATAAGGTGATGTTATTGATGACAATGAAGAAAATAGACAGACAAACAGAGAGATAAAAGACTATAGATGGCAAATATGTAACAGATGAGAGATACACAGATGATGAATATAAAATTGATGTTAGATTGAAAAATAGATGGATGAATAGATAGAAGACTGAAAATTGCATAGATTGATGAATAGATGAATAGATGACAGATAACATGCTTTTAGTGTTCTACAGAGGAATAGAACAGATATTGTTCATACATATTATAAAAAGAGCTTCATTAGATCAGCTTGCATAATAAGGGATAGGTAGGAACTATGATAGTTGGCCAACTAGAGATGTCAAGAACTTTTTCTTTTTTTTTTAATAATGAATTTTTTTCACTTGAAATGTAATTGAAAAAAATCTAATAAAAATGATGAAATGAAAAAGGTATGCATTGTTTATGTTAATTTATTTATTTACATTTCAATGTTAACTCCCTTCCCTGATTCCCCTTCACAAAACTCCTATCCCTTTCCTTGTACCCCCTGCTTCTATTAGGGTGTTCACCCAAAGACCCACCCACTACCACATCAGTGCCATAGCATTCCCCCTTAGCTGGGTCCACATGACTAGGGGGATCTCCTCCCATTGATGCAGCTGAAGCTATTGATCCCTCCATGTGTACTCTTTGGTTGGTATTTAGTCCATGGGAGCTCTGGGGGTGGGGGGTGGGGTCTCTTTGGTTGATATTGTTGTTCTTCCTATGGGGTTGCAAACCCCTTCAGCTCCTTCAGTTCTTCCCCTAACTCCTCCATCGAGGTCCTCCCTGTTTTGGTCAGACTCTTGCACAGCCTCTCAGAGTACAGCTGTACCAGGCTCCTCTCAGCAAGTGCTTCTTGGCATCAGCAAGAGTGTCTAGGTTTGGTTTCTACAGGTGGGATGGATCCATAGATGGGGCAGTCTCTGGATGGCCTTTCCTTCATTCTATGCTCACTCTTTGTCCCTGCATTTCCCAGGTCCCAACAGGGATGACATTAGCAGAAATACCCAGAAAAGGGGAGAGAGAGCACCTGCAGAGAACCTGTGTGTGGATAGGCACCAGCCCTGGTTGAGGGACGGGAACACTCATCCATCTCAAAAATATCAAATCCAGAATTGTACCTTGTAACTTTTTTAAGCTCACAAATGGATGCATGGGACACTCATCTTGGTACTCAAGACCTGGAAAGTATCTGTGCTTCACTTCACATCGAAAGGCAGAGAAAACTAACTTCTTTTTTTTTTTTAATTTTTGTTTGTTTGTTTGTTTTGTTTTTTCAAGACAGGGTTTCTCTGTATAGCCCTGGCTGTCCTAGAACTCACTTTGTAGACCAGGCTGGCCTTGAACTCAGAAATCCGCCTACCTTTGCCTCCTGAGTGCTGGGATTAAAGGCGTGTACCACCACGCCCGGCTTGACAGCTAACTTCTAATGCCAGCAAAGGATGGTGATGGAGGCAGTTGTAGCAACATCCTAGATATGGTAAAGGAAGGAAGTCAGGCAGGCAAACAAGCTGTACCTCTTTTCTTCTCAGAGTTCTTTTTATCTGGGCCACATCTGGAAGATGCCATCTTCTGTGAGAGAGGGTCTTCTCCTATTGTTAACCTTTCCAGGAAGTGTTCTCACAGACCCAACCAGAGGAGTGCATCTTAGTTTATTACAGATTGAATTGACGATCTAGATTAACCTTAAATTTCCAAAGGAGAATAATCACTAAAGTCCAACCTTTTAAACTAATCAGTATGTTGGGCCTGGTTGTAGCAGCACAGACAACTCAAAAATAGATTCAAAACTACAGTGTCTTGGCCCCTCATGATGAGGCCTCACAAAGCATCACTGAATATAAACTTTAGTAGGTTTTCTTTCTTTTTTATAAGATATTTTCTTCATTTACATTTCAAATGATATCCCCAAAACCCCCTATACCCTCCTCCTGCCCTGCTCCCCAAACCAACCAATCCCACTTCCTGGCCCTGGCATTCCCCTGTACTAGGGCATATGATGTTTGCAATACCAAGGGCCTCTCCTCTCATTGATGGCCAACTAGGCCATCCTCTGCTACATATGCAGCTAGAGACACAACTCTGGGGGAGGGGTACTAGTTAGTTCATATCGTTGTTCCTCCTATAAGGTTACACCCTCAGACCATATTTATCTTAAATGTGGGATAAAATAGTGGCCATAATTCTATGAGAGTGTAGTGAGCCTCCCTCTTCTCCTCTTCTCCTAGATGGTGGTAAGAGCCTAGTTACCCTGATTGTAGATCTGTCCTGTTCAACCCAATGTAGTGTGTTCACTGAGTTCCAAGGCTCCATGATGATGACAAGATGGTTCAGGTTGTGTGTTGCAGAAAAAAAAAGTCTAAACTGCAATACTAAGAATAGTATATTGGTTAGTATGAAAAAAACAAAAAAGGACCACCAATACATTGTTTAGATAAACTCTGAAATTTATTTGGATGGCTGTACTGGTTGGTTTTGTGTGTCAACTTGACAAGCTGGAGTTATCACAAAGAATGGAGCTTCAATTGGGGAAATCCTTCCATGAGATCCATCTGTAAGGCATTTCTCAATTAGTGATCAAAGGGGAATGGCCCCTTGTGGGTTGTACCATCCCTGGGCTGGTAGTCTTGGGTTCTATAAGAAAGGAGGCTGAGCAAGCCAGTGAAAGCAAGCCAGTAACATCCCTACATGGCCTCTGCATCAGCTCCTGTTTCCTTACCTGCTTGAATTCCAGGTCTGACTTCCTTTGGTGATGAACAGCAATGTGGAAGTGTAAGCTGAATAAACCCTTTCCTCCCCAACTTGCTTCTTGGTCATGATGTTTGTGCAGGAATAGAAACACTGACTAAGACAGATGGCTTTAGATTTCCCAGAATGCCTGTTGTCTGATCCAGCATTTTGTGTGCCTTCCCACATTTTCTTTACCTGATCACTCTTTAGACCTTTTTGACTATGAGGATTTCATTTTGTCGTTGTTAGATATCTATCTATCATTTTGTTGTTGTTAGATATCTATCTATCTATCTATCTATCTATCTATCTATCTATCTATCTATCTATCTATCTATCTATCTATCCATCTATCTATCTATCAATCATCTATCTACTTATTTTAAACTCCAGATTTTATTCCACTCCCAGTCCACCCTCCGACTTTTCCACATCCCACACCTCCTTCCTGTCTCCAACTGAGAATGTCCCCACTTCCTACCCACACCTCACCAGGCCTCTAAACTACTTGGGGCCCCCAGTCTCTTGAGGTTTAGGTGCATCTTCTCTGAATAACACAGACCTGGCAGTTCTCTGCTGTATATTTGTTGGTGGCCTCATATCAGCTGGTGTATGCTGTCTGGTTGGTGGTCCAGTGTTTGAGAGATCTTGGAGGTACAGGCTAATTGAGACTGCAGGTCCTCCTACAGGGTTGCCCTCCTCCTCAGCTTCTTCCAGCTTTACACTAATTCAACCATATGGGTCAGCAGCTTCTGTCCAATGGTTGGTTGCAAAAATCTGCATCTGACTCTTTCATCTGCTTGTTGGGTCTTTCAGAGGGCAGTCTTTTTGTGAGCACTCCATAGCCTCAATAATAGTGTTAGGTCTTGAGGCCTCCCCTTGAGCTGGATTCCACTTTGGGCCTATTGCTGGACCTTCTTTCCCTCAGGCTCATCTCTATTTTCATCTCTGCAGTTCTTTCAGACAGGAACAATTATGTGACAGAGTTTTGACTGTGGGACGGCAACCTCCTCCCTCACTTGATGCCCTGTATTTCTGCTGGAGGTAGGCTCTATAAGTTCCGTTTCCCCAATGTAGGGCATTTCATTTAAAGTCCCTCCCTTTGAGTCCTGAGATCATTTCATCTACCTGGTCTGAGGTACATTATAAAGGGGCTTCCCTAATCTCCTACCTCTCGAGGTTGCCTGTTTCCATTCTTTCTGCTGACCCTAGGAGCTTCAGTCATTTTCCCCCACCGAAAACCAGATCATGTTCCCTTTCCCTCCCATACTCCGCACCCCACCTCCTTGTGGTTGCTTTCTTCTTCCTCCCAAGTGAGACTGAGGCATCCTCACTTGGACCCTTTAGCTTTTGAGCTTTTGTAATTCTGTGGACTGTATCTGGGGTATTCTGTGTGTTTTTAGTTTTGGTTGTTGTTTTAGGTGGGTTTTTGTTTGTTTGGTTGGTTGGTTTTTTTTGTTTGTTTTTTGGTTTTTGTTTTTTGGGGTTTTTTGGCTAATATCCACTTATTAGTGAGTGCATACCATGTATGACTTTCTGGGTCTGAGTTACCTCACTCAGGATATTTTCTAGTTCCATCCATTTGCTTGTAAAACTGAGGATGTCCTCATTCTTAATAGCTTAGTAGTATTACATTCTGTAAATGAACCACATTTTCTGTATCCATTCTTCTGCCATGGGACATCTGGGTTGTCTCCAGCTTCTGGTTATCACAAATAAGGACATTATGAACATAGTGGAACACATGCTCCTGTGCCATTTTTTGGGTATATTCCCAAGAGTGGTATACCTGTGTCTTCTGGTAGATCTATTTCCACTTTTCTGAGGAATCTCCAGATTGATTTCTAGAGTTGTTGTACCAGTTTGAAATTCTACCAGCAGTGGAGGAGTGTTCCTCTTTCTCCACATCCTCACCAACATGTGCTGTTGCCTGAGGTTTTGATCTTAGCTATGCTCATTGGTGTAAGGTCTCAGGGTCGTTTTGATTTTCATTTCTCTGACCACTAAGGACTTTGAACATTTCTTTAGGGGTTTTTCAGCCATTCAAGATTCTGTTGTGAATCTAAACTGGGAAGTTTAGTTCTATACCCCATGTTTTGATTGGGTTGTTTAGGTTTTTTTCTTATCCTTTCCCTTTTTCTATTTCTGAGTTACTTTTAAGGGTGCTGGTCAAAAGTTTTATAGAATGATTCAACCAGTAATTCCAATGCATTTCTCATGCTTAAATTAGGTTATAAATTTCTGGAATGCAATATTGTAAGATTAAATAATTACACATTTGAAATCACATAAGTATACAATATTGATAAATTATGCAATAAACATTCCAAATATTTAAGCAATATAAATATTTTGACATTTACAGAGAGTTCCATGGGATGTTTAAACCAGTCATTTAATTATTCATTTAACTTATCAAGCTCTGCTTTCTAAAGAATAGGGGTATTTTTCCTTTCCCTATGTATAGCTATGAACAAACTGTTATATCCACACTAACATTTAATCTAAGACTGTTCATTTTAATGCAATGGGTTTGCTAGTAATTGGTAGTACGAAGGCATCATTAACCAGTGCATTAGGACACTCTGATTCACTCTCCTAGATTTCAGGCTTAAAAGGCCATTACATTCTTAATGACCCTAACCAATGGAGGCAGAGCTCCTCTCAAAGGAGAGTCTTGGAGTAGAGCTGTTTTCTGTGATTTATGTACTAACTGAATGCAGTTAATTATAAAGTTCCAATTATTAGTTCAGGCAAACAGAATAGAAACTACTTTTGCTTTGGGCCTCATTCCTGAGGGGGGAAAAATCTAACATGATTTAATAAGGTATCCTCACAACAGAGACCTCCATATTATTTTTCCCCACATTTTAAAATATCAATTGCTCATATAGTGATAGGAGGTAAACTTTAAATTCTCAAAATGTCTACATGACAGAATACTCGAGGGAGGTTATTCATTGTATGCATCAAGCATAGGGCCACTGCTCCTCAGGCTTTTCAGAGACTGGATTTGATTGCATCAAATGTGAAGAATTCTTTTTCCATTCTTGGACATGAATATATTAAAACCTGGTCCAAAAAGGGTGTCTAGAAATGAACTGTACGCTACTATTTGTCATTTAGGATTAAGGATCTGAGAACTTTAAATTTCTGCTCTGCTGTTGTGTTGTGCCTTTGTTTATTTACTGCTTCTCTGTGTTATTGTGTAGCGCCTCTCCATATTGGTTTCTGTTTGGCCAGAATGGTTCATATTACTCCACTTTATTGAAAAGCCTTAAACACTGCATTTTCAGAAACCTTGAAAGAGAAATTACACTCTCCATTCCATACTGGTTCACTTCTTACAAACCAGGAACAAATCATCTCAAACACTCTCAATAAAGTTAAAAGGAAGGTGAAAATTAATTGTTTTAAATTGCTTAGTTCACTAGAATTTTGTTGATTGGCATTACATATAAACTACTTTCAAACATCCTACTTTAAAAATTCAAAATAGCTTTGATTTTACACTATAAAGGACAAGTGAATATTCTCCTTTATACTTGTGAATATTAACTAAATTTAATATTTTGTAGTTAATATTTTTTACTCCGTATTTCAAACCCTGCCCCTTCCCATCCACCCTCCGACTGCTTCACAATTAAAAATACTAATACATTTCTAAATTAATTTTAGTTTCTTATGAATCAAATGAGTTATATCTGGACCAAAATGAACCTACATAGGGCTTCAAGCATTTTAATACTATTAATAAGATTTTGAACATTCTTTTGTATTTATTTATTTAAAACAGTGTATCCTCTAAATCTTACTGCCCTCCAAGTCTCTGCAGCGAAGGTGGAATTTGAACTACTGAACATCTAAACTTCACCTCCCAAGTGCTGGTATTAAGTGCAGGTACTACCGCATGTAGCTGCTGCTACTTCCACTTCCGCTTCCTCCTCCTCCTCCTCTTCTTCTTCTTCTTCTTCTCCTTCTTCTTCTTCTTCTTCTTCTTCTTCTTCTTCTTCTTCTTCTTCTTCTTCTTCTTCTTCTTCTTCTTCTTCTTCTCTCTTAATTTAGATGAGGGTATACCATATCATACTCTTTAGTTTTGTCTTAATGTTCAAAATTTTTAACACTGTTCTATTCGATAAGTCATTAATCAAGTGAACTTCATATCCTGCTCAACATAGCAGAGACATTGCATTTCTGTCTTTTCATAGAAAAAAAATCTCAGTTTTTGGAATAAACTTTGGTATTATTTTGACTTGCATATTGGCCATAAATATATGTGATTATAATTCATACAAAGAGAAAGATATTTCATAATAATTAAAGTCCTTTGTAGTATCTCTTTGGTTTAAACATGACTAACTCCACCCCACTCATTTCTCTGTAGCTAAGTAATCACTTATCTGGTAACAATATCTCACTTCAAACTTTGAATACCAATAGACTTTGTGTACTGGCTAGTTTTGTGTCAACTTGACACAGCTGGAGTTATCACAGAAAAAGGAGCTTCAGATGCTGAAATGCCTCCATGAGATCCAACTGTAAGGCATTACTCAATTAGTGATAAAGGGCCCCTTGTGGGTGGGACCATCTCTGGGCTGGCAGTCTTGGTTCTGTAAGAAAGCAGGCTGAGCAAGCCAGGGGAAGGAAGGCAGTAAAGAACATCCCTCCAAGTCCTCTGCATCAGCTCCTGCTTTCTGACCTGTTTGAGTTCCAGTCCTGGCATCCTTGGTGATGAAAGTATAAGCCGAATAAACCCTTTCCTCCTCAACTGCTTCTTGGTCATGATTTTTGTGCAAGAATAGAAACCCTGACTAAGACAAATTGGTACCAGCATAGTGGGTTATTCCTGTGACAACCTGACTATGTTTTGGGGAGGACTGTGGAAGGACTTTGAAAGTTTGGGCTTGAGGATCCATCCATTCGTTGTTAAGAGCTCTTAACAACGTTGTTGTGTAGGAGCTTGACAGATAATGTTGAGAACAGTGCAGAAGATGGAGGTCTAGCTTGTTAAATTTCGGATGGAAAATTAAAGACTCTTTTCAGGGCCATTGCTGTTTTGATTGTGAAGATTCTGTAGTTCTGGTTACCTGGGGCTGAAGAATCAGCTGTGATGAACAAGATACCAGAACTACTAAAGTTAAACTTTTGCATTACTGGGACTATTGATGCTGGTTAGCTGGAGCTAAGAAATTAGAGGTGATTAAGAAGAGACCAGCAAAGTGTGGACACTGTGGCCCTTCTTAGAATTGGGAACAAAACACCCATGGAAGGAGTTACAGAGACAAAGTTTGGAGCTGTAACGAAAGGATGGACCATCTACAGATTGCCATATCCAGGGATCCACCCCATAATCAGCTTCCAAACGCTGACACCATTGCATACACTAGCAAGATTTTGCTGAAAGGACCATGATATAGCTGTCTCTTGTGAGACTAGGCCGGGGCCTAGCAAACACAGAAGTGGATGATCACAGTCAGCTATTGGATGGACCACACAGCCCCCAATGGAGGAGCTAGAGAAATTACCCAAGGAGCTAAAGGGATCTGCAACCCTATAGGTGGAACAACATAATGAACTAACCAGAACCCCGGAGCTCTTGACTCTAGCTGCATATGTATCAAAAGATGGCCTAGTCGGCCATCACTGGAAAGAGGGGCCCATTGGACACAAAAACTTTATATGCCCCAGTACAGGGGAATGCCAGTGCCCAAAATATGGGAATGGGTGGGTAGGGAAGTGGGGGGAGGGTATGGGGGACTTTCAGGATAGCATTGGAAATGTAATTGAGGAAAATACGTAATGAAAAAATATAAAAAATAAATAAAAGAAGAAGAGACCAGCATTGTTGAAGTGACATCTTCTGGGAAGTGTTTTCTGAAAGCACAAAGAGGCTGTGTTCCAGAGATAGCCACCATTCTACTCTGACTGCAGCAGGACTTGGTAATGTGGGAGGGTAACCCAGGTGGTACTGGTTTTGAAGGCATGAAAGGATCATGCAGAGCAGCTGATGCTCAGGACTGTGAGAGGCCATGGAAGGCCATTGGTGAAGGTGCAGCCTCAGTTGCAATTGACAGCCCAGTACTGAAGGGGCCATGCAGTGTTTCAGAGATGGCCACCAAAAAGCAGCAGACATGGAGTACAGGCATCTGGAGCCTAGAGGACTACATGTGTACTACAAAGGGCATTGCTGGACAAGTGACACAAGCCCTTCGAGGAGCCCAGAAGATTGTGAGTTGGATCCCAGACATTGGATGTTTAGAGATTGATTTTTGCTTTTGATTGTGACTGTGCCCTGATATTTTCCCTTTTGAAGAAAGAAACTATTATAGTGAAGCCCACAGTTAAGAGACATCTAATTGTAAAAAGACTTTGGATTTTTAAAAATATTGGACAATTTATTTTATTTTTTTAATATATTTATTAGATATTTTCCTCATTTACATTTCCAGTGCTATCCTAAAAGTCCCCCATACCCTCCCCCTACTCCCCTACCCACCCACTCCCACGTTTTGGCCCTGGCATTCACCTATACGGGGGAACACAAAGTCTGCAAGTCCAATGGGCCTCTCTTTCAAGTGATGGCCAACTAGGCCATCTTTTGATAAATATGTAGCTAGAGTCAAGAGCTTAGGGGTACTAGTTAGTTCATAATGTTGTTCCACCTATAGGGTTGCAGATCCCTTTAGCTCCTTGGGTACTTTCTCTAGCTCCTCTATTAGGGGTCCTGTGATCCATCCAGTAGCTGACTGTGAGTATCCACTTCTGTGTTTGCTAGGCCCCGGCATAGTCACACAAAAGACAGCTATATCTGGGTCCTTTCAGCAAAATCATGCTAGTGTATGCAATGGTGTCAGCATTTGGAAGCTGATTATGGGATGGATCCGCGGATATGGCAGTCTCTAGATGGTCCATCCTTTTGTCACAGCTCCAAACTTTGTCTCTGTAACTCCTTCCATGGGTGTTTTGTTCCCAATTCTAAGAAGGGGCAAAGTGTCCACACTTTGGTCTTCGTTCTTCTTGAGTTTCATGTGTTTAGCAAATTGTATCTTATATGTTGGGTATCATAAGTTTCTGGGCTAATATCCACTTATCAGTGAGTACATATTGTGTGAGTTCCTTTGTGATTGGGTTACCTCACTTAGGATGATGCCCGCCAGGTCCATCCATTTGCCTAGGAATTTCATAAATTCATTCTTTTTAATAGTTGAGTAGTACTCCATTGTGTAAAAGTACCACATTTTCTGTATCCATTCCTATGTTGAGGGGCATCTGTGCTCTTTCCAAGCTTCTGGCTATTATAAAAAAGGCTGCTGTGAAAATAGTGGAGTATGTGTCCTCCTTACTGGTTGGAACATCTTCTAGATATATGCCCAGGAGAGGTATTGCAGCATCCTCAGGTAGTACCATGTCCAATTTTCTGAGGAACAGCCAGACTGATTTACAGAGTGGAGGTACAAGCTTGCAATTCCACCAACAATGTAGGAGTCTTCCTCTTTCTCCATATCCTTGCCAGCATCTACGGTCACCTGAATTTTTAATCTTAGCCATTCTGACTTGTGTGAGATGGAATCTCAGGGTTGTTTTGATTTGCATTTCCCTGATGATTAAGGATGTTGAACATTTTTTCAGGTGCTTCTCTGCCATTCGGTATTCCTCAGGTGAGAATTCTTTGTTCAGCTCTGAGCCCCGTTTTTTAATGGGGTTATTTGATTTTTCTGGAGTCCACCTTCTTGAGTTCTTTATATATATTGGATATTAGTCCCCTATCTGATTTAGGATAGGTAAAGATCCTTTCCCAATCTGTTGGTGGCCTTTTTGTCTTATTGACGGTGTCTTTTGCATTGCAGAAGCTTTGCAACTTTATGAGGTCCCATTTATTGATTCAAGATCTTACAGCACAAGCCATTGCTGTTCTATTCAGGAATTTTTCCCCTGTACCCATATCTTTGAGGCTTTGCCCTACTTTCTCCTCTATAAGTTTCAGTGTCTCTGGATTCATGTGGAGTTCCTTAATCCATTTAGATTTGACCTTAGTTCAAGGAAATAGGAATGGATCAATTCACATTCTTCTACATGATAACCGCCAGTGGTGACAACACCATTTGTTAACAGTGCTCTCTTTTTACCACTGGATGGTTTTAGCTCCCTTGTCAAAGATCAAGTGACCATAGGTGTGTGGGTTCACCTATGGGTCTTCAATTATATTCCATTGGTCTACTTGTCTGTTGCTATTCCAGTACCATGCAGTTTTTTTTGTTTTGTTTTGTTTTTATCACAATTGCTCTGTAGTACAGCATTAGTTCAGGCATGGTGATTCCACCAGAGGTTCTTTTATCCTTGAGAAGATTTTTTGCTATTCTCTGTTTCTTGTTATTCCAGATGAATCTGCCAATTGCCCTTTCTAATTCCTTGAAGAATTGAGTTGGAATTTTGATGGGGATTGCATTGAATCTGTAGATTGCTTTTGGCAAGATAGTCATTTTTACTATATTGATCCTGCCAATCCATGAACATGGGAGATCTTTCCATCTTCTGAGATCTTTTTTAATTTCTTTCTTCAGAGACTTGAAGTTCTTATACAGATCTTTCACTTCCTTAGTTAGAGTCACGCCAAGGTATTTTATATTATTTGTGACTCTTAAGAAGGGTGTTGTTTCCCTAATTTCTTTCTCAGCCTGTTTATCCTATGTGTACAGAAAGGCCATTGATTTGTTTGAGTTAATTTTATATCCAGCTACTTCATTGAAGCTGTTTATCAGGTTTAGGAATTCTCTGGTGGAATTTTTAGGGTCACTTATATATACTATCATATCATCTACAAAAAGTAATATTTTGACTTCTTCCTTTCCAATTTGTATTCCCTTGATCTCCTTTTGTTGTCTAATTGCTCTGGCTAGGACTTCAAGTACAATGTAGAATAGGTAGGGAGAGAGTGGACAGCCTTGCCTAGTCCCTGATTTTAGTGGGATTGCTTCCAGCTTCTCACCATTTATTTGATGTTGGCTACTGGTTTGCTTTAGATTGCTTTTATCATGGTTAGGTATGGGCCTTGAATTCCTGATATTTCCAAGACTTTTATCATGAATGGGTGTTGGATTTTGTCAAATGCTTTCTCAGCATCTAACGAGATGATCATGTGGTTTTTGTCTTTGAGTTTGTTTATGTACTGAATTATGTTGATAGATTTCCATACATTAAACCATCCCTGCATCCCTGGAATGAAACATACTTGGTCAGGATGGGTGATTGTTTTGATGGGTTCTTGAATTCGTTTAGTGAGAACTTTATTGAAAATTTTTGCATCGATATTCATAAGGGAAATTGTTCTGAAGTTCTCTATCTTTGTTGGGTCTTTTTGTGGTTTAGGTATCAGAGTAATTTTGGCTTCATAGAATGAATTGGGTAGACTACCTTCTGTTTTTATTTTGTGGAATAGTTTGTGAAGAAGTGGGATTAGATCTTCTTTGAAGGTCTGATAGAAATCTGCACTAAACCCATCTGGTCCTGGGCTTTTTTTTTTGGTTGGGAGACTAGTTATGACTGCTTCTATTTCTTTAGGGGATATAGGACTGTTTAGATCATTAACCTGATCTGATTTAACTTTGGTACCTGCTATCTGTCTAGAAACTTGTCCATTTCTTCGAGGTTCTCCAGTTTTGTTGAGTATAGCCTTTTTTAGAAGGAACTGAATGTGTTTTGGATTTTTTCAGAATCTGTTGTTATGTCTCCCTTTTCATTTCTGATTTTGTTAATTAGGATGCTGTTCCTGTGCCCTCTAGTGAGTCTGGATAAGGGTTTATATATCTTGTTGATTTTCTCAGAGAACCAGCTCCTCCATTGGTTGATTCTTTGAGTAGTTCTTCTTGTTTCCACTTGGTTGATTTCACCCCTGATTTTGATTATTTCCTGCCATCTATTCCTCTTGGGTGAATTTGCTTCCTTTTGTTCTAGAGCTTTTAGGTGTGTTGTCAAGCTGCTAATGTGTGCTCTCTCTAGTTTCTTTTTGGAGGCACTCAGAGCTATGAGTTTTCCTCTTAGAAATTCTTTCATTGTGTCCCATAAGTTTGGGTATGTTGTGGCTTCATTTTCATTAAACTCCAAAAAGTTCTTAATTTCTTTCTTCATTCCTTCCTTGACCAAGGTATCATTGAGAAGATTGTTGTTCAATTTCCATGTTAATGTTGGCTTTCTATTATTTATTTTGTTGTTGAAGATCAGCCTTAGTCCATGGTGATCTGATAGGATGTATGGGATAATTTCAATATTTTTGTATCTGTTGAGGCTTGTTTTGTGACCAATTATGTGGTCAATTTTGGAGAAGGTACCATGAGGTGATGAGAAGAAGGTATATCCTTTTGTTTTAGGATAAAATGTTCTGTAGATATCTGTTAAATCCATTTGTTTCATAACTTCTGTTAGTTTCACTCTATCCCTGTTTAATTTCTGTTTCCATGATTTGTCCATTGGTGAAAGTGGTGTGTTGAAGTCCCCCACTATTATTGTATGAGGTACAATGTGTGTTTTGAGGTTTACTAAAGTTTCTTTAATGAATGTTGCTGCCCTTGTAATTTGTGCATAGATATTTAGAATTGATAGTTCCTTGGAGGATTTTACCTTTGATAAGTATGTAGTGCCCCTCGGGTTTTTTTTTTTTTTTTTTATGACTTTGGGTTGGAAGTTGATTTTATTAGATATTAGTATCGCTACTCCAGCTTTTTTCTTCATACCATTTGCTTGGAAAATTATTTTCCAGCCTTTCATTCTGAGGTAGTGTCTGTCTTTTTCTCTGAGATGAATTTCCTGTAAGCAGCAAAATGTTGGGTCTTGTTTGTGTAGCCAGTCTTTTAGTCTATGTCTTTTTATTGGGGAGTTGAGTCCATTGATATTAAGAGATATTAAGGAAAAGTAATTGTTGCTTCCTATTATTTTCTTTGCTAAAGTTGTCATTCTGTTCTTGTGGCTGTCTTCTTTTAGGTTTGTTGAGGGATTGCCTTCTTGCTTTTTCTAGGACATGGTTTCCGAACTTGTATTTTTTTTTCTGTTATTATCCTTTGAAAGGCTGGATTCCTGGAAAGATAATGTGTGAATTTTGTTTTGTAGTAGAATACTTTTGTTTCTCCATCTATGGTAATTGAGAGTTTTGCTGGGTATAGTAGCCTGGGCTGGCATTTGTGTTATCTTACTGTCTGTATAACATCTGTCCAGACTGTTCTGGCTTTTATAGTCTCTGGTGAAAAATCTGGTGTAATTCTGATAGGCTTGCCTTTATATGTTACTTGACATTTTTCCCTTACTGCTTTTAATATTCTATCATTATTTAGTGTATTTTTTTGATTATTATGTGTTGGGAGGAATTTCTTTTCTGGTCCAGTCTATTTGGAATTCTGTAGGATTCTTGTATGTTCATGGACATCTCTTTCTTTAGGTTTGGGAAGAGTTCTTCTATAATTTTGTTGAAGATGTTTGCCGGTCCTTTGAGTTTAAAATCTTCATTCTCATCTACTCCTATTATCCGTAGGTTTGGTCTTCTCATTGTGTCTTTATTTCCTGGATGTTTTGAGTTAGGATCTCTTTGCATTTTTCATTTTCTTTGATTGTTGCGCCGATGTTCTCTATGGAGTCTTCTGCACCTGAGATTCTCTCTTCCACCTCTTGTTTTCTTTTGCTGATGCTCCCATCTATGGTTCCAGATTTCTTTCCTAGGGTTTCTGTCTCCAGCCTGGCTTCACTTTGGGTTTTCTTTATTGTGTCTACTTCCCTTTTTAGGTCTTGGATGGTTTTATTCAATTCCATCACCTGTTTGGTTGTGTTTTCCTGCAATTCCTTAAGGGATTTTTGTGCTTCTCTTTAATGTCTTCTACCTCTTTAGCAGTGTTTTCCTGTATTTTAAGTGAGTTATTAAAGTCCTTCTTGATGTCCTCTATCATCATCATGAGATATACTTTTAAATCCGGGTCTAGCTTTTCGGGTGTGTTGGAGTACCCTGGACTGGGGGAAGTGGGAGTGCTGGGTTCTAATGATGGTGAGTGGTCTTGTTTTCTGTTAGTAAGATTCTTTTTGTTTGTTTGTTTTGGTTTTGGTTTTTTGAGACAGGGTTTCTCTGTATAGCCCTGGCTGTCCTGGAACTCACTCTGTAGACCAGGCTGGCCTCGAACTCAGAAATCCGCCTGCCTCTGCCTCCCGAGTGCTGGGATTAAAGGCGTGTGCCACCATGTCCGGCTTGTTAGTAAGATTCTTACGTTTACCTTTTGCCATCTGGTAATCTCTGGAGTTAGTTGTTATAGTTGTCTCTGTTTAGAGATTGTTCCTCTGGTGATTCTGTTACCCTCTATCAGCAGACCTGGGAGACTAGCTCTTTCCTCTGAGTTTCAGTGGTCAGAGCACTCTCTGCAGGCAAGCTCTCCTCTTACAGGGAAGGTGCACAGATATCTGGCGTTCGGACCTCCCTCCTGTCCGAAGATGAAGGCCCAAAACTGGACCTTTCCCAGAAGCTGTGTTGCTTTGGCCTGTCACAGAAGCTGTTAGCTTCTGTAGTCCACACTCTCACCTGTGCAGACTACTTTCAGTGGGATCTCAGAACCAAGATGTCTTCCGCTGATGCTGAGGCAAAGCCCTCCCGGGCTGGGTGGACACCTGTGCTCTGGCCAGGAAGGTGGCTGGATGTCTGGAGCCTGAAAAGGGTGCTGCCTCAGAAGTTCTGTGGCTTCTGCCTGTCCCAGAAGCTGTTAGCTTCTGTAGTGCACACTCTCACCTGTGCAGACTACTTTCGGCGAAGTCCAGGAACCAAGATCTTGGACATTTTAAAGGGATTGACTTTTAGTATGTAGAAACTGTGCAGCTTTTAAAGTTGTTTAGATCTTGGGGATGAATATAAATTAAGGGTTGAGGCTTACTAGTGATGTGTTTGTGTGTCAAGTTGACAAGGGGTCAATTGTACTGGCTAGTTTTGTGTCATCTTGACACAGCTGGAGTTATCACAGAAAAAGCAGCTTCAGTTGAGGAAATTCCTCCATGAGATCCATCTATAAGGCATTTTCTCCATTAGTGATCAAGGAGGAAAGGCTCCTTGTGGGTGGGACCATCTCTGGGCTGATAATCTTGGTTCTATAAGAGAGCAGGCTGAGCAAGCCAGGGGAAGCAAGGCAGTAAAGAACATTCCTACATTGCCTCTGCATTAGTTCCTGCTCCCTGACCTGCTTGAGTTCCAGTCCTGACTTCCTTTGGTGATGAACATCAATATGGAAGTATAAGCCGAATAAACCCTTTCCTCCCCAACTGACTCTTGGTCATGATTTTTGTGCAGGAATAGAAACCCTAAGACACTTTGCAACTTATGAATTATTTTTGAAGTCTCAGAGTTGTAAATTTATATAAAAAATACTTTCATTCATTGTCTTCAAAAAAGAATAATAAAGATTATTATCTGTGCAAAAGTAGTTTGCACAGATTCTTATGAATACACACATACATATTTCTATCTCCACTCTTATGAAAGCTCTTTTGATGAGCTAATATAGACTTATCAAATTCTTCAGTATAGATATTTTTAGGATCAGTATTCTTAATGTTAATGTAGTAAAGTAGATTGAGAAAGCAAAGTTTTATAGACTATTAATGTTTTAATACATTCTTAAAATTAAATGGTGTTCAGAGCAGAAAAATTAAATCTGTACAAAAATAACACAGAATCCATATTAAGAAAATTTTAAGCAAATTTATATTACATAAAATATGGTAATTGAACTAAGAATACTAAAAGAAAAATAAAATCATATCTCTAAAATTGACAATTTTGTGACTGATCAGAACTTACCATTTTATTGAGTGAATATATTTATTTTGAAAATATAACATATAAATTGGATAATGGAGATAGAAAAGAAGTTAAGTAAGTCAAAAGGTCACAAATGCAGAAAACGTAAGATGTTTTCTTGCAAAGTCATAATTAAAAATAGTAAAAATGCTATATATTAGTGTATATATTTCTTCTATCTTTGTTTTGGGTGAAATTAGATGAAAATACTTCAATTTTAACCTCAGAAAACTATTTTTCTGAATAAATTCAGTGATTCAAAGTTTCATATCTATTTAAATAGTTGATACCTAAAGTAAAATTTAAAAGTCACTGGGAGACAATGTTGCATTATCTAGAGTTTTGCTCTCATTGTTAAGTAAGGAAATGGATGATGCACTTTCAATGAAATCTAATGGTGGTTTGAAGCAGAGCCCAGGTATTTGTAGTGATTCTGGACTCTAACCATGGAGATACATTATCCATTTTAAAAACATAAAATGATGCAGGGATTTAAATATAACTGAAATGATGCTCAATATATATCCAGCCACAGAATGAAATAGCCAAAATCTTGTGTATTGCTATGTCAAACCAACTTATTGTGACATTTGTCTTCACACATAATTTTCTTTGTGTACTTTCTGTTCAGCAACTCTTTTTTTTTTTACCCAGTGTTTTAATACTTTGTGTTTGAAGGGAAATCACATAAAGCATTTTCCCTATTATTAGAACAGGGTTAAACTTCTGAATATTTAATAACTAGAATAGTCTAGGTTATATTTCTCAAAGTTCTAAGAATTACTGGTGCACAAAGAAAGCATTTCTTTCATTTTAAAGGTAAGTAACAAGATTAGATATCCTAGAGTCTTACACTGATTTAAAGAACCAGAACCCATAATGGGCAACCATATGTCCCCCTGAGTTGTTGTAGAATAAGAAAAGGCCATAGCATCATGACCCATGTTTGAAATACTTATCTGCATGGAACATTGCATATGACCATTATCTTTCTTAACTTCAAAGGGTGGAGATAGGAAAAAGAAAAATATTCACTGTATAACAGTAATAACTGCTATAGTAGTACTATTAGTAATATTAGCAATGCTAACACTGTATCTGTGTAACTATAGAAAAGTAAAATGTCAATATGTGACTTCTCTTCTAATAGGGAATGCTTAGAAACAGACTGCTAGCAGGTTCTTCCTGGCTTCATGATGTTGTTTTGTTTGTTTGTTTGATTGTTTGTTTTTTTGTGCTTTTTGGGTTTTTTGTTTTTGTTTTGTTTTTCTTTTTTTTTTTTTGTTTTATTTTGTTTTGTTTTGAGGCAGGGTTTCTCTGTGTAGCCCTGGCTGTCCTGGAACTCACTCTGTAAACCAGGCTGGCCTTGAACTCAGAAATCCGCCTGACTCTGCCTCCCAAGTGCTGGGATTAAAGGTGTGCACCACCACTGCCCAGCGACCATGATGATTTAATTCAACAAAGCACTATAAGAAAAATTAAATCACAGTACATAATAATGAATAAAAATCCAGGTAATTTCTTCACTTTCCTTTATTGTTCATTTTATGTGAATATAAATCATATATATGTAACTTGCATTTGAGTCTTTAAATATGTTCATGTCTGTTTATGAACAAAATATATTAGGTATTGGTTATATGGACATATATGTATGTCTAGAATATATAAACATGTGCTAAATTACCCAGTCATTAGATACTGAAATATGTCAAAAAGTTATTCTGTGTGGTGTCTATATGAGCTTGACATTTGCATTGGAAATATGACCAAAACACTATTTTCTAATCTGAAAGGAACTGGGTAAACCAGTCAAAAAAGAATAAACTAAACAGAAATTCAGAAAAGAATATACCGGCTCTCCATGGTGAATTTTGAATTAGTAATTCAGTCATCTTTATTAAGATCTGGGGTCAGTTTATGCACAGACCATGATATATACAGATATGTACACACATACATACACACACACACACACACACACACACACACACACACACACACACACTTGCACGCGCAAAGCCTTTTATTTGTGTTTTCATCTGGAAAACAAAATGTACTGAAATTCTTGTACTAAACCTAACTTGAGAGAAATAGATTTTGGAAGAATTACTTAGTTCGGTTCTGGAGTTTCTAGTACCAGCTCTCTATTCTGATTAAATATAAAGATTCTAATAGTTCCACTCCTCATAGTAAGGAGTGCACTGTGCTCCATTGACCATTTTAGCAGATGTGTTCTATACAAATTTCCATTGAATGTTTTGTGTAAACCATTTACAGGAAGTAAGACGTTGTGTGACGCTATATACTTTCAAGTATTTTTGGAAAACAAACACACATAACGATGCTGACTGACTTTTCCTAATGTTGCTAGACAAAGTGATGAAAGAAAAGAATGAGTTTATTGATTGAAATTACTATCTTAAGTGCTATATAAATGACCTGAAGGCATTTAAGGATGACCCGAAGAAGCACCATATTTCCTGTAGTACAAACAATTGATCAAAATCAAGACCAAAGTCTTTTTTTTCTTTGTTTTGTTTTTTTTTTCTTTTTTTTCCAGTATATTCAAGAAACTGAGGGTTTTTTAAAAGTATTTTTATTAGTTATTTTCCTCATTTACATTTCCAATGCTATCCCAAAAGTCCCCCATACCCTTACCCCCACTCCCCTACCCACCCACTTCCACTTTTTGGCCCTGGCGTTCCCCTGTATTGGGGCATATAAAGTTTGCAAGTCCAATGGACCTCTCTTTCCAGTGATGGCCGATTAGGCCATCTCCTGATACATATGCAGCTAGACATGAGCTCGGGGGGGGGGGGTTACTGGGTAGTTCATATTGTTGTTCCACCTATAGGGTTGCAGATCCCTTTAGCTCCTTGGTTACTTTCTCTAACTCCTCCATTGGGAACCCTGTGATCCATCCAATAGCTGACGGTGAGCATCCACTTCTGTGTTTGCTAGGCCCCGGCATAGTCTCACAAGAGACAGCTCTATCTGGGTCCTTTCAGCAAAATCTTGCTAGTGGATGAAATGGTGTCAGTGTTTGGAAGCTGATTATGGGATGGATTCCCAGATATGGCAGTCTCTAGATGGTCCATCCTTTCATCAGAGCTCCAAACTTTGTCTCTGTAACTCCTTCCCTGGGTGTTTTTCCCAATTCTAAGAAGGGGCAAAGTGTCCACACTTTGGTCTTTGTTCTTCTTGAGTTTCATGCATTTAGAAAATTGTCTTTTTTTTTTTTTTCTGAAAATGGCTGAATTACAATGCAATTTGAGTTCCCAGACTTACAGAGTATCTCTTATTACAATGAAGACACTTCATGGGAAAGAAATGAGCTAGTCTCAGGTAAAACAGAAACACATGAACACTGTGATAAGATTAGGACTACTGAGCTCCTAAATTCTAATGATTCAATTAGAAAGGTTTCCATATTGTCTTTGGAAATGTCCTTCCAACATCAGTGTAAATAGACTTCTACAACATCAAATATCGACTAGTAGTTCACAACAGAACTGGTCTTATCATCTGCAACTGAGGAGATTAACCCTATCCTAACTTAATTAACTGAATTGGCCTCCCCCATGACCAATCCTACGGTTATGTATGGATTCACTCTATCTTTTTAATTTGTGAGTTCTAGGGATTGGATTCATGAAGTAAGAATTGACATTAGGCACTTTTCTGAGCCATCTTGCCCTCTTTTTTCTTTTTCTTTTTCTTTTTTTTAAATTTATATATAATTTACATCCAATCAGATCTCTACAAGTGATATATAGAATATGATCTATGCCATTGTCTAATAGACAAAAATATTTAAAAACAAAGCAAATAACTAAACAGAGAAAATAAAAAAATGAATTTTGTTATTTAGTGATGTTTTCTAGGGACTGAGCAACAGCTAGATCCTTGGGCTTCCATTCACAGCTGCTACTGACCATTGTTGGGAGTTCGACTGCAGACAGTAAGTCATCAATAAACTCCTTTACTATATAGAGACTATCCATAAGTTTTGTGACTCTAGAGAACCCTGATTAATACAATAAGACTGCATGACTGAAGATGATGACTCTTCATGCTGCACTAGTTACTAATTTCCAACATTCCCTTAGCAGGATATCACAAGCCCTTAGTTGAGACTGGCTAGCTTGGTCTTCTGTAGTCTGGTGCAAGCAAGCCCAGCCATGTAAGTTGACTTATATCCTACTGCAGCCTGATGTCATTATTTTACAGCAGCCATTTACTACCTCCTGCTCACAGAAGTTGTTTTTTGGCTTCCAGCAGGATATCATACACACACACACACACACACACACACACACACACACAAAGTAACTGAATATTCAAGTGATTTTTAAAAGTAAATCACTATAAGCAATTTCTCTTAGTTGGCAAAGACATCATTTCATTTTGCATATATTTTCACACTCTGGTCTTATGTCACTATTTTGTTAACATGGAACTTGATCCTTTCCCTTGGGTGAGCTATCATAATAATTTATTATATTGATGGTATTTTGTACACTATATCAAATAGTAAACAATAGATACTGTTAATTTCTTTTTTGTCTTTTATTTATTTATTTATTTATTTATTTATTTATTTATTTATACTCCAGATTTTATTCTCCCTCATGCCCCTGTCCACTCTTGGACTGTTTCATATCCAGTACATCCTTTCCACCCACCTGTCTCCACGAGGATGTACCCACCACTCACCAACCATTCATTGCAGATCTCTAAACTCCCTGGGACCCCCAGTCTCTTGAGGGTTAGGTGCATCTTCTCTGGATGAACCCAGATCTGGCAGTCTTCTGCTGTATGTGTTGGGGGCCTCATATCAGCTGCTATATGTTGCCTGATTGGTGACTCAGTGTCTGAGAGATCTCAATAGTCCAGGTTAGTTAAGACTGCTGGTGCTCCTGCAGGGTTGCCTTCCTTCTCAGCTTCTTCGAGCCTTTCCCTAATTGATACATAGGGGTCAGCACCTTCTGTCCATTGGTTGGATGTAAATATCTCCATCTGACACTTTCAGATGCTTGTTGGGTCTTCCGGAATACTGCTCTCTGGAGTATAGGACTCTGTGAGCAAATGATAGCCTCAGTAATAGTGTCAGGCCTTGGGACCTCCCCTTGAGTGGGATCCTACTTTGGGTCTGTGGATGAACCTCCTTCTCCTCAGGTTCCTCTCCATTGCCACCCCTGAAGTTATTTCAGACAGGAACAATTATAGGTCAGAGGTTTGACTGTGGGATTGCGACCCAATCCTTCATTTGATGCCCTTGTCTTTCTGCTGGTGGTGGGCTCTACAATTTTCCTCTCCCCAACGTAGGGCATTTCATCTAAGGTCCCTCCCTTTGAGTCCTAAGAATCTCTCACCTCCAAGGTCTCTGGTACATTCTGTAGGGTCCCCTATATTTCTCTGACACAGGATGGAAACTAATATTGCCAAACAAACAACAAAAAACACCAATTAGAAGAACTCTACCTTAGTGATATTTGGGGCTATTGTGAGGTATGAAGCATTTCAAATATCCCTTCTGAGATTATAAATAAATTATGGCAACTGACCTCTCCTTCTTTCTGCAAAATGACACACTGTCTACCATGATAATATTTTGAAGATAATGCAGTACATTTTAGGTCTCGAACTTGGATCAAAAGTCTATTAACATATTATATCAGACACTAGCTACTAGGATCTCCCAGCATCCATGAGTTCCTATTTGCTATAGGGTCCTCCTGGCTGGCATAACTCACACTAAAGTCTATAGCCCAGGGGATGGTATGCTCTTTCCCTAGATGCACTTTCTTATATAATTTGGCCAGCCATTTTGGTTATGTTGTCCACCTTTGGACTCAAGCTATCTTGGCTGCTATACCTTGAGTCCTCTTTTCCTTTCCCTGTCCCACTTTCTTTACATGGCCAGGCTCAGTCATGTTTACTCTGGACCCTTCCACATGCTGTCCCTCATATCTACAATGAACAATCTCCTCTAGCATCCCTAGGAGTGCTCATGTCCTATTTTATTTCCATTTTTCATTCTTCACACAGCCTCATTTGGGTGTTCATCTGTACCAATGACAGTTGAAATAGCAATAGCAAGTAGAGATGCTTCTTGTCATCTGTGAACAATTTCCCCAGATAAATACAAGTACACTCCTTTAGAATTTGGAGCAAGACTTTGCCAATCTGTATAGATAGGTTCTCATTTTCAGTATACATCTTAGTATGCTGCAGGATTCTTCAGGTCTTTACTTGAAACAGAATGATTAACTGTAGACTATTAACTTACTGTGTTACATGTGTCATCATAAATTAGTGTCCTTTGGCTCCTGCAGTCATTAACTTGGATAATCATGGTAACATTTTATCACCAAATTGAAGTGGCCTTCTTCAAGCCAACAAAGCACAAGTCAGATAAAATACATAAAAAGTGTCTTTTAACACTTTCTACTGACTGTTTCTCTAAGCCTGAATCTTTGGCTTTATGGACAGTTCCCTTCAATCAGGAGTAAAAGAAACTGGAGTTTTGGATTGTTCTGCATGAAATCTAGGAACTACAGAGAAGTGAACAGCCACAATACAAGACACTTTGTCTCAAGCACTGATGAAGGACAATGGTGAGAAATCTTTCCCTGGTCAAAATGTCAATCAACCGTTCATTCGATATTTTGAAAGCAGAACTAACCATGTATGTTAATTTCCTTAAGAAACACATGATCTTCTTGGTACTAAGACCATAGATACATACTTTTAGTGCATAAAGGAATCAACAAGACTCCAGCTATTATTAGCTCATAGATGTATACATCCAAACTTATTTAAACTATTACCTATGGAAAGTCTTTTAAAAAGTGGAGTCCTTGCAATTCTTCTCACCTAGGTATGTCTATTCCAGGGATGTTCTGACAGTGGAAGGTCTATAAAGTATGTGAATCTAGTCAATGAAAGAGTTCTTACACCAAACAGAATGGCTAAGATCAAAAATTCAGGTGACAGGAGATGCTGGTGGGGATGTGGAGAAAAAGGAACACTCCTCCATTGCTGGTGGGATTGCAAGCTGGTAAAACCACTCTGGAATCAGTTTGATGGTTCCTCAGACAACTGGGCATAGTACTACCTGAGGACCCAGCTATACAACTCCTGGGCATATACCCAGAAGATGTTTCAGCATGCAATAAGGATACATGTTCCACTATGTTTACAGCAGTCTTATTTATAATAGCCAGAAGCTGGAAAGAACAAAGATGTCACTCAACAGAGGAATGGATACAAAAACTGTGGTACTTTTACACAATGGAGTACTACTCAGCTATTGAAAATAATGAATTTATGAAATTCTTAGGTAGATGGATGGATTTGGAGAATATCATCCTGAGTGAAATAACTCAATCACAAAGGAACAAACATGGCATATTGTATCCACTCACTGTTAAGTGGATATTAGCTCAGAAACTCAGAATACCCAAGATACAATTCACAAACCACATGAAGCTCAAGAAGAAGGAAGACCAAAGTGTGGATTGTTCTGTCCTTCTTAGAAGTGGGAACAAAATACCCATGGGAGAAGATACAGAGAAAAAGTGTGGAGCAGAGACTGAAGGAAAGGCCATCCAGAGACTCCCCGACCTGAGAATCCATCACATATGCAGTTACCAAACCCATACACTATTGTGGATGGCAACAAGTGCTTGCTGATACAGCTGGCTCCTGAGAGGTTCTGCCAGTGCCTGAAAAACTCAGAGGTGGATGCTCTCAGCCAACCATTGGACTGAGCAAAGGGTCCCCAATGAAGGACCTAAAGGAAGGACCCAAGGAGCTGAAGAGGTTGGCAGATCCATAGGAGGAACAATATGAACCAACCAGTACCCCAGAGTTTCCAGGGACTAAACCACCAACCAAAGTGTAAACATAGAGGGACCCATGGGTTCAGCCACATATGTAGCAAAGGATGGCCTTGTCAGTCATCAGTAGGACGAGAAGCACTTGATCCTCTGAAGGCTCAATGCCCTACTGTAGGGGAATTCCAGGACAAGGAAGTGGGTTAGTGAGCCGGGGCATGGTGGGATGAGATATGGGGTTTCAGAGGGGAAATCAGGAAATGGGGTAATATTTGAAATGTAAATAAAGAAAATATCTAATAAAAATAATAAAGAAAATAAACAAAAGGGCAAAATAAAAAGAGAGAGAGTTGTATGCTTATGATATAGCACTCAGACAATTTAACCTGTATTTGACATGAAAGCCTTCCTTCTGGGATATAGCTTCTGTCATTTCAGAAAACAGTATAGAAGCTACCAAGGGAAAGAAAAGCAATTAAGCAATACTTCCTGTCTGTGACATGGAGCATGGCAAAATATCCGTAAGTTGCAATAAATGGCACACACAAGTCAGCGGTGGCCAGCATCTGTCAAATTGGACTTAATATCCACTCAGAAGGAAAGGAGTCATTCCTGATAATGGAAATCTAGCCAGGCTTCCAGGGACAACAGTGTAGTGGACATTAGAAAGTTATATGCTACTTTGCTAGAAGAACATGCCTTTTAACTAAATTCTAAATTCTAACATTATACCCACTGGTAAGTCATACACTTCGTTGAAAGAGCTTTTCTTTCTTCACTGCAAATAGAGACGCTTACAGAAAATGAAACATGGGGGAAAATGCAGAGGTCAACAGATCTTGTGGAGCTCAGTCCTCATCAATGCATTTATATCACAGTCCCTGCATCTATGTCTCAGAGAACATAGGGGGAAAGGGGAAAGAAGTCTTCTAAGATCCAGAATACGGGGCATACTCTGTGATAAAATCTTCTTTAGAAATGGCTACTTAACAAGGCTGTAAAATGGCATTATTAATAAATTTGTAAGATAGAATGAAGAATTGGAGTCCCACTAATAGGCAAACTACTGTGGGCAACTACTGACTTCTGGGAGAAGGAAAGTGAGCCTTTTTTCCAAGGATGCGCTCCTTCGCTGACTGTCAAATGCAGAATGGTCATCCTTTGTTTTTAATGTGAGAATATATATATATATATATATATATATATATATATATATATAATTTCATATATATAATTATATGTATATAATACATATGGAATTTGTTCATACAAATACACATGTTGTTCTATTTTTCTTTATACCTATGTACATATGTATCTGTATGTCTACCTGTGTATCAATAATATCAGAGAAGAGGCTACTAACTTGAATGTAGTGGGCATGGGAAGATTCAAGAGAGGGCAACAGGGAATGGGTAGAGGTAGGAAAGAGATTGGAGAAAAGGATGAAATTCCATTTCAGTTAAAAGCATACAAATATAAGAAACCCATGTGGATTTCACTCAGTGATTCTCAGGAACTACTAACCAGTGTCTCTGAAACCTTCACGTTGTTGTTATATACTCTGGATGCTCGTTATATTTAGCAACAATGATTTATTTTGTGACTTTACTTCTAGTGTTGAATCTTTCCTTGTTTTCATGTTTCCCCCTTCATGAATGACCATGTATGACTTTCAGGTTTTTGTATCATTTTATATTTCAAGTATGTAAGTTGTTGTTTTGATTTCTCTAAGAGTTGACCCTAAAGTTAAGAGTGTACTTTGAACTAAATCTCTTGAGAAATACTAAAATATTATGACCTTAGCTTTTCATAGATGTTGACTCAGCCAAACATATTTTGGGCTTTGAGAAGGCAACAAGCCTTTGATAAGGCAGAGCTAAATGCTATACTTTGGATTTGGAATGACCCTCAAATGACCTGTGTTAACAGTTAAGTTTTCAGAAATGCTAATAGACAAGGCAAAATGAGTCTTCCTGCCCCAAAGTCATGTTGATATAAGGGAGAGTGCCATTCAAGGCCTTTGCTCTTGTTTCATTTATCTTATGTCCATGGACTGTTCTGTGCACAACTTACAAAGACATGTTGCTGCATCACAGGCCCAAAAGTAATTGGGAAAACCAAGCATAGACTAAATTCCCTAAAGCTGTGAACCAAAATAAATATTGTCTTATAATAAGCTAATTATCACAGGCATTTGTTACCTTAACAACTTAGAGAACTGTTCTTAGAAAAAAGTGACTAACTTAGAAAATTGATCTGAAATAGTTCATAAAAGTCTATATGTTATTAATAGTAAAAATTCCAATGGCCACTCTTAATACATTGATTATTTCAGGATATATATATATATATATATATATATATATATACAAATATATATACATATACACATATATACATATATATACATATAGATATATCTAGATATCTATATCTATATTTAATTTTAAAATACTTAATTGGAAATGAAACATTCTAGTTGCAATGGTTCAATTACCTGTATAAGAGACCACCCTTAATAAGACACTGTAATTTTTCTTCCCAGAATCCATACTTCTAAGGGTAGTAACTTATCAAACTATTGTCATATAACTTCATAAGTTTGCCTCATTTTCTCATCTTCTCCTTTACCTATTTCTACTTTTAGAAAAAGGATATCATTTCCATTATACACCAGGTTTCCCCAAGGGCTTCCTCATTCTTTCTTTGAAGCCAGTCTTTTATCCAGTGTGGTTTGTGTCCTCCTTGTGTCTGTCCCCTGTGCCAGGCTAAATGGAATAATTTTTTCCTTCTCTCCACCATTCCCCTACTCTAGTGAGCTTTTGAATTTCCTACGGGTCTGCACTGGATGGTCTGCTCTTTTAATTTCTAAAAAAAGAAAAAAAAAGTTCTTCAGTTTAAAATTTTGCATATATGAAGTATACATGTGTACAAATTTATAATGGTTTTAACACAAATATTTAAATGAAAAAACTGTATAAAGTAATAGCAAATATTTTATGTTTTCAGGGCCATATAGTTTTTATTTTCAGTATTAACTTCTGCGTTATTATTGCCAAAAGTACCAAATGATATAGACACACACACACACACATACACCACAAATGCATGAGCGCCTGCATATGTGCCATGGCAAACACACACAAAAACTATGATTATACTTTAGAACTTACACTTACAAAATCTTGTACAAAATTCGATTTGCTCTGAGAACTTCAGTTTCCACCCCACCCTTTTTTCATTTAAGAATGTTTTGCATTTTTGTCTTTTTCTCAATATCACCTTTAGTGTTTCTTTATGAAAGAGGGATAGAGTTAGAGTTTAAAAAACTTCACCTTGTAATCCCTCTATTACAAAGTATTGCTCCTCCCCCATGTATAAGTGCATTGCGTGTGTGCATGTGTGCTTGTATGTGTGTGCGCGCGCGCTCGTGCATGCATGCATGCGTGCATGAGTTTGTAAGTACAGGCCTTTGTTTCTCTGGAAATGATCTACTACTGAGTTATATCTGTAGCCCTACAAAGTTTACAGTGTCCGAAGTACACACATCTTATTTTATAGTTGAGCTGGCTGACAGTGTTGCCAGATTCCTAGAGTAGGTGGAAATAGAGGGACCCAATTCAGGAACATTTTTCACTTCCCTAGGAACATCCATGGAAAGATGGAAATGAGTGAATTTTCAAATATTTGTGGGAGATGGCACATCTTAGGATAGGTAAATTGTTCTTGGCACCTGGACTGTTTTCCTCCCCAGCTGAGAGAATCATTGTACTAGCGATGCTTTTCCAGCAGCTAGGGGGAGACTCCGTGGAGAGCGGTGGCAGTTGGTAAAGTGGATGATTACATCTGGCTGTGAGGATCAGAAAACTTGTTCATTTCTGGCTTAAATAATCATGCTCTTACTTTTCTGCAAACAATTAGAAGAGTAAGATTATACCAGTGGCTCAAGAATCATGGCTGAGGTTTCTGCAATTTTCTTGCCTTTCTCTTCAACTTCCTATGTCACAGATTGTTTGAGCTCTGGCTATCAAATTTATATTCTATGTAGGAGTATGGGTAGAGAGAGAGAATATTCTTATGAAAATATACCTAATTTACCTGATTTCTCTGCTATCATCTTTCTGCCACATTTGCTTTAACTGGAATAAATATGCTCATAAACACATGTATATGATTCCTGACTAAATGTTGATGCAGCTGAAAGTTATTGATAATATACCACCTACTCTTTGTGCAATGCCTAATTTTGTTTCCATAGGAAAGATTCATCCAGGTTGCTTTATAATCATTTTTCTTACTTCATTGTACTCTTTCTCTTCCTTAGTTTCCTTCAGATATTTGGTTCAGCTAATATCTCCAAATTTCCATAAAAATATCAGAGATAATTTATTCCCTTGGAGAAATGTATATGACACATCCTTATGACTGTGGTACAAAATTTTATTTAAAAAGTATGATTGAAATGTATGGTGAAATGTTATCAAGTTCAGATTTAGCAAAATGTGACCATGTTCCTCAGTTTTGTGGCTGAGTTGGTGGCCCTCCATTTGAAGTCTTGCCTGGTTACTGAGTATATATATATTTACAATTTCCGAGTATCAGGGAAATGTGGCTTTAAAATATGTAAGAGTTTGTGTTATTCCAATCAGAGAGGCAAAGTTTAACAAAAAGAAAAAAAGGGTGAGAAATAATGACCAGGAAGTTCAGAAAGATACATATCCACCACTGCTGGGAGCACCAAATAATGCTTCCAATCTTCAAATAAATGTTGAGATATCTCAAAAGAATCTGGAAATAGGAGCTGGAGAATTTGTTTAGTTTTTATAAGGATTAGCTGTTTTTGCAAAGGCCTGTGAAAATACCCTCATACACATAATGTAATAGAGTAAATAAACATAAAATCTAGAAATAAATAAATGATCAGGTTCAACCACTTCAAATATAAACTACCCAGGACCCTATGTACTATGGTAGACATACGTGGTAGTCCATGTTCAATGCTGCTCTATTAACAACAGGCACAAAAGGAAATGACCAAGATGATCGACAAATGATGCATGGATAATGAAGGTGCAATACATGGATAATGCTCAACAGCTAAAATGAAACAAGAAAGTCGAAGATAAATGAGTGAAGCTAGACCTAATTATTCTGATGAATGAAACCCAGATGCAGACAGTAAACGGAGAATGATCTTCATCTACTGATCCTTCAGATTCCAAATCCCAAGTACTGAGATGATGGTTACTGAACCTGGTAACCAAAAATTCTCCCTACGAGGCTCTGGCACAAGCTCTCAATGTCTTTTAAATTTACTATTCTTTAAATATTTGCACCCAGCCAATGGACAGAAGCAGCTGACCCCTGTTGCTGAATTAGGGAAGGCTGAAAGAAGCTGAGGAGAAGGACAATTCTGTAGGAGGACCAGTAGTCTTGATTAATCTGGACTCCTGAGCTCTCTCAAACACTGGACCACCGAACAGACAGCATACACCAGCTGATAGGAGGCCCCCAACACACATACAGTAGAGGACTGCCCAGTCTGTGTTCATTCATAGATGATGCACCTAACCCTCAAGAGACTGGAGGCCCCAGGGGGCTTAAAGGTCAGGTGGGTTAGGGGGTGGGGGCATACAGGTGGAGACATAATGAGGTAGGTTGGAGTTGTGGGACATGGAGCAGTCAGAGGGTGGATGGGGGGCAGGGAATGGAATATGGAGTGTAAAAAATAAATTAAAAATAATATAAAATTAAAAAATATTTTGGTCAATCTAATTTAATCATGGTTTATTTTATTTTTAACAAAATATATACATAGGTCCATTATTTTACCACTTTATTGTGACATAAAATCCAGTATTGTGACACATATTCAGTAGAGTTAAAATTCTGAAGCAGGGCAAAGGTGGCACAAGCCTTTAAACCCTGTGCTCAGGAAGGCAGATGCAAGCTGATCTCTGAGTTTGAGGCCAATAAGGCTTATAGAACGAGTTCCTTAAAAAATCTTTAAAAACGAATAAAACGTTTTAATTGTGTGATTTGCTCTTTTCTTTTGCTAGATTGTTCAGAATAAGAGTATCACTTGATGGCGTCATGACAGGTAAAGACCCAGAATCCCTCTGATGCAAAGTCATAGTATTTGGGAGGTTAAGGACAATAATGGCATTTCAGGTTTAAGATAGTTTTAGTGCTTGAATAATATATCACAAAATAACTCAGTCTTGTTTTGAAGAACATTAATGTCAGCATTCGTAAACTTGTATTTCACCTCTTACCTGCATGTATGATATGATGCAGTAGCATTTTGGTCAGTAATATTCTAAGTGTATATTTGTGCTAAGGTTTTTATGTTTTTTTTTTTTTATCAGTCCGATAAAATGTAAATGTTGAGCCATTTTTTTATTCTCTGGGAACTTTTATCTTTAGCTCTGAATTTCAATAATGATGATGATGATAGGTTTCAGAATTGTATTCTCTGTGCTTCGTGATGATTGCAAGGGACACTCTCAGTCTCTCAAATTGGGCAAGTGTTGTTATTCTCTTTCTTTAATACATTCTTCCCTTCTGTAGCCCATTTTACATTTTATAAAACTATTTCCAATTAAAAATTATATGTCTTGGTGGTCTATCCTCTAGTCTCTGCTCTACAGTTTATCTCCATATTTGCTCCTGTGAGTATTTTGTTCTCCTTATAAGAAGGACCGAAGCACCCACACTTTGGTCTTGCTTCTTATTGAGCTTCATGTGGTCTGTGAATTGTATCCTGGTTATTTTGAGCTTTTGGGCTAGTATTCACTTATCCTTGAGTGCATAACATGTGTGTTCTTTTGTGATTGGGTTACCTCACTCAGGATGATATCCTCCAGATCCATACATTTGCCTAAGAATTTCATGAATTCATCATTTTTAATAGCTGAGTAGTACTTCATTGTGTAAATGTACCACAATTTCTGTATTGATTCCTCTGTTGAAGGACACCTGGGTTCTTTCCAGCTTCTGGTATTATAAATAAGGCTGCTATGAACATAGTAGAGCATATGTCCTAATTACATGTTGGAGCATCTTCTGGGTATATGCCAGAGTGAGTCCTCAGGTAGTACTATGTCCAATTTTCTGAGGAACCACAAAGCTGATTTCCAGAGGGGTTGTACCAGCTTGCATTCCCACCAGCAATGGAGGAGTGCCCCTCTTTCTCCACATCCTTGCCAGCATCTGCTATCACTTGAGATTTTTTATTTTAGCCATTCTGACTGGTGTGAGGTGTAATCTCAGGTTTGTTTTGGTTTTGCATTTTCCTGATGACAAAGGAAGTGTCCCACCTGGGGTTTAATCCCATATCCATTTACCAAAACCAGACACTATTGAGGATGCCAAGAAGTGCATGCTGAAAGGAGCCTGATATGGCTGTCTCCTAAGAGGCCCTGCCAGAGCCTTACAAATACAAATGTTAGCAGCCAACCATTGGACTGAGAGCCCAGTGCCTAAAAGAGGGGTTAGAGAATGGACTGAAAGAGTTGAAGAATTTTTCAACCCCATAGGAAGAACAATATCAATCAACCAGATCACCCTAGAATTCCGAAGGCCTAAACCATCAACAAAGGAGTACACATGGCTCCATCTGCATATATAGCAGATGATGGCCTTGTCATGCAACAATGGAAGGAGAGGTCCTTGGTCCTATTAAGCCTTGATAGATGCCCTATTGTAGGAAAATGGAGGGTGGGGAGGAGGGGGTGGGTGGGTGAGTGGGTAGAGGAAAACCCTCATAGAAGCAGCAGAAGGGAGGATATGATAGGGTGTTTCAGGGAGGGAGGGAGAGAAACCAGGAAAGAGGATAACATTTAAAATGTAAATTTTAAAAATCCAATTAAAAAATTATATCACCTAATATTTTATTCAGGCTTTTACCTTTATCTAATATTTAATTTTTCGTTTTCAGTATATTTTCTGAAATATTTTATGCTAAAACTCCCACAAATTTAATGCATATATTAATTTTTTTCTTTCTTTCTTTCTTTCTTTTTTTTTTTTTTGGCTTATTTGGTGTTATTTCATTTGTCTTTATCTTTCATGTTAAATGATTCACCAGATTCTACAAACTCTTTTGATACATGTAGAATGTTAAAGACCTACATAAAAAGATGTCATTGGGCTTTCTTTATTGGCTGACAAGGATCGCAGTTATTAGTAATTTCAAACTTGGTGAAAAGACATTTAGTTTTATTTGAGTGTAATCTTCATACTTCCTTATCTGCTGAGTGTAAGATGGTAGTGAAGATTTGGGGGGAAAGAAAAGGTGTCAGATGTAACTTAGATTGTTATTGTTTGGTATTTATATTTCAATTTAAGGTAAATATCCATTGTTGAATTGCAGTCATTCATTACTTTTGTGGCTGATATAATGTAGAATGGAATCTCACTTGAAATACCAATACTGAAACAAAACAAAACTATTTAGAAGGTGATATCTAAGTAGTCTTATGCTGTATGTATGTTACTTGGACACTCAGAAAATTTGCAAGTGCAGAGCATAAATGTATTTAATTTATAGTTCAGTGATTTTCTTTACTCCTCAGAAATTTTAACTATCTGATGAGCAATAAAGGGTTTCACTAATCTTTTCTAACATCTTTTGGTGCTTAAATTAAGTTTTTACTCACATGAATCTTCTTGGCTAATATTAATTAAATTATGCTTGATAATTTAAAAATTCTTTCATGAATTAAATTTTTCCAATAGCAAATTATTGCAGGAATGGAGATGTACACTTATTAATTAGACTCTGGAAGAAGTGGGCTGGAGGATTTTATATTCAAGTTTAGCCTATGATGGTACAGATCAATTTTAGGGTGGATATTACCATTCTAATTAACAACATTTTTCTTAAAAGCCCTCATATACATAACCAGATATTTGTTTAGAAGATGATGCTAGATCCCACCAGGTTGACAATCTATATAAACTATTACGGCATAGTTTTAAATTGTTTTTTCATTAAACCCATGCACACTCATGGACTGGGGTGGAGGACCTTGTTTTGAGGTGTTGCCTCCAAAGGGTCATGTGTTGAAGTCTGAGAAGTCCAAATGTTAGAATCAATGCTTGAGAGGTGACTGGGTCATGAGAGCTCTGACCTAGCCAATGCATCAGTCCCTTGATGGATTCATAATATAATGGGATTATTAGAAAGTGGTACAAAGTATAAAATAGATATAGTGTACTCTAAAAACCTCCCCGAGTGAACGATAGTTCTCATTTCTGCATTTTGGCTCAACTATTCCTGACAGTTAAGCTTTTGAATAATTACTATTGGGATGGTGGGATCATATGAAAGTTCTGCGCTCTCATTACCTTGAATTAATAACTAGTATTGGTAGATGTGTTCTGTTAGTCGCCTTCTTCAAGAAGCACGTGTTCAATACAGGCAGGTGATGTCTCAGTGAGAGTATAGAACCATACTCTTATATTAAGTCATTCAAGTATAGCAGCTAGGGTTCAACTTATAGCCGACAATTTGTATGGTAAAAGCACATGCATGGTAATTGTTACCATTCTCATTTTTTTATTTTAAGTCAGTGAGAAACCACATTAAGAAAAACGTGCCTATTCCAGTTTTTTAAATCAAAAGTAAATCACATGTTACTTATATGGTAATCATATACCCTCTGACATCCCACTTGATTTGTTATTTATGATAACACATGAATCTATATTTTGTAAATTAACACTACTCTTTCTGAATTTAAATCCTGACAGACACCATTTTCAAATCTATATGACTTATCCATTTGCTAACATTTTCAGTGCATTGTACAACCAATAATAATTTGAAAGATCAATGTTAACAGTAAGCACTCTAAGCTTAGTGTAGATAGGGTTTATTATTTTACCAGTAATTTTGATTATAGATGGAAGATTTTCTTCATTTATTTGATATATATATATGCCAAAATATACTCATTTTTGATATATTCATCAAATAAATGCTTTATTTGAAATATATATATATCAAATAATTATATCCTTGGTAATATATACATCTATTTTTTCATGTTCATAAACACTTTTTCTTGTAAATTTTGATTACTCAGAGATGATTATATGGTCAAATTATATTTGTACAACTCTAAATTAAACATGTCTTTTTTCTGTTAATTTGCATACAAAATCACTTGATTTAAATTTAAATGTTTTTATGTTATTGAATAGTTTATTAAGTTTCCTGCAATTTTAAATAAATATTTTTAAATAAAATAATCTACTTGAAGCAATGTTGATAATATTTACATCATATTATTTACTTTGTATGTTTTTGTAAGTTCACTATTTCTAGAAAGCTGTGATATTGAATTCCATCATTGTTACTCTTTCAAAAATTGTATTAAAAACTAATGTTTGTCTTGAGTTGATAAATGTATGACCTTTTGTTTAATTTGCTGAATGATATGTAATACAATTCCACACATTTACTGTTTGATTGATACTCAATTTTCATATTTGAGTATTAAGGAAGTCTGAGATGGTTACGTGACTTGGTGAGTAAGAATGCCACCAGGTCTGATGGCTTGTGGTAGAAAAAAATTCCACTGTTATTAGTCACCCTCTAATTTCCATTTATATCATGGCATGCTTAAACATACATACATACATATATGCATATATACATGCATGCACTAGATAGATAGATAGATAGATAGATAGATAGATAGATAGATAGATAGACAGAAAGAAAGATAAGCAAGTGAATAAATACAAAAATATTTCTAAAAATCTTGTCTAACTTAAATGTTAGAATGTTATTAATTCGTTTTCTTTTAAGCATTCAATTTTAATGTTCATATTTATATTGTATGGTTATTTTTGTGTGTATGGAAGTAGCAAATGTATTTAATATATGAGTTCTCTTAGCCCCAAATGGGTAAATTGTGTGCACACTGTTTTATCTTTGAACTTATAAACATCATATAAATAAACAGAAACCAAGTTAGTACTGTAGTTTACATAGAAACAATTAATTCTACAAGATCATAATCATGGTGCTCACACAAATTTAAATTTTTAATATCAGCTTAACTAGTGATATTGAAATGTAAATCCTTTATGTCAACTTTAATTAAAAATCAAAAATTATAAAAGTAAATTGGAATATGACCTTACAAAAGTCTCTAAGTGATTTAGAATTTGAGCCCAATACACGATTCCTGTCTCCTACATCAGTCAGTATGTTGCTGCACGGAACTCTTGGGAATGAAATGATATTCTTTGGTACAAAGTAAATTTAAAATACAGATTAAAGATAATGTCAATGAATTTTTAAACAAATTAAGAATTTAACCAAGTTTGAATTAGAATCTTCCAAAACCACACATCATTTTGCCTCTCTCTTTAAGTACACATTGATAAATTATTAATAAGAATAAAATCAGTGAAGCTCATTGGCTTTCTGATGCTTCTCTTGCTTTTCTATAAAACTAAGGAGAATAAACCATCTTTAGTTCCTTGAATTGGTGCCCATCATCCGGGAAAATTTAATTATTGAAATAGGCATTATTTCAATGAATATAAATCTTTCATTTTTCAAATTATAATTTTAATATCTGGACAGTTATATTTTTGTTTTTTGTTTTGTCAGGTTCAAAATAATGCTTATCCATGATTTGAAATATTTCCCCTGCAAACAATAGTTTCCCATAGTCTTTCTAGAAAATGAAAATGAAAACTGTAAACTCTACATTTTTCTTAATATCCTTGAAACGTTCTGTTCCTGTTTCATTTTTAAGAGTCTACATGATATTTTAAAATAATAGTTTGCTTCCTTGGAAGGAAATATTTCAGCTCTTGTCCTAATCTCATTCTTCTCATACTCTCAAAAATACAATGCACTTTTCATGTGGCTTCTGTGGCCAATTTTAAAAGGATGGAAGAGATGATGGTATTATGTGATATTAGACCAATGTCTTCACAGTAACTGTATGTGTCCATTTTGTGTGTGCTCCTTACATAACTATATTTTAAGAAGATTACAGCTACAGCCTATTTTCTGTTGTTATAACAGGATATCACAACCTATGTGGTATAAAGAAAAGAAATTTATCTTCTTACAATTCTTAAATACTGAGAAATCTAGTGTTAAAATGGTAAAGTCCAGAAAATTCTTCTTGTTGTTCTTTCTGGGTGAAATGTGAAAGGATTAGGGAAAACAACAGACAAAACAGACAGACAGTGTGCTAACTTTAAATGCTTTCATAATCTGAATTAACTCATTTGAATTCTTCAAGCCTTAAATACCCATGTCAAAGCCACATCAGAGCTCTGTTGCATTGGGAACAGAGGGAAACATAGTTGAATCTAAGTCAAGTAATTGATCAAATGAGAATAATTTTCTTGGATTCATCTAAAAATTAAAGGCCCAATTTTCTTTATGTAACAAAAGTTTGCTTGTTAAATTTGAGAACTTGCCTCTTTGACAATGCTGAGATAGGACTGGTTCCTGCTCTTAGATTATCCTCTACTGTGTAAAAGAGTGTTTTTCAGTCCATGTCACAGTTTGGGGGCCATATATTCCATCTGTGGATGCCTATCAGAGAGGTGCAGACGTAAAAATGACTTGTTCTTATAGTCAAAAGGGTAATACCCTATAAATCTTCTAGGATGAATTGAGACTTAGATGGAATCGTTGGTATCTTAAATCATACTAGAGAAACCAGACCAAAAATGTGTAGTATGCTCCAGAACAAGGGTAAGGTATAGATCAGCATGTATGCCTCACAAAAAAATGGGCAGCCAACAGGCACAAGGACAATGCTCCCTATAGTTATATTGTCTGATAATTGCTGATAATGATAACTGTATGTTTGAAGGACAAAGGGACAGGCAATTTTGACTATTCCTAGAACTTCCGATTAGACTGGATGCATTGACAAGGTCTACTAGATTGCTTTTAGCCATGGAGCTGTTTTCCATAGATTGTCCCTAAAACTGATTACATCTTTAATCTCCACCATGATATCTATAAAAGTGGCTTCATTCCAGGGCTGATTCTGTCTCCTTCTCTTAGCAACCCAGAGCCTATACTCATTTCTTTCAGTCTTCTAAAAATTCTTGAGCTCAGCTTAGCCTCATTAACCAACATTCTTTCTATAAAGACATACATATATACATAAAGACAAACATGTATACATATTGACTGTGTACTGCATGGTGTGATATTAAAATTGTTACTAATTAATAATGAAATAAGCATACCTGCCTTTATCTCTATTGGGACTATCATGATAGGATAATATAATAAACTGCTGCCTTTGAAACTTAGTCCTATGTAGGTTTATTGTTATTTAAGAAATTACAAAATTGTAGAAAGAAAAAAAATATGGGCATCTGTGCTTCTGGCATAACAGGCCCCTGTAAGCTCCCAAGTGAAAATTTAACCCTACAAACTCTATATGTTTTATAATGGAAGGTCAAGTATGATATTGATATCTATACAGAGGTTAGATCTTACATCTAATACTGATCCCACAGTTGTAGACCTAGAGATTTGACAAGAAACACATTTTAAAGCAATTAAAAATTATAAGGCATTTTCGGTGGTTTGGAAATACCTCGCTGAGCTCAGCGTGATGAACATCATGTGCAGTATGTTAAAATGCATATTTGTAGGCTCTACCCAATATTATCTAGATACCACAGAGTCTAGAAGGAGTATCCAGGACTGTGTTTTCAGAAATACTCCAGATAATTTTGGTATGAATCAAGATTGCAAACTACTGACCGACTTATTAAACAGTTCTTTGATTTATGTGCAAGAAAATACAAATACTTATCTCTTCAAACATAAAATAGATGTTTTTATCTTTCTGTAAATAACTCACCTATTAGGTTACAAAACAATTCCAGTTCTCAATGATTCATGCTATTACAATGGTTCTATTTTTTTCTCTGAACTACAGATTATTTTCATTATCTCCTGAACAGGCAGATGAGAGTGTGCTTAGTTCTCTGGTTTAATATCTCTTTCATCTACCTCCTCTCTTATTATTGTAAACTCCTCCCAATACCAAGTTCACACATTTATAGTGTTCAATATACCAATACAATCTTCAACCCTCTATGTTCTTCACTTATCTTTTCAGCTGCCAGTTTTTAAGACTGTGGATTTTATCATTTCTGGCCTCTACTCTCAAGTTAGATTGCCTTGCTTTTTTAAAAAAAGAGAGACAGGCACTGTGAGCAGGTCTGCCTAAGGCTGCTGTCATTTCCTTCCCCTGAAATATGATACCATCCAAACTTTTAAAGAATTCAAGAATTTTTATACTTTCCTTCTGTACATTTTCAATCAAATAAATATATTTAGAAGCTCAAAATATTTCTCTCTGAAACTTCTAACAGTCAAAGACAGGACTAGATTGGTAATATGAACCCAGATTCTAATTCTAACTTGGACATAGATTAATTGCTGTAGAGAAGTCAATTAGAATTTGTTTGTAAGAATTATTTCCTCAAATGTGGCATAGAATAAATATGTTTTAGTTTTTAGTTTGTTAAGAGGCTTAAGATAAATTTGGATCAAGAATTTAACAGTAGGTACTAGAGATGTTTCTACACAAAGGACAGTGAATGATCACTATGTGTGTGTGTGTGCATATAAATCATTGTGACAAAGGCCACAGAATTAAGTAAGTACTCCTTTCACAGTGATTAACAAATTATATTCTATTTGTAAATATGTAAACTAGAGAATCAGAATTCAATAACTTTCTCAGGAACTCCTAGGGCACTGGTTCTCAATCTTTCTAATGGTGAGAGCTTTAATATAGTTTCTCATGTTGTGGTGGCTGCCTACCAATGTTTTTTGTTGCTACTTCCAAACTGTAATTTTGATACAGTTATGAATCATAATGTAAATATTTTTGGAGATAAATAGTTGCCAAAGCTGTTGTAACCCATGGGCTGAGAAATGCTATCCTAGAGCAATGCATAAAATGTTAGACAAATATATATATAAGTATACAAACAAACACACACAGACAAACACACCTAGTCACACAAACACACAATTGCTCTCACACATCTACATACACACACACACACACACACACACACACACACACACCTCTATCACATAAAAAAAACATTCATATATCTTCATGAATGAATCTGAAGCAGGAAGAGTGTTAGCACATGGCTGGGGAGCAAGATTAAAGACACAATTTACTTTCATTTCTACCTTGGTTTGTGAGTAATAATTACTACATCAAAGAGCTTTTTAAAAGAAAGTGAGTGGGTTACAAATGTAGCCTTGGTGAAACTGCTGTGGACGTAGTGCTTTGGATATCTTTTGGGAGGGGTACGGTCAAGCTTTGTTATTCCTGTGCTTTAAGGAAGATCTTTATTGAAGTAATGTATACACATTGATGTTGGGAAAATGATTGAAACTAGTGAAGCAGGCTTGGATAATTGCTAGACTTTTGGCTCAAGGAAAGAAGAAAAGATGCGCTGATTTTCTTCCAAACTGTCTAATTTATTTTCTTTTCAAAAGACTATAGACAGAGAAATGGGATGATGGCCCTGTCCAGAGCTATAAATGGACTGCTTGGCTCAAGTTTCTTCTCTTAAAATCCCCTTAAAATCTGCTCACAGAGAGCAAGATGTAGATACACCCAAATAAAAGCTACCTAATGACCTGCCTTCAAATTTACTTTTGCTTTCCCTATGATGTATGCACTCTGAAACCAAGGTCTGTTCCCATGAACATGTCTCCCCATTAGCATTTCAAGGACTGCAGCTGACTGGAGCTTTGTGTTAATTTATAGCTCTGAGCTCTTTGGAATTGCTATCCTTTCCAAACCTGCTTAAGATGCCTGTGAGACTGTCTTAGTGACTAGACTGACATGGAAATCAACCTGATTGATTCAGGGGCAAGAGGAGTTGTGGTATCACATTCCAAGTGAGATTACAATAGGAAACAGAATTTAAAATAAGTGCAATACAAAGGAAGGATATGGAAGACCTCAATCCCACTCTTATTTCTGCTACTTAACTCAGAGGTTGAATTACATTTAGTAGCATCACATGTAATGGCATGTACAGATGAAAGAGGGAATGAAAATAAAGAATAGCAAGTATATGTATACGACTAACAAACAGACTCTCTGTAGCATATGGGATTTAAATCCAATATGAATGAAATGCAGGTAAATAGTTGTGTGTTTACTTTTTGTTTCTTCCCAAGTACCTCGCACCATGTGTTCAGTATTTCCCGGTTCTTTGGGGGGGGGTGGGGGTATGGGGGACTTTTGGGATAGCATTGGAAATGTAAATGAGGAAAATACCTAATAAAATTTTTTTAAAAAGAGTCTTCTATTCATATATCACTCAAGACAATGTTGGTTTATGGCAAGTAGCAGTCTGCCTTTTTGCAGGGGTTCTGTCATTTCTGATCATTAATGTTTGTTTCATGGGCCTTCAGGTAAGAAGATATGTTTGCATATTGCTATGACTTTGTCCTCAAGATAATTTTGTACGGGTAGACATAAAGACTTACATCAAGGATTTTTGACTATGATTAAAATGGATTTACCTTACAATAAAATAATTTTCCATAGCAAGGTAAGAGGATTTTTCATGATTTAATGAAGCATTCAGTTCTTTTTTTATCTGGACTCCAGTTCTACAGATTGATAATGCTTCCTAGATGTAAAGTATCCCCTTATAACCATTAATATGACATGGAATATATCCAATTTTGTATTTTTAATAAACCAGAAATTTTGATTACAAGTTTGGTGACATGCCTCAGCAGGTAAGGATACCAGGCCCTACACCTAAAGACTCGAGTTCAAGTCTGCATTTCATATGGTGGAAGGGCACAGTGACTCCACAGAGGTGTTGTTAGAAGATCTCTCCCCATACACTGCAGCAAGATGTATATGTACACAAATGTACACAGAAACACGTGTTAAATGCATGGAAAATAATGTTAGAGTCCTAATTATTTTATTAGATATTTTCTTTATTTACATTTCAAATTTTATCTACTTTCCTCATTTCTCCTCCGAAAACCCGACTATCCCATTCCCCCTACCCCTGCTTACTAACCTGCCCACTCCTGCTTCCCTGACTTGGCATTCCCCTACACTGGGGTCCTTCACAAGGCCAAGGGCCTCTCCTCTCATTGATGTTCTACAAGGCCATCCTCTGCCACATATACAGTTAGAAAATCCAGACACTATCATGGATGCTAACAAGTGATTACTGACAGGAGCCTGATATGGCTTTCTCCTGAGAGGCACTGCCAGAGTCTGACAAATACAGAGGTGGATGCTCACAGTCAACCATTGGGCTGAGCACAGAGTCCCCAATGGAGGAGCTGGAGAAAGGACCCAAGGAGCTGCAGGGGTTTGCAGCCCCATAGGAGGAACAACAATATGAACTAACCAGTACCCCCAGAGCTCCTGGGGACTAATCCACCAACCAAAGAGTACACAAGGTGGGTCCCATGGCTCCAGCTGCATATGTAGCTGACTAATTTTTTATATATAAATTTATTCACTTGTCCTATTTTTGTTGTACTCCATCTTTGTAAATTACCCACGAAATTTATGTAGTCTTAAAACTGAATATCCAACAGTTCAATTAAATCCTGACACCTTCAGAATTTATCTTCAGATACCATGTTTAAAAGTTTAGCTTTGACTGATTGTTTATACTATAGCTGTCAAATACAAATAAATGTCTTTATTGCTCTTACTGCAACATGACAAAGCATAAATTATGAAGTTTCCACAATTATATCAGTATTTGATATTTTGGTAAATAGCTCCCAGAACTTAGTGCAGTATTGAATTAATATATCTCAGTCAAGGCTAGCTGAAACGTGCATACATGAGCAGATGTGAGGTGTTGGATGGTGTGCTGTGTTCCTTTCCTACCTAAGAACTCCATCCTCTACCATCTTTTATTCACTGAGGTGGAGCTTTGTAAATAGCATTTTCAAATGTATGTAGAGCACAACCTTGAGCCTTGCTTTATTTACTTACTTATTTATTTAATTTAAATTACTTTATTTATATACATTCCAGCTATTTTCCCCTCCTGGTCCCCTCTCCCACAGTTCCTCATCCCATTCCTCCTCTTCTTTACTTGCAAGACAGTGCTCCCAGCCTCTACCCTGTGCTGGCACTCCTCTACCCTGGGGCCTCATGTCTCTCAAGGATTAGGCCAATCTCCCACTGAGGCCTGACCAGCCAGTCTTATGCTATATAAGTACCAGTGGCCTTGTACCAGCCTATGTATGCTCTTGGTTGGTGGCTCAGTCTCTGGGAGTTCGTGGAGGTCTAGGTTAGTTGAGATTGCTGGTCTTCCTATGGGGTCGCTGTCCCCTTCAGCTTCTTCAATCCTTCCCCTAATTCAACCATAGACATTCCTGTCTTCAGTCCAATGGTTGCATCTGTCTGAGTCAGCTGCTTGTTGGGCCTCTCAGAGTACAGCCATGCTAGGCAGCTATCTGTAAGCACATCATAGCATCAGTAACAGTGTCAGGCCTTGGTGCCACTAGCCTATGAGATGGATCCCAAGTTTGGCTGGTCCTTAAGTCTTTTGTTCCATGTTTGTTCCTGCAGTTCTTTTAGACATAGATCATGTTTAGGTTTAAAAGTGTGCACCATTTAGTTATTTTGCCTTTTGTTAGCCAGCTCATGGAGAGATTACATAGAAACCCATGCTCTGAGACAAATTATTAGCATAAACTCAAATGAAATGTTTCGAAATGGTTCACAGTAAATGGCCAAAGACACTTTCACTATGTAGGGAATTGTAAGGATATTAGAAACTGTCATTAATTAGGAGCTCACATTTTTGATTTTAGTAATTGGGTGACTAATTTGATAATACCTCTGTACTTTGATGGAAGTTGTCCCAATTATACATGCTAGATCTTAAAGATAACACCATGGAAATGATGCATACTATTTTTTTTCTTAGTCACTTTATTTTTATATATATCTAGAAGTTACTCCTATTTTTCTGAATTATTTATAAAGCCAAAATTTATTGTGCAGTCTCAAGCTCTTTATCAGAGAGATAAGAAAGACAAACACAGTGAAGGATGTTGACTCAGAAATTGCCTCTTCCTTTTACCATTTCTCTGTTTCTATCTCTCACACCCAGAAAGTCGAGTCTCTTTGTACAGCCTTTGATCTAAAAGAATTTACCCAGTGGAAACAATCACTAGAGCCAAATAACACGTCCACTCCACCATGCTAAAACAGATTGAAATTGATTTTCATGTTTTCAGAATGAACTCTGAGCGAAGAGAGAGTAGAAGCAACCCACATTCAAAGCACACCTCAACATCTTTACTTTACAAATCATGTTTTTTGAAACCTTCTGAAGTTAAATTTATTTTAAATTCTCTGAAACGCCTCATGCCAAAAAATGGGTAAATAAATTTCTGTGTGTCAAAATATCCTATTTAAGTAATTATGCCTTCTCATGTCTCAGCATTTCCTTAAAAGAAATCGAGGCTCAGTGCTGCCTCTTCTGGCTTACAACCCTGAAAACTGAAAATATTGTAAATTCATCATTATAGATAACAAACAATCTTGAGTCCCTCAAACATATTTCTGTTTCAATGACTTTGCACTTCTATGGCCAGTGCATCTTATTTCTATATTAAGATCCTAATGTTCTTCATGTCGATAATTGTCATACAAGCATGCCATTATCATATTTGGTCAGGAATTAGAGCAATTATTTTTTAAAATTTTTATGTGTATGCGTGCAAACATTCGCATGTGTGTGGAAGCCAGAAGCTAAAGCTAAACATGGTTGGCTTGCTCTCTGACATGAGTTCAGGGAACTAACTGAATTCAGGTCTTTTGAAGAGCCTTAAGTGCTCATAACAGTTGAGCTATCTCTCCAGCCTCAGAATCCATTTTAACATCTCTGAAATCACAATTTCATAGATATCAAATTTCTGTTATTCCTCCACACAGAGTTCACTTGAACATGTACTACTATGAAAAGGGTCCTTGAAGCTCCTCAAGGTTTGAAGAGCATCTACTCTCCTTTCTCTTTTACTCTCTATTTGTTACTCACTTAACCTGTCAACTGCTATGGTTAGATACTATACGCCCTCTCTAAAGTTCATGTTTTAGAATTCAGTTATCTAGTTCAATAGATTAAAGAAATACTGAACCTTTAAGAGTTCAGTGTGTTTCAAGGTCAATTGACATGTTCCTTCAAAATGGATTAATGCAGTGTGTGTGTGTGTGTATGTGTGTGTGTGTGTGTGTGTGTGTGTGTAAATGTCATACATTGTGTAAAAGGATTGATATAAATTCCAGATTCTGTTCTCTGACTTTCTTTCACAGTTCCTAATCAAGATGTGAACTTTTTTCTTTGTAGACCCCTCTTCTCCCATTCTACCCACCTATAAGACTATGGTCTGGTGATAATTCTTCAAAACCCTAAACCAAAGAAATATTTTTTATCTTCCAATATAATAGACAGAGGTAATTTGCAGTAGCGATAAAAAGTGGGCCAATAAATCTCTCTTATTTTATTATCTTAGCTTATTTAGTCTTTGCTTTTATTTATTTTCAATAAATACCACAGGTACACAGGCATCTCTTCCTCAAGACTCCCTTTCCAGTACTACTCATTAATATTCAATCTTCATTGTTCAGACAAGTACCTCCCAAATGTGTTGGCTATTTTAATCCCTTTTTCAAATTTTTTAGCCCAGTCTTTAGAAACATGTGTTCATTTCTTTTGCTTGGAATTAACATATTTTCATCACTATGTGATATAAAAATCTACTTAGTAAACATTGGTGTCTGTTTTCTGTTCTCCTTATCTTTGTTACATATGCATGAATGATAAGGGAATACTTTCTGCTTCCAAGAAAGTTTAGGCAGTTGTCTTAGGTCATCTGGCTCCATTAATTGGCTAGAACAAAAAGGTAATTGTAGGTAAGACAAGGATGTAACAAATGCTATTCTGAGACATGTAATTAGTACAATAAGGACTCATTTCAGAGTATGGACGTCAAGTCAAAACAAAACCGGAAATATGTTTGGAGTAGCTGTGTCTTGGTCACATCTCTCTTCCAGGAGTCATTATATAGTACACCGTATCATTTGGAATTGCACAGCTAGTTGAAGTATGGAATAGGCAAAGAAAAGAAGTAAGAGGTGGCTTCCTCAGTGGTGTATTTCATTAACTCAGAAAAAAAGACAAAAACTTTTCCTGAACGGAGAAGGAAAGATACCAAGTGTCCCAGAATCCAGGGTAAGGACGGACCATAGCAGCCTTTGGTAAAATGAACCAAGAGCTGAAGTTTGTTCTATGTGGAAATATCTTTTTAAAATTTAGTAATTTTACTTGGCATAGACAGTATATATTCAAAATATTTTTCAGATATAAATTCATAAATAAATAAGGAGAAAATGATTTCAATTATCTAAGAGTTTATGGATTTCCTATTATTTGAAGATGAATCAATACAAAAACAAAGAAACCCAAAATGAATAAATTAACTCCATGTACTTTTTATAATTGAGGCTCATGACTTGCAGGAAGGAGATGCTGATTTTAAGGTATTTTTACTAATAATTAGTTGGTAATGTGTTCTACATCAGTGATGCATAATTCACTTAAATATTTTAAATGAGAACACTAAGAACACGTATAGCCATCTACTTATTTTCTTTTTCATCTTCGTTTTAAAGAATGATTAAGAAAATAAAAGTCAAATAATTGTTTTCATGTTCCCAAATTTTCATTGGAATTAAGACTTTGAAATTTAGGCTCTTTGCTAGGTGTAATAATAGCACATACACAGTCTGAGGGAGTTTGAGGCAATAGGATCAAGAGTTTATGGTCTACCTGAGTCTTTCAAAACCAAGATACTTAAGAATGAGCATATAGAAAAGTTGAAGCTACTGCCACAATGCGAGTAAACAGAGGTGGAACAGGGGCACTCAGTAAGTTGTATGGTAAATACAAAATGAAAGCAGAAGACTATGATGAGAGGTTTGGGGTGAAAAACTTGGAAAGAGAAGGCTAGGGAAATGGAGGGTGAGGCACATAAGAATCAAGATGAATAAGCCAGGACTGAGAGAAGGAAGGGTCATGCTTTTTTTGAAATCACATGATGATGGCTTTATTTAGTTAGGAGTTATCTTGTGGCTCTCAGCACAGCAGGGCACTCTTCAGTCTCATAGTGCAGAGACATATTGATTAAAGAAACCAAGTTTTCTTTTCACAGAAAACAATATTCTTTGCTTTCTTTTCATCTTAGATAACTTAAAGTTTACAGAAATATACGTTTTAGAGAATTAGTTCAACTATTTAAAACCAACCTGCTAATCTATAAAATCTTAAGGAAGCTGTTCCATTGAGGATTCTAATTCCTTTCCCAGTTTCTTGGGTTCAATTTTTTTCAGGTAATTTGAAGCCTCTGATATTAAATTTTTCCCTGTAGTGTATCACTAATCAGTCTTACAGTTGCTCCCTATAATCTTCTCTCATATCAGCACCTTCCTTAGTATGCACAAAGTATACCGTGGAAGTCACTCCAAAGAAAAGTAGACATGATATTGCCTCAGAAAAGCAAATGTTCAAAATACATTTCATAGAGCAATTTGAATTGCAACTGAGTTCATAATTCTGACAAAGTATTCCAGGAGAAAAAGAGGAAATAATATAAACATGTAAAAGTAAGACAATTATATCCTATAAATATATTTATATACCATATATATTTATATACCATATATATCTAATATATCTATATCTGTATATATATATATATATATATATATATATATATATAGAGAGAGAGAGAGAGAGAGAGAATTCAGTTAAAAGATTCCATTCAGAGTTTGCATAAGATAAATTTGTCTTTATTGTATTGAAAACGAAAGGACAATAAACGCAACCGCATAGCATTCAGGTAGCAATCCATAGGTGATCATTCTTATGAACAATCTTAAGAAGATTTCTCAAGGCTTTTAATGTCCACATAGACATTTAGAATTTACAACTAGGTAATGTCCATTCTTTAAGAGGAACACACAATATAGGAATTTGTTACTTTGACTACCTGCAGATCTAATAATTGTATTCAAATGTATGCTTAATATATGTACAAAATATTTAGTGCTCCCATTTAACTGTGATGTAAAAGGAAGAAAATACATATATGAGACCGAGAGATTGCCAGAACAGTATGAGAACTTAAGATTGAATCCTCAGAATTCATGTTTCAAGCCAGGCATGGGAACATATATCCATCATTCTGTTCACCTGTGGTGAGATGGGAAATAGGTCCTGGAGACATCTCAGAAGCTCATGGGGCAGCTGGCTAAGTTACAGAAGCAGCCAGGTAGAAACAGAAAAATGTTCTCAAACAAGGTAAGCAGCAAGGACTAACACTACAGACTGTTGGTATATTTTACACACACATATACACACACACACACATACACACACATACTGACACATTTTCTGTATATGTGTGGGTATGACCCTTTCTGTTAACTCCTTTCCCCCCATGAATCTTATGTCTGGGATACTGGCCTCTCTACCTTGCACTATGTGGGTTCCCTTGATTTTGTACTCCATTTGGGTTTGAATGTTTGTCACTGATGAAAGAAAGCATCAGTTGTTAGAGCGTTTATTTCCTCAGACATGCCTCTATTCAGGAGAAATGACAGCATTCTTTTTACCAAACAACATTCTTCAAACTCAAACATTTTTCTTATTGTAGGAAACTGCTAATTCTTCTTGTTGTCATTGGCCTACTATTGGGTATTGTTTTCTAATTTGTACTCTCGGAGTTAGGACTGACAGCTTGATGTCAGCCGTTAGGAGAGTCTTTTTTTTTTTTTTTTTTTTTTTTAAGATTTATTTATTATATGTAAGTACACTGTAGCTGTCTTCAGACACTCCAGAAGAGGGCGCCAGATCTCGTTACGGATGGTTGTGAGCCACCATGTGGTTGCTGGTATTTGAACTCTGGACCTTCGGAAGAGCAGTCGGGTGCTCTTACCCACTGAGCCATCTCACCAGCCCCTAGGAGAGTCTTATATCTCATAGAATAACATACTTACAAATTAGTATTTTGGGATGCTTCTCCCTCCTATACCGTTAGAGATATTGACAATATCTGAACATGATCCTGCCTCAACAGAAACTCTGTTTCCATCTCTCTCAACTGTCTCCATTCCTTTCACTCCCCAAATCATACACAAAGTTATAAAGGCATTTTCCTTGCTAAATCTTTTACAATGTATCGATTTCAAAGCCATTTCTTTTTTCCTTTTGTTTATTTTGAACTGACAGAGTAATTGATATCAGCAATGACTTCCTAAAACAAATTTTAGTAATAGGATTATGAGATTGATTTGTAAACATATTGAAGAATCCATAAATAAAATGACTTCTAGAGAAATTGGGTCTAGGTAAGTTATGAGAAGTGATGGCACTGAAATTTTCAAGAAGCCTCTCATATCAGCACTAGAGGAAATACAGTTAAAATATAGGTTAAGAAGCTAGAGAAATGGCCCAGTGAGTAATGGCCTTACTACCCTTTCAGAGGACCTGACTTCTGTTCACTACAGCATAAGCTCTGATATCCTTTTTTAGCTTCCACATTAACTACATTCATATGTGCATCCTGCCTGTCCCAAACACCACATGCAAATACAGGTAATAAATATAAAGCTGACTTTAAAAATCTAGGATTTCCAAAACATCAATTATCTTTAAAATTTCATTCCATGTTTAATAACAATGAGCATACTTATTTTATTTTGTTCTGTCTAAAAGCCTTAAGAAATATATTTAAATCAAAGAAAGAAAGAAAGAAAGAAAGAAAGAAAGAAAGAAAGAAAGAAAGAAAGAAAGAAAGAAAGAAAGAAAGAAAGAAAGGAAGAAAGGAAGAAAGGAGGGAGGGAATAGGGAGGGAGGGAGGGGAGAGGGAGGGAGGGAGGGAAGGAAGGAAGGAAGGAAGGAAGGAAGGAAGGAAGGAAGGAAGGAAGGAAGGAAGAAAGAAAGAAAGGAAGGAAGGAAGGAAGGAAGGAAGGAAGGAAGGAAGGAAGGAAGGAAGGAAGAAAGAAAGAAAGAAAGAAAGAAAGAAAGAAAGAAAGGAAGGAAGGAAGGAAGGAAGGAAGGAAGGAAGGAAGGAAGGAAGGAAGGAAAGACTGTCTAACTCAGACAACAAATGGAAAGCTTTAAACTGTCAGTGTCTTTTAAGTTGTTCTTTTCCTACCCTGTTTTCATGTTATACCACTGAAGACCACTCGCTAAAGCTTATTGTGGAAGTAGGGATATTTGCAATGTCAACTCCCAGCACATATGAGAAATGATAGGACTTAGAACTGCAGAATGCAGGAGCTGAGAGGATGTACAAAGAGCTGGGAAATGTGAACTTTCTTACCCACATATGCTTTAGTCCTCCTTGTAAGTACAGGCACCACTTTTTACCTTCTCTGAAGGATCCAGACTGTCCCTTCATAAATAATTTTCTTGTTTCCCCCACAGAAAGTACTGATCAATACTCCTCATTGCATTCAGGAACATAAGAGTTGCCCAATGTGTGCCAAATGCAAACAAAGTTGGCTCCAGGAAGAATCTATTTACGGAAAAGTTCCAGATTTTCACTAGCTTCAGTTGAAAGGAGTCCAACATGCATGTGTGGGAATGCTGTGTATTCTAAGGGTGCTAGACAAAGAGGGGTGGAATAAAAGGAAGATTTTATAAGGGGTCCTTATCTTTTCAGTAAGAGCCTGACTTTTACCATATAATCAGATTAGCCAAACTCTGTGCAAGAACATTCATTGAATTGCCTTTAGGCATTGAGATAGACCTAGACAAGAAGGGCAGAGGTATTTCTAGAAAGCAGTGTATGGCATATTAATTGTGTTGGACTGTCCAAAGAATGTTGCCATAATCTTTGATTCCTTTAATCCCAGTAGTAGATGGATTCAAAACTGCTGATGGAGAGTCACTGGACCTTGATCTTCAATGACAAGGTCACTGCAAATATACCAATAAGTTGCAAGGCAGGAATAATAATTAAAATGTTTTAACATGCAGAAAATGTCAGTGATAATTTAAAAGGCACAGTTTCCAAGGAATAATACAGATTGACAGTCTCCTGATTAGCAAATGACAGTTATTAGCATAAAAGTCTAGAACTGTAGAAAAGAAAGATAAGTCAGCCATCATATTTACACAAGATCACATAATCAGCATTTTTTCAGTTGTAGGGAAAACTCGGTCTTTTAATGAAAGACTAATTGACAAGACACTTATTAAAACCCTGGACTGTATCTGTAATTTTTGTGGGGTGTGTGTCTTTCTTTGGGTTTTATTGATGTGAAGAGACACCATGAACAAACAACTCCTAGAAATGATAATAGTTGGGGCTGTCTTACAGTTGCAGAGGTTTAGTCTGCTGTTGTTATAGCAGGAAGCATGGCAGCATCCAGGCAGACCTGGTGCTGGAGGAACCAAAAGTTCTACATCTTGACCCAATTGCAGCCAGGAGACTGTCTTCTGCAGGCAGCCGGGAAGAGTCTCTGATTCCACACTGGAGAAAGCTTGAGCAATAGAAAACGTCAAAGATCACAGTGACACAATTTCTCCAAAAAGGCCAGTCCTGCTCCATCAAGGCTACACTACCTAATAATGTCATTGGCTGTGGGCCAAGCATTCAAACACATGAGTCTATGAGGAACAAAACCTGTTGAAACTACCATACTAGGATTTGCCTAGTATGTTAATGAGGACAAACTCTCAGGAAAAGTTAAATTCTTAAGAACTTTTTGGAGAGAATAGGAAAAAAATTTGGAGTAAATGTAGCATTGATGGTTGACAGCATATAGCTTTAATACTTGACATAAATTCAGGCAGTCGCATACTCATTTTGTGGTCATTTCTCCATGACTGTGTAGTAGCCAGACAGATATTCAGCAACTGGTGAGCCCTCTATACTGCACCCACAATTGTTATAAAATGATGTTGAGCGAGCCTTG